>NC_048893.1:131228510-131260979 GCF_011077185.1 Oxyura jamaicensis
AGTGTTGTGTCTACTGCTGAGCAATACTGGCACAGCATCAGGACTCCACTGCTACAGAGTCAGCAGGCTGGGGGCGGGCAAAAGGTGAGGAAGGAACATCACCAGGGCAGCTGACCTAAACCAACCAAAGGGATATTCCATACCATGTGATGTTACACGCAGTAATAACAAGTGGAAAAATGAAGGAGAGGGGAGGGGTGGGCTCTTGTTGTGAAAACGTCTGTCTCCTGAACAATGGCTATGAATGTTGAGGCCCTGCTTCAAGGACATGGTCAAGCATTGCTCATTGGTGGAAAGTAGAAAGTAATTTATTTCCTCTGTTCTTCCACATAGACTTTGCTTTGTTTGTTTGTTTGTTTGTTTTTTATTATTATTATTATTATTATTATTATTTATTTTTCATTTTCCCTTTTCCCTTTATTTAAATTATGTAATTAATAATATTTTTCCCTTAATAATAATTTTTCCTTTAATTAAATCATCCTTATCTCAACCCATGATTTTTTTTTTTTTTTTTCCTTTTCTTCTTCCCCTCCTCTTCTGAGGAGGGGGAGTAAAAGAACCGTTGTGGTGGAGTTCAGCTACCTAGCAAAGTAAAACCACCACAGTCAGATTAAAATTGCTGGTTATAATGATTTATTTATTTATTTATTTAAGGGGTGGGGGGGTGTTGGGGAGGTCAGGCTTTGAGGGAAAGAACAAGATTGCAAAAGAAATACAAAGAGAAGACTGGATAAGAAGCATGGCCTTACAGCTTATCTTGGTTTAAGGTGAAGATTGATGAAATTGTGAATGGATTTATATGATATAGTTGTTGGAAATAAGCCAGAGGTATTTTTTTACCACTCTTTGCTATGTTCTTAAATTTGAGATGACCAAAAGAAGTCAGAAAATGTTCTGGGTCTCTCTGGAACAGAGTCAATTTTCCACACAGCAGCCCATACCATGCTATGCTTTGTACTTTTAGTTAGAACAGCATTGATACTGCATCAACATACTAGCTATTGCTGAGCAGTGCTGGCACATCATGAAGGATGTCTTCCCAACCTAACTTCCACTCTTGTCTTGATGAGGAGGAGTAAGAGTGCAATGGTGTGGTACTTAGCTATCTACAAAAAAAAAAAAAAAAAAAAAAAAAAAAAAAAAAAAGCAAACTAAAGACAGAAAAATTAAAGTAATTGACATTTTATATTTTCATTACATCTTCCTGTAAGAGATGTCCTTAATTTCTGGCAATCCTTATTTAGCAGCAGACCTTCCTCAGTGCCTAGTCATAGGGGAAAGAAATAATTTAGTAGCACATGAAAGTTCCAAATGAAAATACATGGTATTTAGAAAGCAAATTAATGATGACCTAAATAGCCATTTTTATGCTAACAGTCCCCAAGAGGACCATTGCCCCACCCATTACTTCCACAAACAACTCCGCTATGAAGGTGCTGAATAATTAAATATACTTTGATTAAACATTTCTGAATTATGAAGAAATAAAAAGAATAACTTTATTGCTCTATTCTCTGCTTTATGTAGAAAGCACATGTTTACATGTTCATATATACATATGCATATATATGTTCATATGCACATATGAATAACATACGTTCATTCATCATACATCTGTTTTAAAACTTAATGACAAAGCCACTGCCTGATTGACTCCCCATAGATTATCAAAGGTTGAAAGTCTATGCACAGGGAATATGACACAACAATTCATTAACCCTTTAATTTTTGTAGTTGATAAATGGTTGAAAAAAAAATGATAAAATCCAGTGATTCCTTGAAAAACTAACATTTCTTTAAAGTGTTAAAATGATGTCTCTTGGACCACTAGAGTTGTGTCACAGTTTCCATATCAATGTCCAAGTAGAAATTTAAAGAAGGAATAGATAAAATCTATCTATCTAATCTAGCTAAATTATTTTTTCACAGCAGGTTCCTTATACCTGTTTAAGTGTATATTAACTCACCTGACACTCAAAAGGTACGTCCACTTGTCCAGTAATGTCTTTGTTTGGATGATAACTCTGGACTGGTATTCAATATCTGGATTGTAGAAATAATCTCCATGAGCAGAATAAAAATGTCCTATAATATATTAAAACCAAAAATTGTTATGATGTTTTGTTCCACATTTGTCTCCAGTCACTGATGTTACACATGCTAACAAAAATATAAAAGAAAAAAAAGAAAAAAAAAAAAAAGCCTTTCAGTGTTCCTTTTTATGTTTTTCCAGCTTTTAAGTCTCTTGACCATTTTTTTTTAATTATTTTATTATTATTATTTATTTTTGTATTTCTGCTTTAGTCATCTGAAGTAGATGTAAGACTCTAAAGACTCTAGTACTAGTCTTACTAGCTGTCTTTCTTTCTTTCCTCTTTTTTTTTTTATTTTTTTATTTTGATGCAGCTCTCTCAATACATGTGATCTTGCAAACTTTTTTTTTTTTTTTGAATTATAGTTGCAAGTCATCACCTGAATCTTTGGTTTAAGGACACAATTAAAATCTTCTGTTAATCATGTATTTAATTATTTTGGATAATTGTTTCAATAATTAGGTGCTTTTATGTTTTTTTTTGTTTTGTTTTGTTTTTTTCTTATTCTAATTTAGCCTGAAATCTTTTGCAGGAGATTTATTTCTGTTGAATGTGACCTAACCATATTTTCCAAAACTATTATTTTGTTCAGCTCTTTTATTACAGTTTTGATACTCATCTAAACTGTGTCTAAAATAGTATCAATTTATACAGTAGTAACTGTCTGTTAAAGAAATATACCACAATACTGTGGATACTGTGGGCCCTACTATTTATTAACAGCATTTATTCTCTAATGTAAAGCTGTAAAACTAGAATTCTGCAATGAAGATAATTTCTGACAGCATTTATTTCTCTAGTAAATTCATATACATTCATTTCCACCCATGGGGATCTACAAGAGCTTTCCACTTCTGTAAAAAAACAGCCTTAGGAAGTTTATTCAAGGGAAGCAGTTTTTTACTTTTCCAATGATCATGAATTTCTTCAGCACAAATTATACACAGACCTGAGCATGTTGTAGAAATGAGTTCAGTGACAGCTGAACTAGGGCAAGCTGTGCAAGTCTTTTCATATTTCCTTACCTTTGATGAAGAGCTAAACTGTGGAGAACGCAGTAAGAGATTGGCAGATCACTTCTAAATATTTTTGATCCCTAGTACTGAGTTATTCTTCTCGTCTTCATCTTATCCAGGATAGGTCACTAGTGTTCATCAGTCTAAAATACTTACTTCAGTCCATATTTACAGAATCTTCCAAAAAGTCCCATGTGTGATTAGGAGGGCTGTGAAATATTTATCATTTTCCAACTTGCTGCAATAAGAACTGGTTTTATCCTTTAAGATAAAATCTAATATTTCTGTTTTGCTTTAAGATAAAGTCTGACAAGTTTCAAACAATAAGATGGACTTTGCTAAATATAAATACAGCAAGGCAGTCATATTTACTTGCAGCCAAACAATTCTAAAATGATCAGTAAGACCATTTGTTAATTGCTAAGAAGGTGTACAAGCAGGATAAATGATAAAATAATGTCCTGCTACTTGTTTGCTAACACAGCTTAAGCAGACCACATACAAATAATGTGGAGTCTGGGGACCTGGTGTTCATTTTATAACTACCTCCTGGTGTGCTTTATATTACTATGAAGCTCATCTGACTTTTCATTTTGCACTTATTCAGCCAGTCTGTACAATCTTCAGGAAGGGATTTTGTATGAATGAAGGTGTTCATACCATAGCAAGGCACAGTGATAATACATGATCAATAAAATCAAAGTGAATTGTGCTGGAAAAGCTTTAGAGAGATCATATGGTTCACAGGTTATCATGTGGTAAACACTGGGCCAGAATCAGACATACAGTTAGGCATCTCAGATCGTATTCCTTTTGAAAAAACTTTGATGCATTCTATCATCTGTAGATCCAGGTTACTTGCTGATTACTTCTCTAAGGACTGTGAAGATTACTTTTTTTTAATGTTCTTTGAACATGGTGTCAAAGCAATGAGTTTAACAGTGTTTTGGTTTTACAAACCAGTAATATATCCATTGACATAAGAGAAGCTATGTAGGAAAATATAGGAACAACAATGTATCTGTCAGGATACTGACATGAGCTAAGATTTATTCATTTACTATTTACCCAACGTGTTGCTCATATTTTTTGGCATGTGATACTTTTTAAAATCCTTTAAATAACATAGGGATTGCAAACCACCAGGCAAGATGAAGCAGTTCCTAAAATCTCAGATTTCAGAAATTAGGAAATCTTTCCTTCAGCAGTGAAAACTAGAGCCTTCCTTCTCTTTCACCTCTAGATCTGCCCCAACATGTCTCAGTTTATGATAATATTGCTGCTAGCATTTCTTATCATGTTTTCACACAATTTTGCCAATATCATTATGCTTGACACTCTTACACTACATATAGTCTGGACTATATATGTATAACTGGGCACTTTAGAAAATGAGTGATTGCATAATTTATGATGATGTTCAAATCATAGAATGCACAAATCATATGAATGCATACAACCCATCATTTTTACATCAGTGGCAGATGAGCCATGATGTGGCTTCTTATTTGTACATACTGTGACCTTTTAGAGATGCTTCTTCTGCCATAAGCTAATTAGATCAGCCCAATCATGTGAACCAAATGTTTTAGGCTATGTAACTGGCACTGGAGTTCCATCTTCTAAAAATAATATTTCTCATTGTTGTTGTTGTTGTTGTTGTTGGGTTTTGTTTTGTTTGGTATTGTTTGCTTGTTTATGTATTCATTTATTTATTTAAAGTTCTGCAATGAATTTTTCCAAACAAGCTTATATTTTTGCATGAAGTCCAAACTAGCTGAAGTCATGAAAGAGAAACAATTAAAAATAAAAATAATAACAATAATAAAAGCACAAGAAAGATGAAGAAATATTATCAACAACAACAACAAAAACTGAGACTAGAGACATCTGTAATCTCTTATGTCGATCACTTTCAATCCTTCATAATCCCTAAACACCAGAGGTGACAAGGGCAATGCTTTTAGAGGAGCATAGAGCAAGGAAGAGAAATTGAAGTAAAATCAAATTCAGATGACATAATGTTGAAGTTAAATGCAACAACCGGTGGTCTATAATGATTCTAAGTCTTTGTTATCAATTAACAGGTAAAAAAATAATCAAAGAAGAAATATTTTGCAGAAACAAAACTGAGTAAATTAAAAATAAGTCAAAATAAATTGGGGAAGAGATAACTATACTGATACCTTCATTTTTAAAATAGTATTATACCAGTATAACATGAAAATCTCATTAAAACATCCTTCATCATAAACCTTTTCAGAAATAGACCTTTCTAAGACTATGACCCTTTAATAAAAATAAGGTTAAAGAGAAGGCGTGAAGAGACACAAACACATTTACAGCAGTCAATGTAATTTTAGCTGAGTGAGACATTTTCAATACAGCTCAATGAAGAGACAGTGTTTTCTAGATTTAGGCAGACCAAATCTTAAAATAAGACCAAAATAATTACTGTAAGTATGATATTGTTCACCTGAAGATAGACTACTTATTTTTACAAAATGTTACTGATTTAATGATCTCTGTCAGAGTCTGGAAATCATCTGAAATATATTTTGGAGGCATTAATGTCTCTGTTTCCCAGGGAAAGGGAAGGGAAGGGAAAGGAAGGGAAGGGAAGGGAAGGGAAGGGAAGGGAAGGGAAGGGAAGGGAAGGGAAGGGAAGGGAAAAAGGGAGAGGAAGAAGGAGAGGGAGAGGGAAAGGGAAAGGGAAAGGGAAAGGGAAAGGGGAAAGGGGAAAAGTAAGGGGAAAAGGAAAGGGAAGGGGAAAAAGGGAAAAGAAGAGAAGATGTAAGAATGAAAATGTACATAGAAGATACTCACCAAGACCAAGAAGTAGAAGAAAAGCAGAGAAAGAAGATGAAATTAAGATCAACTAAGAATCCCTTTCCTGAATGTATTTGGTATTCATAGTTTCTCGACAATAGAAGTTGAAGATTGATTGTAATTGTGAAGCTGATATATTGATTGATAATTATTATTCATTTACTTATTTATTGGCTCCTGTAAAGCAGAATTATTCTGTGTTCTGTAGTTCCTGTGGTAAACATATCTGTAAAATTATGAAAGGGTTAAAGAACATATCAATGTTAGTGACATTACATTGTGCGTTTATTATCAGCAAGACTGTTCTGAAATATGTACATTTATCAAATGTAAACTATTCTGCTTATGCAAATAAAACATCTTAGAGCATAAAAGGTTTATGTGCTTCCTTAGTTTCACACAGTGTGCAAGTTTTTACCTATTAGAGTCTAAATTGGCATTCCCCAGTCCATCATGCTTACACAGATCTTACAACAAAATTTCTAAAACCAAACCCAAACCAAATTAACAACTAACAAATGTCATGTGTTATAATTCCATTAAACATTAAGAAACATTTTTTTTTAATATTTTTAACCATCTTTTTCTCCCTTACATACATTTAATTAGGCCTTCTGTTCTCAGACAATGACAAGTTGCCTATTGTATTTTATATTCCTCTGAATTCAGATTTCAGTGAAAAGCTATCAGCCTATGGGAAGAAAACCCAACATCATTGAAGTTTATTGTTTATCAGTATTCAGAAACTATGGGATGCCTGCCAGATATATTACTTCATATTTAATTCAGTTATAGAACAGCAATGCATTATTTCAAAATTAGAATTAAAATAGGTTATTCAGCAAGTGTCAGGTTCTGATCAAAATTCTGATCTCTGTAAAGATAGTACACTCCATGTTTTTGTGGATATACTATAAATTCATAAAAGTCTGTAGTCATCTTCATGTCCTCATAGAGTTGAAAAATTAGCTGCAAGAAGCAAACAGACATCTTGTCTTGAATGAGCTGAAGTGTTACCTGGATCACTCCACCACTCACAGGGAACTGAGATTGCTGTATCTTGTACACCTTGAAGTAAAATCATGTCTGCACTTATTATGCCTTAGTAAAACACTATTCACACTGTTTTCCCAAAGTACAAATGAGTAAGAATGAATATTTTTGTTAGTTACCAATTGAATAAAAATTGGAAAAACAAAAAACAAAACAACAACAACAACAACAACAAAAAACAGTTCCATGTTTCAATTAAAAGAAATAAGGAACAAAAATATAAACCAAATAAAATAAAATTTCAAAGTCAAATGTCAAGAAATGTCCTTATTTAAGATTCTGTAGTTTTTTGCACAGTCTCTGAAGTTACATTCCTCTGGAGGTAACTTTGCAGGGTGTTGTATTGTTTAGAATAAAGTGTAGAAGTAAAAAAAATTAGTTGCACTGCACCATAGAAATATTATTTCCTTCCTAGTCTACGGTGAATGGAAGTTTCCTCCACCTAGGTTGACAGAGAAGAGCAGCTGAACACCTAAGAGACCTCTAATATTTGATCTAAACTTCATTAAATAAGACCTGTGATTGGTTGAAGTAGAATAATCTTAACAGTGACATATTTAATCAGGGATCTGTATGTGCTTATTGTTACAGGACACTTTAAATTGCGTCCTGTAACAGTACATAAGTACATGTACTTTAAATTGTGTAGATCTTCATCTCCTTGTTAAATTTATAAAAAGCCTTCATTTTACAAAATAATAATAATAATAATAATCTGCAAAAATAAAATCTGTAATTTTCCTATTAAGACAGGATACTAAGCTAAATTAAGAGGTTTTCGGTGTCACAGTGGTGGGCACTTTATTTTGGATCAGTTTACAACTGCAGGAAGTTAAATTCTGGTTACCTAATGCAATTTCAATATATCTTAATTATAAAATTCTATTCACTTCAACTGAATATCTAGCTTTAGACTTCAATGCCTAAAGTAATTCTATTATCATCAAACTTTACCTTCTGCATATGCAGATTAGAGAATATTTCCAAAAATCAAAGTTGTATTTTTGGAAAGATATTTGATCTGATTTAAATTGCAGTTCTTGGTTTATCCACCACTACCTATGGTAGTGTTTCAATGTTTAATTATCTACAGTACTAGAAGATGTTATCTTATATTAAAGTTAATTATATCTAACCTCAAATTTGAGATATTGGGTCACATGTCATGGTTTTGGCTGGAACAGAGTTAATTTTATTTGTAGATGCACAGAATCACAGAATCACCTAGGCTGGAAGAGACCTCCAAGATCACTGAGCCCAACCTCTGACCTAACACTAATGAGTCCTCCACTAAACTACCAAACCACATCACTTAAGCTCTACATCTAAAGATATTTTAAAGACCTCCAGGAATGGTGACTTAACCACTTCCCTGGGCAGCCCATTCCAATGCCTAACAACCCTTTTGGTAAAGAAGTTCTTCCTAATATCCAACCTAAACCTCCCCTGGTGCAACTTTAGCTCATTCCCCCTCATCCTATCACCGGGCATGTGGGAGAACAGACCAATCCCCACCTCGCTGCAGTCTCCTTTAAGATACCTATAGAGAGCAGTAAGGTCACCCCTGAGCCTCCTCTTCTCCAGAAGAGCTTGGCTCTCGCCGAAGTGATCGGCTCTGGGGCAGACGCGTTCTGTAGCAGGGCAGGAGATTAAGGCAGGCAGGTGTTTTTTTTTTTTTTTTTTTTTTTTTTTTCAAAGTATCAAAGGTTATAAAAAAGCATATTATTAATTTCATTTAGGAGATGTGTTTAATACACATAGCAAAAATTATCCTGAAATTTTTCACACATTCATTTAAAGTAATAGCAGAAACTAAACTTTGCTAATCTCCCAAAAAATTGGGAATTTGCTTCCCTCTAACCCTACCATTAGAGCTATAGCAATGTTTTTAGAATATGCCAGTGCAACACTAGAAGGATGAACATTTTTTTGAATGTGAGGGTAAAAATTACTTCCTCAGGTGTATGTAGCGGTATGTGAGAGGGAAGTTATAAACAGAAAGGGAAGACTACAGTGTTGTATAGAGTTTACACGGCATTTTTTTTTTTTTTTGGGGGGGGGGCGCCCGGTGGGGGAGGTTGTTGCTGATGCTGCTGCATGGGTGCCATCTGTGAGAATAGTCCAAAAGTTGTCCCATGTTAGATAAGAGCCAGTTCCAGCTGGCTTCAAAAGGCACCTGCTGCTGGCCAAAGCTGAGGCCATGACCAATGCTGGTCATGCCTCTATGAGAGCACATATATATATATATATATATATATATATATATATATATATAAACCTAACGACAAAACAAACAAACAAACAAACAAACTAAACTAAACTACTGCACAACAGCAGCTGGGAGAGAGGAGTAGGAAAATGTGAGAGAACCAGCCCTGCAGACCCCAAGGTCAGTGCAGAAGGAGGGCAGGAGGTGCTCCAGGAGCCAGAGCTGAAGTTCCTGTGCAGCCTGTGGAGAGGCCCCTGGTGGAGCAGGCTGTCCCCCTGCAGCCCATGGGTCCCACAGTGGAGCAGATCTCCATGCTGCAGCCCGTGGAGGAGCCCCCGGTGGAGCAGGTGGATGTGGCCTGGAGGAGACTGCTGCCCATGGAGAGCCCCTGCAGGAGCAGCCTCCGGGCCAGAGCTGCAGCCCATGAAGAAGAGCCCACAAAGAAGCAGAGAGTCGGGGGGAGGGGGGCAGGGGGGCTGTCACCCATGGGGACCCATGCAGGCACAGTCTGTTCCTGAATCTCATGACCCACATCAGAGACAGAAAGTCTCAAACTAAAAACAAATATGGAAAACAAACAAAACCCTTAGCTTTCACTGAACCAGCAGCTGATTTCCAGCACATTAGAAATCCCAAAGGAAGATAAAATTATTTTGACATTATTTTATTTTATTTTTAGAATGCATAAAAGCATGCTCAGCTTGAAGAGAATAAATCAGAAAATCATAATTCTTTTTACATCTATGGTATGCTTTCTGGAAGCCTTGACTTTGTTTTCACTGTTATTTAAGCATTTAACTGTTTTTAATAGCATCATTAAGAGGCGTTGCACAAACAATTTCCCTTTCAATATTTGCAATACAGAATATGTAATGATAGGATGGTTGTTAAACACATTGCCCAGCACTGTTCAACAAGAGGCATAAATGACATTACAAAGCTAAATGGCAATTAGTATCTCAAGAGGCTGACATTTATAGACAGAATAAAAAGATCTGTGTTGACAGAAGAAACCTGAATAAAGATAATTTTGGAGCACATGGATATACATAGATTACCATTCTACTTTGATATCATGCTAGAATATTTTTGATAAAGAAGTCCGCTAGATGTTATTGTTACAATAGGCATAAAAATAGTTTGTAAAGATTTAATCTTGTTCTCTATTTCTATTAGTATCTCATACTTTGATTGTTATCGTGACTTAATAAAAAAACACCACCATATGGAATGTCTTTATACAGTGATATCAGGCCCTTCTTCTGCTGAGGTAGAGAAGGTACTCACCTTACTGCCTGTGATCTTCAGCAGAGTCAGATTAAGTAATTCAGAGGTATAGAGGTATGTTGTTTCATTGTTCAGCTCCAGGGGAATATGGCCCTGAGATCATGTTGCTTTTATTATTTGGTATGTTGCTTTTTTGTTTGTTTGTTTGTTTGTTTGTTTGCCGTCTCTTTTCTTTTCTATTTTCCCTTCCCTTCCCTCTTCAGGAAGGGAAGGTTTAACCACAAAAATGGAAAAAGTCTTATAAGTGCAAAGTGAATAGGTATGCTAAACAAGAAATGCCTGTCTTCACAGTCAATCTTTAGACTGTAAGTACAAATTAAAGTGTGGTTTAAAGCAATTATTTTTTATTATTTTTAATTAAAATTCTCATTCAGGGTAAAAACAAGTGAACTTAATACTTGACTGTGGAGTGTCTTATTAGCATTTTACTTTTGGTGTTGGTTTGTACTACAGCCCAAGCTACAGTATATCTTTTCTGTAGCTAAGATAGTCTAAGTCTACAAAGATGACAAGTTTAGTTGGTTTCACCAGTTTTCTGTAGCAGCACTCTCAGCTAACATCACTCTCCATCAAATATGTATTTGCCCTGAAACATGTATTTGAATGATTAGCCTTTCTGCAAACACAACCTTACACTTACAGAGGCACTCCATAGAGAGAACAAAATGCTCTGGAGATTTATAGAAAAGCTCTAACTCATATGGATCAAGGATGTATGAACTCATGTGTCTTGAGAAAAGCTCCCGACTTTGACTAAGTGAACAGATTTTTTTGTTGTAAAATAATACTGCTTTAGCTTTCTGATAGCTGGAAACTGATAGCTGAATAAAAATGGAAGACAAGAAATAACATCACAAAAGGGTTATAAGGTAAAAGTCCAATAGTAAAAAAAAAAAAAAAAAAAAAAAAAAGGACAAAAAAAAAGATTAGTATAAAGGATGGAGGCAGAGTAAAAAGATAATGGAACAAATTGGTCTAGAAAATTACATTTTATTGGATTATTTTTTTTTCATTTAATTGAAGAGATAATGGTAAAGAGAGAAGAAAGCAAAACAGGGTTTCTAAATGGTGAAGGAGAGTGTTTTACTTTCTGTCACTGTGCCAGAATACACATAACACTAATCCATAATAGGAAGATAAAGGGGATTTCCACATGGCCTATGGAGGCACAGCCTATGCCTTTTAGACTTTTCTGGTAATACAGACAATGCCATGACTAGTGAATGACATACAGATCATACACATTGGTTGCTTTTGTAAACTGTCCATAGGATTTATTCATCAAAGAGCAAACATCCTTTAATAACAATAATGGGCTCAATCCAGAGCCTACCAAAATTAATGTGATTCAAAGAGGAGTTTGTTCACAACTTTTTTTTTTTTTTTGTCTTTACTGAAAAAGGCAATGGCTGACAGACTCTGAACTTGACAATATTATCTCTAAAAATAATTTTGATATGTCATTTCCTAAATAACTTCATGAAATACTTTACGGCTTGTTTGTTTTTTTGGTTTGGTTTGTGCATTTTTTGTTTGTTTAATTTGTTGTTGTTCTCACTTAGAAATGTACACTTCTAAAATATTAAAATAACCTTAAAAGGGTAACACTAATAACATTAAACGGATGTTAACATCATCTGAAAAAAATGTCCTTGAAATGTGTGCTTTTCAGTCATCCTAAGCTTATGTTGCAATTTCTCTCTTTTAATTAATGGTACAAATAAAAGTAATCATACCAAAAAAAAAATCTATATTTTAAAATATGTTTTAATGTGCCCTAAATGTTACTAATAAACCAGAGGATTAGATTCTTTAGCCTTTAGAAAAAATAAATAAATAAATAAAATATAATACGCATCATGTACATTCTGTTAGGGTACATGAGAAGTTCATCTCCAGACACAGAAAGAACACAGAGGAACAACAATAGACAGATGATGCCCACATTGCACCCTGCCGTATCCCATCCCATCCCACTGCACTGTGAAGGGAGCCCAAGGGGCCCCAGGGTGGTAAGGAGACTGGGATCCAGGGGCATAGTATTGGGCATACTGAATATATGAGCCCAGCTGCTGGAGCTTGTATGTTTGTATACATATATATATATATATATATATACATATATATATATATACACCCAAACACAACCCATGTTGTGTATATACATATGTTATATATGTGCACATATATAAATATATATTTTAATGAATATACTATTTAAATATACATATAAAAATACATGTACATATATGTATACACAGACTCAGTGTCTGAGCCCACATGTATATATGTATACATACATATATTCCCACTAACAGCTTCATCCTGACAAGCCAGAGAGGGGAACACGATGTAGCCATCAGAATTTACAGTGTTTGAATGTTGAGTTCATCTGCCAGTGGTCTGTATGGCTGGCTGTCTATATATATGTCTATATATATGTGTACGTATATTGAGTATCACAACATTTACAATTCACAGGAACTTTAATGAAATAGCATTGCACGTTTTGGTAATTTAAGAGCATACATATCAGTCATTAAGTTTGTTTTCTACTATAATTAAATCCCATTTCACATACTGCTTTTTCTCTAAATAGACAATTTAATATTTTTAAATATTAGGTTTAACATCTACTTAATATCTATTTTAAATACTTCTGTATATATTATTTTCAGCACTTAAAATTTAATATCAATAATCTTAATATTATTTCATCTGTGAAAGGAAGTTGTGCCTTTTTAGTGAATTTCTGAAGGTCTTTACACAATATGACCTAGAGCTTTACATATACTTTTGAATTTGTTGCAGAAATTTTTATATGATAATAAACATTTCTTTTTCACTAATCGATGATATGCCTATATGACAATAGAAAATAAACAAAAGCAGTTTGGGGAGGGGGGAAGCATATTTGAGACATGATTCATTTGCCAACATTTTGGTACCTACTGTAATTTGAAATAAAGCATTCACATGGAACTGGAAAATAAGGTAACGTTTGAGTAGCCATTGACCTCTGGAGAATCAGATGAAACTCCTCATCATTGCTTACAATCTCCACGACAAACCAAGAAGTCTACAAGCTCAGGATGCATATAGTTAGGCATTCCCCTCTATTCAGCACTGGTGAGGCCACACCCAGGAGTACTGGGCCCAGTTCTGGGCTGGCCAGTATCTCACACAGTGCCACAAAAATGATGGAGTGTGGAGCATCTCTTCTATGAGGAAAAGCTGAGGGATCCAGGACTGTTCAGACTAGAAAAGAGATGTCTCGGGGGGTCTCATCAATGTGTATTAATACCTGAAGGAACGGTGCAAAGAGAATAGAGCCAGATCCTTTTCAATGATGCCCAGTAACAGGACAAGAGGCAATGGGCACAAACTGAAACACAGGAGGGTTTTTTACTGTGATGGTCGCTGAGCACTGACACAGGTTGCCCAGACAGATGGTATAGTCTCTCTCCTTTGGGAGAGGCTCCTTTGAGAGGCTGTCAGACATGGTCATGGGCAACAAGTTCTAAGTGGCATTGCTTGAGCAGGGTGTGTGGATCAGATAACCTCCAAAGGTCCCTTCCATCCTCAGCCATTACGTGATTCTGTGATTCCACAAATCATTACTAAATTTCTCAAAGGAAATCCTGTATTTAGGTGTTACTGAATTTTGGCAAATATTTTTTTAAAACAATTTTAAGAATAAATATATGAATAAATATATGAATAAAAGTATTATTTGATCAGGAAATGTGCTGTATAGAAATTAATTTCTCCATTCCATTTGCAGTTCTTAAGGACACTGAAAACAAAATTTCATAGCTCATGTTTAGAAGACCACAACATGGGTTCTGATGGTAAAAACATCTTCATTTTGCATGTCAGATATTGAGCCTAGAGAATTTCAGTGACTGAAACAGTCTTTTTTGATGTAAATGACTGTGGTATTCCTAGAAGATAAATAATAAAATAATAATTTTAATATTGCTCTAATTGATTTACCCTAATGAGATTATTTATAACTGTGAATTTTTGTTCTTATATGAAGGACTAAGTAAACTTTTTTTTTTTTTTCAAGTTACAATAACAAAGCAAAACTTCAACATCCAGAGAATGTTACTGAAAGACTCAGAAGTCCTATGCTTATGTAGATAGCTATAGGATTTCATTTTGATAAATCTTTAGAGCTTTAAGATAAAATAATTTTGAAATAAAAATTACATCTTCTGTATCAAGTAATTAAAAAGTGAAAGTTTAATTACCTGAAAAAAAAAAAAGTATGTATTTAGCTGAAGTGTTATTTACAATTAAATAAGATAAATTGCTAACACCAGGCCAATTATTTGTTTGACTACTGAATCCAGTATCAGTGAATCAGTTTATTAATGATAAGATTTTCTGCACCAGTAGACAATTCCTTTAGGAGATTAACCATTTACTGAAGGAGAAAGAATAATAATAATAATAATAAAAAAAAATACACTGAACAAGAATCCAGATAGGATTTAGAGTTTTTGTTTGTTTGTTTGTTTGTTTTAGTTATATATATATACACATATATATATAATAATTACATAGACAATTATTTGTGCAGAACGTAGTCCTATTTTCTCCAGAAATCTTTTTTTTTTTTTTTTTCCTAGCAAAATGTGTGTATCTTTGAAGTCAATCAATATTTCATATACTTACCCAGGAACAATTGCCACTAAATAATCACACACTATTTATATCAAGGATAGAAATTACAGCCTGCCATTAATGACAATTGACTGAAAGTTGAAAGAACTTTTAAAAATAAATAAATAAAGCTTGAACAAAGTGCTTTGACTTAGCAACATTCTTTTAAATTAATTTTTACTGCAAAAGATGCTGGTTTGATATCTTGAAAGAGCATATGATGGTTTTATTCAGAGAACAAACAGATATTCCAAAACACTAAATTCCCCATGCCACTCTGTATATGGTGCAAAGAAAGATAATACTTACATGAGCTTTATCTTCTGGGTATCTCAGAAATCTTTGGGGAAAAATAAATGGTTATTCCAGAACAAACAAACAAACAAAATAGTATTTTCACAATACTATCAGTATTCTTGTGGCAGTAATATTAAAACTAGCAGCATAAATATTATTTTAAGAATCTGAAAAACATTATGTATTTATTTTTTTAACTGGAGCATCCTGATTCCAGCAGAATTCATAAACTGACATTTCCCACTGAAAAAAAAAAAAAAAAAAACTGTTATTTAATAAATAAATAAATAAATAGCAAGATATGATGCTTTACAATAGAAATGTCAAGTATTTTTCCCCAAATTACAAATAAAATTTAAAACGGCACAAGTGGATGTCATTTAAATAATTATACAATTACATTGAAAAGGCAAGATGCTTAAAAACTTATTTATCTTTTCCAAACACTATGCTTTCATGTAATAAAAGATAACACTCCACAGAAACACATTTTTATATCCTTTGACCTGCACAGTCTTGCTGGAAACCAGTTTGTGGAAATGTTGTGCAAGTTGAATGGGATAAAAGTTTAAGAGAAGAATTAAGATATGATTTATTTTCCAGATTTCTTTATGCTGAGCTGCCACCACAGGAAGATCCACACAGATCAGATTCAGACAATACCTTGTTTCAAACTGTAGAACTGTTACTGGAACTGGGCTTTTGGATTTATATTTTCAGTCTCAATGGTTAGCCTATGCATGTCCATATCCTGTATCAAAACATCACAAAAATGTAAATCAGCCCACCTCAGAAACATTTTTGTTTCCAGTGAAGAAGAACTTTATACAGACAATGTGGAATGAAGCTGCATAATGAGAAGTATGTTCTCTTGCAACCCAAAAAGCCAACCATATCCTGGGCTGCATCAGAAGAAGGATGGCCAACAGGTTGAGGAAGTTGATTATCTACTCTGCTCTTGTGAAGCTCCACCTTGAGTATTACATTCAGCTGTGGGGCCCCCAGCACAAGAACAACATGGGAATATTAGGACACATCCAAAGATGATCAAGGGGTTGGAGCACCTCTCTGATGAAGACAGACTGAGGGAGTTAGAATTTTTCAGCATGGAGAAGAGAAGGCTCCAGGGAGACCTTATAGCAGCCTTCCAATACCTAAAGGGGGCCTACAGAAAAGCTGTGGAGGGACGTTTTGCCAAGGAGTGTTGTTGATAGGACAAGGAGTAATAGCCTTAGAACTAAAGGAGAATTGATTTAGATTAGGAAAAAAAAAAAAAAAAAAAAAAAAAAGGAGGAAATTCTTTGAAGAAATTCTTTACTCTCAGGGTGGTGAGGACAGGTTGCTCAGGTTGCCCAGAGAATCTGTGGATGTCCCATCCCTGGAAGTCTGGAAGTGTTCAAGGCCAGGTTGGATGGGGCTTTGAGTAACCTGATTTAGTGGGAGGTGTCCCTGCCCATGGCATGGGTGTTGGAACTAGATGATCTTTAAGGTCCCTTCCAACTCAAACCATTCTATGATTCTATGATAAGTACCCACAGTTCAAGAGGTACCCAGTGTTTATCATACATTATCCTTGACCCCTTCTCTCAGCCACTCCTTACAGTCTACAGAAGCAAGTTTTGGTGTCCCATACTTTCACTGATGTCTCCTTTGCCAACTTGCCCATGAGAGAAAGAAACTCAGACTTTAATCTCGTAGCATTGACAATACCACCATAAGTCACCTCCATGCATGCCACAGCAGCATTTTGATGTGCATTTTGTGCTGATATTTAGTCTAATTCTTGCTTATTCCTAAAATTTTCTGGAGCTTAACTGACTTCAGAGATGGCATAATGTATTTTAACATTATAACAGACCTCAGCACCAAATCTACTTAGCTCAGTCTACTGAACTTCAAACTAACATACAATAATACAATAAATTGTAACTGTGCAAAATAATCCCACTCTCAGTAAAGGAAACAAAGACGTGTAATACAAGACTTTCATTTTTGGTTTACAGGACCTGCAGTCTGAGATATTATTGTAAAATTTGTTTTCCTAATGCTTACAGAAAATACACTTTAAACATTTTTCATACAGTCTCTACTAGAAAGAAAACTTTGGAGGTACTAATTCAAGGTATGGCATTAGCATTTAAACACACAATCTCTGTTTTTTATTTTTTATGCAAATTAAACATATTTATCATCTTGAGAGGGTTTTATCAAAAATAAATATGCTTCTTAAATTCAGTATATGTAATAAACAAACAAGCAAAACAAACAAAACAAAAACTACCAAACATTAATTTACAAGCATGCGTATTGGCTTTCTTCTTCAAAGACGTTGGTGAATTTATCAATAGTGACCTAAATAGATCTAGAAGTGCTTTAGGAGTGGAATTCAGAATACAAACAATAATATGACTAGGCTGAGACATCAAATGAAGAAAATTTAAGGTACAAGCAAATCCATCTTGTTATGACATGGCATGAATGACATTACTGTGAATAGTTTTAATTGAGTTGCATTTTTGTAATTGATGCTTTCAACTTTAAAATTAGATTATTCAGAATAGCATTTGTACCTCCATGTGTATATAAAATATGAATACCAAATAGAAGAAGTGTGATAACTCAGAACTGATAGAGCTATTCAATTTTGCTGAAAATTTTTAGGATATGATTTGTAGTTGCAATCATCATTTTCATGATTGCGTGCCTACAGTCATGAAATTAAAAACATCAGAGCTCCATCCAGATTTTGAAATTCTAACTTAATGAACATGACCTTGTAACACAATACAATGAATGCCTTCATCAATGCACACACAACTGCATAAATTACGGATTAAAATCAATAATACATTACCTATAATTGACTTTTTTTTTTTCCTGCTACTTTGAAGAAAACAATTTTGTTATTCGAAAAAGAGTTATAACACACTAGTTTCCTGCCATATCTGACTACCTGATAATTGCATTAAGTGAACTGAGAACTGCTTGGATGGCAGAGTACAGAGGGTTCTGATCAGCAGCATGGTCTAATTGGAGGCTAGAAGCTAGTGGTGTCCCCCAGGGGTCAGTAATGGGTCCAGTCATGTTCAATTTATTCATGAATGACCTAGGTGAAGGGACAGAATGCACCCTCAGCAAGCTTGCTGATGATACAAAACTGGCAGGAGTGGCTGATACAACAGAAGGCTGTGCTGCCATTCAGAGAGACTTGTATAGGCTGGAGAGTTGGGTAGAGAGGAACTCCATAAAGTTCAACAAATGCAAGTGCAGGGTCTTTCACCTAGGGGGAATAACCTCATGCACCAGTGCAAGTTGGCAGCTGACCTGCTGGAAATTAGCTCTGAAGAGAAGGATGTGGGAGTCCTGGTGGACAAGAAGTTAACCATGAGTCCGCAGTGTGCCCTTGTGGCCAAAAAGGACAACAGTACCCACTAAACTTGGAACTGAGCTCATATTACATAACCTGGAAACATATTTGCATTATATTTTTTTCTGCATGTTCCACTTCTAGCTAAAACCTATGGGATAGCCTGAGCAGAGTTGTTGGACTATCTGATCTCTTCCGAACACAACCATTCTGTGATTCTGTAATATTCTTTTTCTTTCTAAAAAGTCAGTCTTCAGGCCAATGCAGTAGTAGAATTTTGAAGACAGAGTTGTGGGAAAACTCAAGAATGGGTTGAAACATTAAACTGGTATGTCCCAAATGTAATTCTAGTACTCTAATTCTCGAAAAACCTCTCTGCTTGAAGAAATAATTTATCTGTCTCTGTTCCTTATCTGTTTTAATGAAAAGTCAACCCATAATGAAGGATCTTTAAAAAAAATCTTTAAATATTTTTAAAAGGGTAGAAAGGAAAACCTGGGGAACTACAGACAGGTGAGCCTCACCTCTGTGTCTGGGAAGATCTCTAATCTCTAAATTAGAACAATATGGATTTGACAGGTAGACCATCCTGGGGATATGGAATTGGCTCAAAGGTCACACCCAGAGAGTGGTGGTCAATGACTCTGTGTCCAGGTGGAGACCAGCAATGAGCTGTGTCCCTCAGGGGTCTGTCTTGGAACCGGTGCTTTTCAATATCTTCATCAATGACATAAGTGATGGGATTGAGTGCACCCTCAGCAAGTTTGCAGATGACACCAAGCTGAGTGGTGCGGTTGATACCAAAGAAGGAAGAGATGCCATTCAAAGAGACAGGATGGAGAAGTGGGACCCTGTGAACCACATGAGGTTCAACAAGTCCAGGTGCAAGGTGCTGAACCTGAGCCAGGGCAATCCCAGACAGGAGTAAAGACTGGGAGAAGAACTCATTGAGAGCAGCCCTGTGGAGAAGGACTTGGAGGTTCTCGACATGAGCCAGAACTGCATGCTTCCAGCCCAGAAGGCCAACTGCATCCCAAGCTGCATCAAAAGAGGTGTGGCCAGCAGGTAAAGAGAGGTGATTTTCCCCCTCTACTCAGCTCTCATGAGGCCCCAGATGGAGTACTGTGTCCATGTTTGGACCCCCCAGTACAAAAAAAATGTGGACTTGTTCGAGTGAGTCCAGAGGAGGGCTACAAAGATGATCAGAGGGTTGGAGTACCTCTCCCACGAGGAAGGCTGAGAGAGCTGGGGATGTTCCGCCTAAAGAAGAGAAGGATCTGGGGAGACCTCATCGTGACTTTTCAATACTTAAAAGGGGTTTATATAAAAGATGGAGAAGGGCTCTTTACTCGGGCAGACTGGACAAAGGTGAATGGAACTACAAGAGGATAGTTTTAGACTAGACATTAGAAAGAAACTTCACTGTAAGGGTAGCAAGGCACTGAACAGGTTTCCCAGAGAAGCTGTGGATGCCCCATTCCTAGAGGTGTTCAAGGTCAGGCTGGATGGGGCGTTGGCCAAACTGATCTAGTGGGTGGCATCCCTGCCTACGTCAGGGGGTTGGAGTGAAATGATCTTTAAGGTCCCTTATAATCCAAGCTATTCTATGACTCTATGATTCTATGATTCTGATTGATTTTATGATTCTATGATTAATTTTATGATTCTATGACCTCACAGTATTTGACTAATTCTTGCAAAGAATATGACAGTGAATTCATTTATACTTAGAACACTTAATTTATACTTAAAATAGCACATGTGAAAGTCAACACATTAATGCCAATTGTTATTATTGCAATTAAGAAGTTCTCAACATAAGCAATATGTAATTTTTAATATCTGTTTTTAAAAATAGATTGTCTATTGAGAACATGTTTCTGGAGAGCAGAGGAGGTCTTGTGGGGGATGTGGCAATTGGCAGCCGTCTCGGTCATAGTGACCATGAAGTGGTTGAGTTGAAAATTTGTGGTGACAGAAGGAAAACCGCCACCAAAACTTCAGCTCTGGATATGGGGAAAGCAGACTTCAGGCTGCTCAGGGAACTAGTCAGCAAGGTCCTCCGGGAAACTGCTTTTGAAGGCATTGGCATCCATCAGTTCTGGTCAGTCTTTAAGCACTACCTCCCAAAAGCACAAGATCAGGCAATTCCAAAATATCAGAAGTCAGGCAGGTGAGGCAGAAGGCCAGCCTGCCTGACCAGGGAACTTCTACTGGAACTTAGGTGAAAAAAATAAAGTGTACAGCTGCTGGAAGGAGGGTCAGGTGACAAGGAAGGAATACAGGGATGCTGTTCGTGTTTGTAGGGAGAAAATTTGTGTGACCAAAGCCCAACTAGAATTGAAGCTGGCCAGGTCTGTGGGAGACAATGAAAAAAAGTTTTTTTTAGATATGTGGACAGAAAAAGGAAAACCAGAGAAAGCATAGGTCCAATACTTGATGGGGAAAGTCTCCTCACAGACAATGACATAGGCAAAGCAGAGACGTTTAATGGCTTCTTTGCCTCTGTCTTCAACACTGATGATGGGCTTTGGGACTTAGGGTGCCTGGAACTAAGGACCTTGACGGTGGGAATGATAAACTCCCAACCGACCCTGAACGTGTGCGGGATTTGCTGCTCCACCTGGATCCATACAAGTCCATGAGTCCGGATGGGATTCATCCCAGGGTGCTTAAAGAGCTGGCTGACGTCATCACAGGACCTCTCTCAATTATTTTTCAATGACCTTGGGAATCTGGAGAGGTCCCAGTAGACTAGAAGCTGGCAAACGTGGCAGTTTTCAAAAAGGTCAAGAAAGAAGACCCTAGCAATTGCAGGCCTGTCAGTCTCACATCAGTGCCTGGTAAAATTATGGAGAGGATGATCCTTGAGGCTATTGAAGCGCACCTGGGGGACAATGCAGTCATTGGTCCCAGTCAACATGGGTTCGTGAGGGGTAGGTCCTGCCTAACTAACTTGATTTCCTTTTATGATAAGATCACCCATCTAGTTGACCAAGGGAAACCAGCTGATGTGATCTTTTTGGACTTCAGCAAGGCTTTTGACACAGTTTCCCATCGGATCCTACTGGACAAAATGTCCAGCATACAGCTAAACAAAAACATCATATGATGGGTGAGCAATTGACTGACAGGCAGGGCTCAAACGGTTGTGGTAAATGGACCCACATCAGGCTGGCACATGGTCACTAGTGGGGTCCCTCAAGGCTCTATCTTAGGGCCAGTCCTTTTAAATGTTTTTATAAAAGATTTGGATGTAGGACTAGAAGGTGTTTTGAGCAAATTTGCTGATGACACCAAACTTGGAGGAGTTGTGGACTCAGAAGAGAATGGAAAGGCCTTACAGAGAGATCTGAACAAGTTGAAGAACTGGGCGATCACCAACCACATGAAGTTTAACAAGAGCAAGTACCAGGTCCTGCACCTGGGACGAGGCAACCCTGGCTATACATACAGACTGGGTGACAAGACGCTGGAGTGCAGCCCTGCAGAGAGGGATCTGGGGGGTTGTGGTTGACAGCAAGTTGAATATGAGCCAGCAGTGTGTCCTGGCAGCCAGGAGGGCCAATTGTATCCTGGGGTGCATCAAGCACGGCATTGCTAGTTGGTCAAAGGAAGTGATTGTCCCACTCTGCTCTGCACTGGTGCAGCCTCACCTCAAGTACTGTGTGCAGTTCTGGGCACCACAGTACAAAAAAGAAAATAAAGTATTCAAAAGCTGCAATAAGGTCACCCCTGAGCCATCTCTTCTTCAGGCTGAACAGCCCCAGCTCTCTCAGCCTTTCTTCACAGGAGAAATGATCCAGCTCTCTAGTGAACTTCACAGCCCTCATTTGGACCTGTTCTAACAGATTCAAATAATTCTTGTGCTGGGGGCCCAAAACCCGGACGCAGTACTCCAAATGGGACCTCACAAGGGCATAGTAGAGCAGGAAGGGGGGGAATTTCTTCCCTTGACTTGCTGTCCACTCCTCTAAGATGCAGCCCAGGATGTAGTTTGCTTTCTGGCTGCAACCACATGCTGATGGATCATGTTTAGCTTTTCATCCACCTTAGTCTTTCTCTGCAGGGCTGCTCTCAATGAGTTCTTCTCCCAGTCTGTACTCATGTCACATCATGATCATGTTGCAGTCCCATTTCCTACATAAGATCACTTTGAACAACAAATAAAAATCCATCAAGTATCATGCATTGTCATGTCCACCTTCACTATAGATTTTTTTTGTCTTTCTCAGTGACAGACTTATCAAAAACAAACAAACAAACAAAAAACCTGTACAGTGTGTCTGCTCTCATATAGCTTATTCCACACAAAGTTCTGTAAGTGAATTTGGTTTACAGGCCTGTTACTGCTACATAACAGTCTGAAATCACATTTAATCTGCTTTATACTTTTGGCTATGTATTGATGTGGTAGGACATTCAAGCGTTGGAATGAGGTACCAAATTAGGTGGAATGGGTTCCAAAATTAGGTGGTGTTGTCCCTGTTCATGGGGAGATGTGTAGATGAGGCACTAAGGGACATGATTTAGTGACTGAACTTGGTAGGTAAAGTTGGTGGTTGGTCTTGATGATTTTGAAGGTGTTTTACAATTCAGATAATGCTATAATTCTACAACACCAAATACAAAAATTCATACTGAAAAAAAGTAAGACGTTAAATCAAAATCAATGCAGTAATTGATTTAGATTACTATGGTGTTGAAATATTTTAAAAGCAGTGTACAAAACCTTCACATTTTAAGATTAAATCATTTTTACATGATAAAAGACTTGTGTGGATGCACACCTATATGTGTCCATGTATATATGTACAAACATACGAACACATAGGCATACAAACATGTATAACTGGTAGAGAAGCTAACGATTCTACAAAATTGCTGGTAGGATTAAGTTATGTCTATAAATTTTCCAGTTCTGTCACTTCTGTAGAACCCAATCAGTGTTCAGGAAATTACATTTTACACTGCAGGTTATTCCAGCATGCCACTACATGTGTCTGAGACTTCACATACCACATATTTATTTTATAATTCAGAAATATACATATTGAAAGCATAGACAGTTGAGCAGAGTACACTTATATCCATCCTCACCAGGATCCAAATATCACCAAACCAGATAATTTTGGACATCACCACAGTATTTCTCCAAAATAAATGAAATTAAAATTCATCAAACAAAGCCATTTGCTGTGAATTTTATGTCATTGTTGATATTCATAAGGAAATTTTATGTCAAAATTATTTTCTATTGCAAATGTGTGAAAAACATCTTTATTTTACAATGAAAACAATCATTTAACGTTAGCAAGCATAGCAACAAAAACACTATCAACTAGTCAATTCAATAAAGCAGTAGAATAGCTTTCTTTTTATGTCATCATGCACTTGAACAATCAAATATACAAACTGAATTTCCTTTAATTATTCCTAGATCATAACTTCTGAGGAAACATAACCTATCCTATAAAAATGAAAATAAACATTTTTTTTTACGGAGCATTTATTAGCTGAATGAAAAGTCACAGCTGCAACAATTGGTTTTGGAAAAGCTGTTACAATACTGTGATCATTTGATGTTAAACTGTACATGGAGATGCTACTCCCAAGGCTAAGTAGCATCTTTATTACCACAAGCATCATTCCTACTGCAAACAACTGAGTTATAAGGAGCAGAAGCATTATCAATCTTATATATATATATTTATTACCGATGCATGATGGGAAAAGTGATTAAAAACGGCCAAAAAAAGGCACCAGGGCTTTTATACACTGCATACTCTTTCCTTGAAAGGAACAAACAAACTAAACAGCCAAATAATGTGCCTGTTTTGTTTAGTCTCATTTTTAGTTTTGTATTATTTTCTCTATTTTCTGCCTCATGGTTTTGTTATCATGTCAGAGATTTTAGAATTGCATATATTAATCATTTCTGTAATACTTCCTGATTTCCTTGTGCTCTTCAAATAGCTTTAAGAATTTAAACAAAGCAGAACAAAACAAAATGAACAAGCAAAAAACAACAGATCTTTAATATTACCAGATTTGTCTTAATTGAAAGGATGAAGATAATGAAGTTAATATTTCTGTACTGGTTTTATAAAAGCTGTAGAACTCACTGGGAAACACAGCTTTTTAGGAAGTCCCTTCCAAATATTTTCCCATGCTGAAGGTGTTTGGTCAATTGTATGTTGTTTCTTAAAAAGTTAAACTGATTTTCTTATCACACTCCATCAGATTATACTGATAATGGATAAATTGTCAACTGTCATAGAAGCATAGTTTAATACTCCATTGACTCTTAATCAAAAGACTCAGAATATTTAAGAATAGCATTACCTACCAAGAGTTCTCTAGTGATATGGAGTGCACCTTCAGCAAGTTTGCTGATAATACAAAGCTCAGAGGAGTGGCTAGGAGGAGAGTCCTAGAGGGCTGTGCTGCCATTACAAGAGACCTTGATAGGCTGCAGGGTTGGGCTGAGAGGAACTTCATGAAGTTCAACAAGGGCAAGTGCAGGATCCTGCACCTAGGGTAGAATAACCCTAAACACCAGTACAGGCTGGGGCTTGACCTGCTAGAGTGTAACTCTGTAGAGAGGGACCTGGGAGTCCTGGTGGACAGCAGGCTGAACATCAGTCAGCAGTGGGCCCTTGTGGCCAAGAAGGCCAATGATGTGCTGGGCTGCATTCAGAGGAGTGCTGCCAGCAGGTCAAGGGAGGTGATCCTCCCCCTCTACTCAGCCCTAGTGAGGCCACACCTGGAGTGCTGTGTCCAGCTCTGGGCTCCCCAGTACAAGAGGGACACAGAACTACTTGAGTGAGTCCAGAAGAGGGCTATGAAGATGATCAGAGGACTGACTGGAGCCCCTTTCATACAAGGACAAGCTGAGAGAACAGGACCTGTTTAGTCTGGAAATGAGATGACTGAGGGGAGACCTTATTAATGTATGTAAATATTTGAGGGGAAGGTGTCAAGAGGATGGAGCTGGTTTCTTTTCAGTTGTGCCCAGTGACAGGACGAGAGGCAACAAGCACAAACAGAAGCACAGGAGGTTCTGTCTGAATATGAGAGGACACTTCTTTACTGTGAGGGTGACAGGTTCCCCAGAGAGGTTGTGGAGTCTCCTTCTCTGGAAATATTCAAATATTCAAAACTCGCCCAGATGCCATCCTGTGCAATGTGCTTTAGGTGATTGTGCTTGGCAGGGGGTTTGGACTAGATGATCTTCAGAGGTCCCTTCCAACCTCAATCATTCTGTGATTCTATGATACCATACTATCTGTTTAGACATTTTTTTTTATTATTATTATTTTGGAATTATGTAGTTAAGATAACTTTTTAAGTTGCCTAAGCACATATAAGGAGAAAAACAATTAACGTCTTAACTTTTTGTTAAAGTGGTTGTATACTATAACTGTAATAAGTAAATTCTCAGGTTTATGCCATTTCAAGCTCTTTTGTAATTCCACTGACTTTATGATGCTATTTCTGATTTTATATATAATTTCTGATTATATAATATGTAATCTAAGATAATTGTTTATATTAGAGAGTGAGAAAGTGACTCCAGATCATTCTTACATTGTTTAAGTACACAGAGTCCAAAAATATTTGTCCTTCTTAAGACTGGTGAGGCTGCACCTCAAGTACTGTGTTCAGTTTTGGGCTCCTCGCTACAAGAAGGACATGGAGGTGCTCAAGCGAGTCCAGAGAAGGACAATAAAGCTGGTGAGAGGTCTGGAGGATTAGTCTTATGAGGAGTAGCTGAGGGAGCTGGGATTGTTCAGTCTGGAAAAGAGGAGGCTCAGGGGCGACTTTATCGCACTCTACAGTTACCTTAAAGGAGGATGTAGCTAGGTGGGGGTTCGTCTATTCTCCCACATGCCTGGTGACAGGACAAGGGGGAATGGGCTAAAGTTGTTCCAGAGGAGGTTTAGGTTGGATATTAGGAAGAACTTCTTTACTGAAAGGATTGTTACACATTGGAATAGGCTGCCCAGAGAAGTGGTTGTGTCACCATCTCTGGAGGTCTTTAAAAGATGTTTAAATGTAGAGCTTAGGGATATGGTTTAGTGGAGAACTTGTTAGTGTTAGGTCAGAGGTTGGACTCGGTGATCTTGGAGGTCTCTTCTAACCTAGATGATTCTGTGATTCTGTGAAAGTTAGGTAAAGGTCATATGGCAGCCATATAGCCAAGACTTTTTAACTTTTGGCTTAAGATTCATAACTAGAAAACAAACAAAAAGAAACAAACATAAAAATAACTGCATAGATGTCTACTGAAATCTGTGAACTGCAGTCAAGGTATACTTGTTCAGAATAGAGATGACTTGTGAGAATTAATCATAAGCAGAATATAAAACATTTTTATTGTGATGGAATAGTAGTATTGTCATGTTTACATAATAATCTTGTTTGAATGCTGTGTATTAAATTGGAGGTGTGAACTTCAGAAAAACAAGGTTCCTACAGCAGCACATCCCACATTTCCCTTCTTATTTCTACTGAGCTGGCTTTCTGTCACTTTATAAAAGTTCTACATCCTAATCTTGTTTCTCATTAGATTCTTCATTATCTTACATTTGTTTTGAGAGAGTTTACTGTATGGAGAAAAAAATAAAAAAGGAAAGAAAAGAAAGAAAGCACACTTAGGAATCAGCTTTGAACTTCTAAACAGTATGTTATAAGAAATAGAAGTCTGTCTCATTGTTTTCACCATCCGGATCTACTATATTCATTCTCCCCAGGAATCAGAATGTTTGTACATTCTTCTCAGTTGGTAAAATGGTATGTCCCACCTACCTTATCGAAATTTTCTATAATTTTATATGTTCTGGCACCAGAACTAGCAACTTTTCTGAATGTGGGAGATCAGTGAGTTAGGAAACAGAATAAGCAGTTTCCTCCCCACCCCCACCCTCACCCACCCTCCTGCCATAAAATAAAATAAAAATAAAAGCAGTGAGTATAACTGTTGCTGTATGTTTGGACCTGGAG
The DNA here is from genome assembly GCF_011077185.1 of Oxyura jamaicensis. NCBI lineage: Eukaryota > Metazoa > Chordata > Aves > Anseriformes > Anatidae > Oxyura > Oxyura jamaicensis. The sequence goes on from NC_048893.1 coordinate 131,256,342, forward strand.
CCTGAGGTCTTTTGCTGCCCCTCTTCATAAGTGGGTCACTGTAAATTTAAGAAACAAAATATGCAATGAGAGCATAGAAGATATTTTTATTCCTTTACAAATCTCTTCCTAAAACTGTAGGGCTTTTCATTGGTTTTACTTCCCTAAAAATACAGTCTATAAGAATTAATTAGCTAAACAAAGTACCACAATTCCACACTTGACAGATAATAAACATGAACTGCTTCTAGTTATTAAAGGTTTAGAAGTGAAAAATGCAATTTGTTTTCCATCTCATGGCGCTGACCTCTTGAATAAAAAAGTGATTATAATTGCTTGGTTATATATGGAGGGTAATTAATAGACTCATGATGAGTAGTCTGTTCTTTCTTCTCATAGTAATTGTCTTGGCTACAAAACTTTTGGTAAAGCAAAATTTCAGAAGTTTGGTTGATGTTCTTTGCTTTCTGTGAAGCCTTATTAAACATATAATACACAATAGAGGATGAAACTGTAAAAATAAGATATATTTTTTTCTGCTTTCACTCTCTCTCATGATGACTGCAGAAAGATAAAAATTGAGAATTCTACCGAGGCAAGAAAAACCTGCTTTGATGTGGAAAATAACCCAGGGAGAATACAGAAATGGGCACTGGAATGGAAATAGACTTCTATAGAACATCAAAAGAAACAGGTCCCAAAGAGAACTGGCTGAAAAGTAATTGGATGTTTCCTTCTGAAGGGTCTGATTAATGTTAGCAGTATAAATTTACCTTAAAGCTTCTCCTTTGTGAACTTAACATACACACAGATGTATATATGCTTAAAATTATTTCAGAGATTTTTAACATAATTTCTGCCATATTACAGAGCTGTTACACCGTTTGTATCTATTTATTTATTTGTGTAACAAACATTCTGCACTGGATAGATATCATACTTCAAGAACACATACTGTATTGCTTCAGAGACTACTGACAACGATGGTAAAAACTTACACTAGGTTTAACTAGATATTGAATTCATAGTAATTCCTAATTGTCCTTTATATATAAGGAGTATTAAAACACAGAGATTAGAGTTGCTATGGCACATTTATCCTAACTCATTTACAAAAAATAAAGAAATCTAAAATTATGATATGACACTTCTTTAATAATTAAAAATGAGTAGGGCTTTGATAATTTCAAAGATTTTGCAGAAGTTCAGAATGGAAAAGCTTGGATGCTGAACAGGCTCCTTGTAGGATATAATATAAATGCATTGCATCGATGTTCTTAGCAATGGGAAATTTTCCTATATTTTTTCCAATTATATCTGCTCTGTGTATTTTGAACACAGTTCAAAATCATTTTCCTGAATAGCAGAACTATTTTCATGCCATGAAGTGTCTTTAAATAGCTACCTTCCACTTTACTTGGAATATAAAGGGTTCTATTTTAACAAGCCACAGCATACTACAATCTTTATTGACATAACTATTCTGTGTCAGGATGTTTTTCATAACTCTTTGAAAGACAATGCCTAGGGTCAGACATTATTTTTTCTTGTATTCATTACTTTATTTGCATATTGAACATTTTCCAAAATGCAATCCAAGTTTATCCAAAACACTACTACATGCTGTTTCCTGTTGTTTGCATGCAATGCTGCAGTTATGAATGGCAGTTTTCCTCATATCACTCACAAATAACTGTGTAGTGTTCTTTTAGACCTTTGAGTTGTCTTTTGTGAGATTTTTATCAGAGGTACATAATGATTATGTTCTCCTTGCTTTAGAAATAATGATCAAGGAGGCAAGTTTAGCCTGTGTAGAATCAGTGGGAGTTCTTGACTTGACTGAAACAGGATTCTGCAGAGTATCATATTGAATACAAAGTATTCAAATCTTCTGCTGGGTTAATCTGAGCAGAACAAAGTCCTGCCTTTGTAGCGTGAACAGACATTTTCACACAACAATCCATTTGAAAATGATTTGGTTTGCCAAATAAATAATGGCTATTTCTATCATTCATTGATCTGTGGGTTTATTTATTTTTTCTTTTTTTGTTCATGTGTTTGATATTTCAACATCTTTGTCAGAAAAAAAGGGGAATCAAGCTTTTTGTATGACTTTGAGTGCACAAGGTCTGATCCTTCCTATAATTACTATAATTACAGGTTATTATAAACCATTATCAATATATTATATTTTAACATGTTTTTGCACATTATCTTTTTTTTTTTTTTTTTTTTTTTACCTTCAAATAACTTAGTCAGGGAAGCTACACAGCTAGAGAATAAAAGAATTCTTCTATTTTCAAGATGGAGCTTGGTTTCATTTCAATGAATTGCAGCATGCATCATCTGGAACAGCATTTCTCTTTCAGCTGAATACAGACAGGGACAAGCCAACTAGTCTTCTAAATTAAGTATATTGGTTATTGCAAGAGACAATATGCCATCCTCAGGCAATTTATTCTATAGTCTACTTTCTCTACTTTTTTTTTTTTTTTTTTTTTTTTTAAATGTGCTTATGTATAACCTGAACCATGCTTACTGTAGTTTAAACTAATTACACCTGATACTATTTGCCATTAACATGTAGAACAGGTTTTTAACCTTTATTTTCTAGTAAATATTTATGTGTTAAATGTTTTCTCATACATCCACTTACTCTTCTCCTTTCTAAGCAATGCCAGTTTATAAATTCTTTCATTAAACAAACAAACAACAACAACAACAACAACAACAACAACAACAAACTTTCAGGTTTTCTCTAATTTCTCTTACGTTGATCCACATATTTCTGATAGTACTCCACATTGAATACAAGACTCTAAATAAAACCTTTACTATTGAAAGGAAAGGAACGGGTTTAATATTGAAGGTAGAGTGTGCTACTAAAAAAAACTTACTAAAGTATATTTTATATTCGTTTTTCTCTGTCACAAACCCTTAGGTATTTGAGCAGAACAAATTTCCAATTCAGTATTTTTTTTTAAGTCATTCAATACCAGCATTTTATTTCATTACCTTTCTTTCACTCATTACCCAACACAATAAATTAGTCTTATTATTAGTCTAAGGGGTGTTCTCAAAGGCAGTAATGTTTTGTTTTGTTTGTTGCTGTTTTTTTTTTGTTTTTTTTTTTTTTGCTTGGTTTGGTTTGCAAAAATATAAGCAAAACATGATTTATAATAAACCATATTATATGTTCCCATGGCTTTGAATTTGCTTGTGACAACTTTAACCTCAACAAGTGATCACTATTTGATTTTCAGCACTTATACTCCTCTTCAAACAAAAAGTGATTAACTTGGAATTATTTTGTGTGTTGAGGCTGAAATGAATTGACTGCATGAATCAATAATAGCTTTTTTCATCAAATGCAAGTTTAAAAGATCAACGTAATCCTTATATGTCTTGCTTAGAGCTGAGCATTGCTTGCTGTTATATCTTGAATAAGAGATTCTAAACTCTTCATCTCCTGGCAGCATAGCTTACTCTTGGCAAATTTTTCCACAGAGAGAGAAGGAAGGAAGGAAGGAAGGAAGGAAGGAAGGAAGGAAGGAAGGAAGGAAGGAAGGAAGGAAGGAAGGAAGGAAGGAAGGAAGGAAGGAAGGAAGGAAGGAAGGAAGGAAGGAAGGCAGGAAGGCAGGCAGGCAGGAAGGAAGGAAGGAAAAGCATTCATTCAAATTTATTCATTATTAAGCTTCACTTCTTGTTATGTTACTGCCCAAAGGACAGTCTTATATAAAATAAGAATAACATTGATCTGCAAACTTGAAACTCTGAACAGGTTCTTAGCTGTCCTGTCACTGATGGGTAAATTCCAGTCTACAGCTGGTAAAAATATTGTCTGATAAATAATGTTTTGTTGTAGTTGTTGTTACTGAGTTGTCAAAAACATCTAGTTACCATTTTACCATTATACTATTAGGCAATGGAATCTAACCGGGCATGGGCATTAATGGAAAAAGAAAAAGGAGAAGAAAGTAATTTATTTTGCTTATGGAACAGCGCAGATGTATTTTTTTTTTTTTTTGAAGTTGAATAAAATATTTATTTTTCTGTCTGCTGATGCCAGTTGGCCTGCATCACTTTTTTGAAATTTATGCTATTAAAAGTTAATTAGGCCACAGAAGGTAGGGTTGATCCATGAAGATATTTAGGTGCACCTGAAATTTATTAAAGTTATAGGATTAAAAGTTTTGTAGGAGTTTTACTGTTGCTATCTTTTGTTCTCTCTCTCTCTTGAAGTTTTTTGTTTGTTTGCTTCTTTTTCTTTTAAGGTCTTCAAATTGGATGGCTTACTACTAAGACTTCAGAAAGGATCATTCTGAGCAAAGAGTAGTTAGAAGACAATCCATTACTCCAACAATAGCATTTTTTTTTTTCATTGTGATGATGCTGCCAATGTGCATCTGTTTGAGTCAAGGAAATGTTCCATAGCTTTTGACCCTTCTTGCTTCCTTTTGGAAATTGGTCATTTTCTTTTAGAAAAGTTATTCATAAACTCTCACTCTGTCTTATTTATTTTCTTCTCATTTAAACTGAGTTGCTTTCCTGAGTCTTAGAAGTTTTTTTTTTTTTTTTTTTTTTTTTTTTTTGTTAGCTCACATATGCTGGTATTGTTCCTTCCTTTACTTTTTTTTTTTTTTTTTTTTTTTTTTTTAA
>NC_048893.1:131261079-131266830 GCF_011077185.1 Oxyura jamaicensis
TTTTTTTTTTTTTTTTTTTTTTTTTTTTTTTTTTTTTTTTTATCTCAAATATGTTGTTTTTTTTTTTTCATTTATTTTTTTTTTTTTTTTTTTTTTTTTTTTTCAGAAAGAATATATATATCTTGAAGATTGGAAATTAGTTTTATGAAAGAGATTTTTGATGAGATGGTTTCATTTTCATCTTTTCTATCTTTTCCATTAAATGTCTGAGTGTGATCACTATCTGCAAAATCTGGGAAAACTGTAGCTGTTTTCTTCACATTTGCTAGTAAGAATCATGAGAGATAATTATTTTAAGACACCATAGTTTCTCACGGTGTTAGATTTGCCCTATATAAGAAATCTTGAACGAGTTCTTTCTTTCCTATAAAGACTTAAATGAAAATTACGTGACACTTTGTATGGAATTTGCAAAGCCTGAGGACTGAGTCTTGTCAAGTTTGCTCTGTCTGAACTTTTCCTGAACTGTCTGCAAATTTGTTTTACTTGATTTAGTTGCGATACTGATTTATTTACTTGACTAAGTATTTATAGCTATTTTGTTTTCATTTAGCTTCATGTGATAAAATCATAGTTTTAAATAGGTAAAAGTAATGAGCAGGTTTTCTATGTAGAAAGAGATATTTACACACAATTTTGTAGTATGCAGAAATACTGTCCTGGTACCATAGCAGAGGCCTCAAGAAGCACAGATACGGAGTAGAAATGCAGCTGGAGATGAGCAAAACTGGTTTTGGTCAAAAAGAAAATGAAGAAATAGAAACACGCAAAAGTTGTGGTGTTGTGTGGAGCTGCATACCAATAAATAAAAAGCAAATGTGTAAAACTCCATTAGCAAATATGGAAAAGTGACACCAAGTTGATCCTAAAGTGTGGAAGAAATCACAAATATCAACATTATATTACTTTATTATATTATATTACTGGTAAAGGACTCCAGAGGCAGATTCTTCCTCTCCAGCAGCTGCAACTAGTGACTTTAAGACCTGGAAGAGCAATGGAAAGGCGAGTATAACCATAAGAAAGGTAGTAGGAACTAGAAGTATGTTACAATGTCAATTGTATGATTACTGAGATCTTTTCTGTATGGAAATATTATGTGTAAATACCAGAACAATATCTAGACTAGCAATGATTTTTAATTAGACATTTAACATTTCAATAATAGTAATAACCATGAATTCTTGGCTTTATATAAAAGATGTGTTTACTGTTTGCACATAAAGAAGATTTTGAGCATAACAGGGCTTTTTGAAGAGATAAACCTTAAGAATAAATTGGTTTCTCTAGTGAACGACATATTTTACTAAAAAGAAATGATATTTGAAGTAGTGAAGGTATATACAAATGCTTTGCCTGTATCTGTCTTGTGGGTTTACTAGCATCATTACTTTCCAGGCTGCTGTTTCCCACTTGTGTGCAAGAGAAATCAATGCTGCTGGCAAAGATCTAATTTAATATATCCCAAGGTGTCAGTGCCTTTGAAACATAATTTTCCTACATATTTTAAAGATCCCAACTAACAGTGCTATTAATTGATAATGATTGTTAATATTAAAGAGAATGTACTTCCTTTAATGCTTCTTTTATCTGTCCTAAAAATGATCCTTTATGTAAAGGCACTCTGAAACAAGCTAAAGAATACTTTTTTTTTTTTTTTTTTCTATTAAAATTTCAATGGAAGTGACACTATGTTTACAGAAGTAGATTCACTGACCTTGGCTGGACTCAAATGTTTTTTTTCATAAATAAAATTATCTTACCATGAGACTTATGTCCACTCTGCATAGCAGCAATTATTATAGTAAATGACCCGAAAGATGGAGTTACTGGGAGAATCCAGATATCTGTTCAGGCTATGGCTGTAAGTGTATAGAAATTTGTATTTAGTGTTCATAAGCCATTACTAGAAGCAATTTGAATGACATTTTCTAATAGCACAAAGCCAGGAGTTTATGTTCTTCTAAAGCCGTTAGCCCTAAAAGCCTCTGATGGATCCACTAGCTGTTAATCAACCCAGAATAAAGTATGTCATTTTTCCAGGGAAGACAGCAAGTCTGCAGAAAGCCTCTCCTGAGGTATGTTATCTAAGATAGCTGCCACATTGGCATAAACAGCAAACAGAGAGTTTCATGGAGTATTCTAAGGATTTCTAAAAAAAAATAAAACTGATCAGACACTGAATATGTGTTTGCATGCCACCATTTAACAGAAGAAGTCAAATAATTACAAGCAGATTTAGTATTTCAGAAAATAGAAGACTAAGGGAAATTCTAGTAAAGGTCCCCACACAAGGTCAATAAAAATTAAGAGGAAATGCTTACATTTTATGGCTTTGTTTTTCATTGAGAAATGGGATTTATATTGTAATGCTATATGAGGAATTATATTACAGTATCTTAAAGGTCCTTATAATCTCTATTTAGAAAGAAAATATCCTATGAACACAGCAATGGTTTTCCCAGGTTTGTGTGTGTGTTTGCGTTTGGAGGGGTAAAATTTTTTTTGCAACATTCTGAGGAAGAAATAGGAATGATTTCTGTCAGACATACCTGCAGAAACAGAATTCAGACCAACTAGTCAATATTAAATTGTGCCTATAAAACAATGGATGGAAAATTTAAACTGGAATTTCAAATATCCAGGGTGGGGAAATGCTTAATAATAATCTCTTTCCCCAGTCCTCAACCTTTAACTATGTGTTACTTTTAAGTATGTTACGGAGAGCAACTATTATTATTTTTTTAACACTATAAACAACTTTTATTCCAATGTATGTATTGGAGAACAACTTTTTTTTTTGCTTGTTCAGATAATGATTAGACAAGGGGGAATGGCTTTAAACCAAAAGAGGGGAGATTTAGATTAGATATTAGGAGAAAATTATTCAGGTGGTGAGGTGCTGCAACAGGATGCCCAGAGAAATTGTGGATGACCTATCCTTGGAGGTATTCAAGACCAGGTTGGATGAGGCCCTGGGCAACCTGATTGAGTGGGTGGCATCCTTTCACATGGCTGTGGGGTTGGAACTAGATGATGTTTAATGTTCCTTCCAATCCAAGACATTCTATGATTCTATAGTTTATAATCAAGTCTAAATATTATAAAAATTACAATTTTTATTTTACTTCTATTTTCTGTATATATAGAATTAATGCTATTACTGATTCATTGGTGCAGCTGGCCAAAATTCTGGCTACATGAATATAAGGAAAAAAAATAATAATTAAAAAAAAAAAAAAAGAAGAAAGATAAAATTGACTAAATTAAGAATTTGTGAAATCCTAATTATTAATGGAGGGTATGTAAATTAACTCCTTTAAATGAGTAAGAATCAAGCACCAGGATTTCTGTTTCTTTCATTATTCCAGGTATAAATTTATCCAGCACTTCATCCAGAAATCTCCTCACCTTTTTCCTGACTGTTTTCCTGTCAGTTACGTATTCTCTAGCTCTGTTTCTTAACCTGTGCTTCTCTGTGTGACCCTTGTATTTCACACAAAAATAAATACAATCTGTGCCTCATATTCACATCATTTGCATTTCATTTCTAATAATGAAATCTTAGAACGGATTCTACTGTTCCGCTATCCCAGCATGTGACCTGCTCTTTCAGCTAATTATTTCCTCTTAGTGTTCAACTGGTTTCATATTAAAACTGAATGAAAGACTGCTATTATCATGATTAGACTCAAATTTACAATGCCTCGGTAGCCTTCCCCAATACAATAATAAAAGACAGTTAAACATAATTATTGTCATTATCTGTTATCACTAACTTTTAAATTTCCATCATCTTCTTAGGGAGACTACTGCTACCCTAGGTTTTGAAATAGCTTGAGTATATCTGCTTAGAGAAATTCTAAACTGGATATGTCTGTCATTCAGATGGACACAGCTGAACAATATTCTGAAAGGAAAGCAAAATACCAGCTTTATACTGCATATGGGCAATTCATACTGCATCATGGGCTCTATGACCCCAAGTGTCCCAAAGTGTCATGGCTGTGTGGGACTGATAAACTACCAGCCAGCCCTGAAGTTGTATGAGATCTTGACAAACGAGAAAGCTGGGCAATCACCAACAATGTGACATATAACAAGAGCAAGTTCCAGATTATACAACTGGGAAGGGGGAATCCTGGCTATACATACAGACTAAGGGATGAGAGGCTGGAGAAAAGCCCTGCAGAAATGGATCTGGAGGTTTTGGTTGATGGCAAGTTAAATATGAGTCAACAGTGTGCCCTGACAGCCAAAAGGGCCAACTATACCCTGGGGTGCATCAAGAATGGCATTGCTAGCTGGTCAATGGAAGTGATTGTCCCGCTCTATTTTGCACTGGTGTGGCCTTGCCTCAGGTGCTGTGTGCAGTTTGGGGAACCACAGTATAAAAAGGACATAAAACTGTTAGAGAGTGTCCAAAGGAGGGAAAGACATGTAAGGAACAGCTGAGGTCACTTGGTTTGTTCAGCCTAGAGAAGAAGAATCTGAGAGAAGACCTCATGTCAACTTACAGCTTCCTCCCAAGGGGGAATGAAGCGGCAGTCACTGATCTCTTCTCTCTGGCAACCAGCCATAGGACCAAAGGGAATGGCACGAAGCTGTATCAGAAGAGAATCAGACTGGGTATCAGGAAAAGGGTCTTAATTGAGAGGGAGGTGAGGCACTGGGACAGACTCCCCAGGGAGGTGATCACATCACCGAGCCTGCTGGAGTTCAAGAAGTGTTTGGACAATGCCCTCAGACATATGGTCTGAGTTTTGGGTAGTCCTGTGTGGAGCCAGGAGCTGGACTCTGTGATCCTTGTGGGTCCCTTCCAACTCAGGGTGTTCTATGATTCTATGATTCTATCTGTAGGCCTGAGCTCTAGCTAAAAAGTCCTACTAAGACCTTTAGCATATTTGTAAAAGCAAAATACCACACTTTGTAGGGTGGAGTTGCCTCATGTCTGTCTCAGGCAGATCTTGAATAAACCTTTGAGAGAGAGAGGATTTAAATCAGAAATTTGGGCCTAAGTTAAGATCTCTGGACCATTTTCCCCACTGATGATATCTTTAATTACTTGTGAGGCATGGGTAAGAAGAACTTTAAAAATTAATGCATTTTGACATTATTATGAATGGTTGTAGGAATTAAATTGGTGGCATTTTGCCAAATGAATATTACAGGAAGGCTGAAGGCAAAAATGCATACCAGGATTAGGGGAGGAAGGGAATTGTCAAGACTGACATAATAGCCTTATGGATTGTTCCTATATAGATTCTTGATTGCCATGAATATTGAGAAAATACAATAATTGTCTTTCATGTCAGTAAGCCAAAAGGTTATTATTTTCAGTTTAAAATTATACTTTCATAGCCACAATTTCTCTTACTTCTCTATCAGAAATTTCTCATCACTAGATATTAGTGATACCCTTCCTCTAATCCACAAAGTGATACTGCTGTACCCTCTAGAGAAAGAAAATAACATGTCCATAACAAACGTGCCAGGTATTCCAAGTACTTGATACCCCTTCCTTCTCTGGAAGTCTGCCTAAGGGCTAAATATATTATTAATAATAATAATGATAATAATGATAATAATAATAATAATAATAATTTAACTATTATTACACTGGTATGTTTGTTATATTATGTTATGTCATATATATCGTACCATCCCATATCATCCCATCCCATATCATCCCATCCCATATCATATCATATCATATCATATCATATCATATCATATCATATCATATCATAT
>NC_048893.1:131266840-131313805 GCF_011077185.1 Oxyura jamaicensis
ATCATATCATATCATATCATATCATATCATATCATATCATATCATATATCATATCATATCATAATCAATTTTGTTAATGTTATAATAATAAAAGTTATTATTAATATATATAACAGTAAAAAAGAGCTAAGAAAATTAGTACACATTTTTGTACACATACCTTGATCTATACTACCTCACTATATCAGGCCCTTATGCCTGATCCTCAAAAACTATGCAATTCCAGTGAGATTCTTCTGTCATTATTCATATTGTTTCTGAATAATCTGAGGACTAAGGCATCTCAAAGTTTTTCTAATTTTATTTATCTCCATAGCCTGCAAAGCTGTGCTGATGCTTTCTATAAGATAAATATTTATTTGGGAGCAAAAGAGGGTATAAGATTATATGAATCAGGGTTTGGTTTTATACCATAAAGGTTTGATGAAGAATATGTGACAACCCTTAGAAGACAGGCATGATCTTTTTTCCCTTCCACATACATGAAAAAAACTGAAGGACAGTGTCCAGCCCAAAGTTAGAAACTAGAGCATTGCTGTTCCCTGCTCAACAAATAGCAAAACACAGAAATGGAAACAGTGTTGGGAGGGAAATTAGGCACATTTAAGATTCATGTTGTGTGTATGTTTTTTGTGTTGTATTTTTTGTTGTTGTTGTTGTTTTGGGGGGTGTTTGGTTTTGTTTGTTTGTTGTTTTCCTTGGATTACTTTGTGCTTTGGTATAATAAGACTTCTGAAGAAATCAGGGAAATACCTGATTTTTGAATAGAAGAACTGGTATTAGAAATGAGCAACAATTAGATTAGAAAATAAAAATCTCTACTTAAAATATTAACACTTGCTCATTAACCTGTCTTATAAAAACAAAACAAAACAAAACAATCATTCTGCCTTGTTATATTGTCATTTTATTATGTACTTTTTATCTATATATTTTTTTTTTTTTTCTGAAATCCTCCGTTCCATATACAATCACAGACTCATAGAATCATTAAAATTGAAAAAGACCTTCAAGATTATCTGGTCCAATCCTAGCACCAATGTCACTCACTAAACCATGTCCCTAAGCACCAAGTCCAACCTTTCCTTAAATACCCTAAGAGACAGTGACTCCACCACCTCCCTGGGCAACGTGATCCAATGCCTGACTACCCTTTCTGAGAAGAAATGTCTCCTCATTTCCAACCTGAGATATCTTTCCATTATATCTCACTTTATGTTCAGGAATTATATTGTATTCTGAGTTGGTATATGCACAACTAAAGCTAATACATAAAGACAGCTATAGCGGGATTTTGTCGTTTTTTATCCATTCATTGAAATTCTGCTCGTGCAGTGAACAATAATTTGTTGCTTGTTTTGAGATATAGGAATGTAATTTACCATTATGGTTGAACTTCAATATTACGTTCTTGTAAGAGATGGACATTCACATGTTCATTACCATGCTGGTGGGTTCCTACACATTTTCCTTTATATGCTGAATAACTATAAACTGTTGGGGTAGGCTTTGAGAAACACACATGTACTATTTGGTAACTTGGGCTATGAAAAATACTGGAAACAGTAAATCATTACAGCCTTCATGTGGGCAAGATGGTAACTATAGTCACATCAAAAATAAGTGGCATAGTATCATATATGGTGTTCCATCTCTGCTTCTTTTTCTAAGTAAATTTTTCTCAAAATGTAGGAGGAGATTCAATGCAAGGTCCAAAGGATCCTTGAAGAAAAATGAAGGCACCAATCATGAAGAAGGCCAATGGCATCCTGGCTTCTATCAGGAGCAGTGTAACCAGCAGGACCAGGGAGGTGACCATTCCCCTGTACTCTGCTCTGGTGAGGCTGCACCTCATGTGTTCAGTTTTGGGCCCCTAAGTACAAGAAAGACATCAAGGCCCTGGAACATGCCCAGGGAAGGACTATGAAGCTGGTGAAGGACACAAGTCCTATGGGAGTGGCTGAGGGAACTGGGGTTGTTTAGTCTGGAGAAGAGGAAGCTCGGGGGAGAACTTATTGCTCTCTACAACTACCTGAAAGGCAGCTGGGAGCTGGGGGTCAGTCTCTTTAGCACAAAACTAGTGATAGTACTAGAGGGAATGTCCTCAAATTGCACCAGGGGAGGTTTAGCTTGGAGATTAGGAGACATTTCACATTTCTTCTCAGAAAGAGTGGTCAGGCATTGGAACAAGTTGTCTAGGGAGGTGGTGGATTTACTGTCCCTGGAAGTGTTTAAGGAAAAAATTGGACTTGGTACTTAGGGTCTTTAGTGGGTGACAGTGGTAGTAGGGTGATGGTTGGACCAGATGATTTTGGAGGTCTTTTCCAACCCTAATGATTCTACGATTCTATGTCCACAGTAAGAACACACAATCTTCCTGGATCATGGCTTATGTTATTCTAAACTTCCTGAGGAAGGATTTATTTCTCTGCAGTAACTGACATACAAACTATTGCTGTAAAACAAACTAAGCCAATCCTCATTTCCAATTCTTCTATGCATATTCCAAACATTATTTTTTAAAATCAGTATTAATTAAAACTGGCAAAATGATCAGTGACTAAATAGCTGCAGACCTTATTATTAAAAATTATTCATTTTGAGTTTAATGATTGTAAAAATGGTTTTAGAACTCTTAACTATAATTTTGTTTTTACACTTGGATATTTGAATCTCTTAGTCTCAGACCTATATGGCCTTCTGCTTTCATATGCAGTCTAGTACTAATGTAAATCTACTATAAATAACAATGGCAGCAGTTTTCCTCCTGACCCCAACACACACACCTTCTCCCTGCAACCACCTCACTGACATTTTGAACTTTGTCTCTTTTCTGTATTTTATTTGCTATTGTATTTGTTTAGGACGTAGTATTTACATTTACACACACAATAAAGAGCTAGCAACTATCTTGCTAGTATATACTGAAAAAAAGAAGCTCCACCTACTCAAATGGAAGACTTCAAAATAGTGGGAGATCAATTACTCTCTTCTTTTATTCATCCGTTTCCTGGAGTTTGTAATAGGGAAAAGGCAAGCAGGGGGGAAGGATGAAAATAAAACCAAGACTGAAAAAGGTTCTAATTTTCATCTAATTTCCACACTTGAAAAAGATCTTTTTAGGCATAAGCATCAAGGAAGAAGAAAGATCTGTAGAAACAGATATTTTTTTGAGCAGTTCAGATGGGATAAAGACTGCAAGGGATACAAGCACTGCCTGGAAATAGCGAAAGAAATTATAGTGAGCAAGAGATAAGTGGCTATACTGCAGACCTCAATAAAGTGAGGAGCTACTTTGCTAGTGTCTATCCTGGAAGCTGTAGAAACATGGAGCTGTGTATGGACAAATTTATCCTGATTCTCTATGTAAGATTATAATATACTGTATATTAATTCTACCTAATGGGTATATTGGCAATATTAGATATCACTGATTTCTTACTGTGATAGTGCAGACCCATATACAAGGAAGAGATTTTAAATGATGGTTTTGTATTCCCCCTCACCTTTCTCCAGCTTATGGATTCTGAAAGTGAGATTTCTAAATGCTTCAGCAATATTTTACAGTACCTGCAGTATGGCTGAATGGTAGATGCCCAGAAATATGTTTACGGGCAACAAGAGGGGAAATAACAACAACAACAATAATAAAGTCTTCAGACCTACAGAGGTCTTACAGAATTAATTATTTTATGAAAAACTCTGCTATATGTCCTCAGAAAAAAAAAAAAAAAAAAAAAAAAAAGCTCATATTTTGACATCACCTTTGTATAACTTTGGATTGGATTTACATTTCTATTAAATCACTCATATATTTTTATTTGTCTTGTGGTAGCAGTGAAGTAGGAAGACACACAGTTATTAAATCTCCCCAGAGACATCCAAGCAATTTAATTAATTTACCTGCAAAATGCAATATGGGAAGATGCATTTCATTAAAAAGAAGGATAATTAATAATTTCAACCATTTAAATAAGGAGACATTACATTGTCTTCTGTGCTTGCCTGTATCCTAGCTCATCCCGATACAACTATATTCATTACAAGAAGTGTTTTCTTTTAGTAAGACCTTTCTTAAAGAAGAAGTAAGTACAGAAAATATCAATACTGAGGTCTGGCATGAAGAAAGGTGTTTCTTGTGTATGCTTAATAATGATCAGATCATAGTACTTTACAGTAAGTGATATTTATTCTTAATGCCTTGAAAGAAACAATCAAATGCAGCAAGCTGCTGATCTCAACAGCAGAAGGCAATATAATTTGTGTTAGTATTAGATTATTTATGAATACATTTTCAAATCCACCAAAACTCAGCCATACCAAAAACATTATGCATTGCTTTTTTTCATCTTCTTTGAAAGCTATAATAACCAGAGCTATTATATAATGACCAGAGCTATTATACATAATGAATATATGTGTTTCATGCTACCTGCTTTTGACCCCTTTAAAGTTTGGCACGTAGTATCTTGCTTTGTTTAAGAAAGAGAGAAAGAATATTTTCCCAGAATTTTACTCCATCTTAAGACAGGTGTTACAAAGGTAAGAAAGAGACATAACCATACTAGACAATTGATACAAACAGGAAATTAATTTATCTTAAAGTGGTTTGCAAAGTAGCAGATGTGAAAAAAAGAAAAAAAATGTTGTTCAGATTGGAAGATTAGCAAGAAAGAGCTTATTAATCAAAATATTTTCCAAAAGTTTGTCTAAAATATATATGTGAATTAAGTTAGCAAATAACTTTCTTATAAATTATAAACTGAATTCTTATTTGGTCCCTTACTTTAAAATCTGGCTAAACTACTCTTGGTAATATTCTTATTGAAGTGGGGAGTAAAATAAAAGGAAACTATCTCTGAATAAAAGTAAAAAAGTGTTTAAAGGAACCTACACTTGAAAATTAATTAAATTAGGTTTTCCATCATAGATACTCTGAATTTTGCGATATATTTTTATATGGAGGACAAGGACTTGTGTTGTAACTAAGGTGAGCAGCTACAGATGTTTTAAGTAACTTCTAGAATATTCTTTGAAACTGTTTATTTAGGTCATTCTGACTTGTTAAGAAAGCATTATTTCTCTATTCTTACTTTCATGAACAGCATGCTAAAATAAAACATGCTTTTTCTAATTCAGTATCGACTAAAGAAAATAGCTGGAAGGGTTGTTTTGCAAATATCTTTAAGATTTCAAATCTTAGGTGCTCTTCAAAGAAATGTTGAATTATTAAGCAATATGTATTTGCTAAGTTGAGACACCTCTGTATGCTCATTTATGTTGTTCAACTCCATTTACCTTCTACCAGAACAACAGTATGACAAATGACTAACTGATCCTCTATTTGAAAAAGTTTTCAAGCTAATTCTAAAACAATTCAATTGAATCCTCTGAGGAAAATAAATAAATAAATAATAACTTTAAAATCAATAAATAAATTATTTTTTTTCTGTTTATTTCATATGGTTACTTGCATTAATGCAATGCACTTAAAAAAAGAGAGAATATGTTTAAAGTGTACATATCAGTTGTCTACTTGAGTCATTATAATCAGTGATGAATGTGAAAATTCATCTCACTCTACATGGAGGGAAATACAGGGTTTATTTTAAATCCCCTAAAGTGGTATCACCAACTACATGGAACTTGGAGATTTGATGGGACAAGTGTGCCATATTGTATTGGAAGCTGGAAGCAAGTGAATCCCACCCTTATATTTAGTCCTTTAAATCACCTCATAAGCTCCACTCTGTGTATAGCTGAATAACTGATTCAGTTGTACAATAATTTATAATCTAGCTGTGTAAGTGGGTAATTGATTAATGAACCTTGAACATTTTCTTTCATGTTGACATTGAACACATTGTAAACATTTATGTGGGACCCAGCTCACAGATTAAAATACCTATGTTTAAATACTTTCCTGTGGGCTTTCATCATGTGGCTAGCAGGCCACGTGTTGCTCCCTGTTGTAGGTGCTTTTAGTGAGGTAGACAGAGACACAGATCCTGTCTTCCTTTGAATAGCCTTAAAATGAAAATAGTAGCTGTACTCTTTATATTTTGCATCTAATCCATTGTCAGCTGAATTTGAAATTGCATAAAAAGTCACAAAATTATAAGAGCAAAATCGTCCCAGGTGCCCTGAGTTGGAGGATCATGACTGTGGCAACAATGAACTCCCAGCCAACCCCAAAGTTGTACAGGATTTGTTGCTCCACCTGGATGCATATAAGCTTAGGGGGCCCAATCAGACTAATTCCAGAATACTCAAGAGAGATGGGTGATGTCATTATGAGACCTTTCTCAATTGTATTTCAATGATCTTGGGAATCTGGAGAGGTCCCAAACGACCAGAAGCTAGCAAGTTTTGATCTTATATTCAAAAAGGGCAAGAAAGAAGACCCTGGTAATTACAGGACTGTCAGTCTCACTTCAGCACCTGGTAAGATTACGGAGAAAATTATTCTAGGAGTTATTGAAAAACACCTGACAGACAATGCAGTCATTGGTCATAGCCAACACACATTCACAAATGCAAGCTCCTGCTTAACAAACTTAATTTTCTTTTATGACAAGGTCACCCATCTCATTGATGACAGGAAGCCAGGTGATGTCATCGTTTTGGATTTTAGCAAAGCTTTCAGTACTGTCTTTCATAGCATCCTTCAGGACAAAATGTCCAAAATATGATCAGATAAATGCGTAAAACTATGGATGAACAACTGGTTTATGGGTGAGACGCAAAGGGTTATAGTAAATGTGGTTATATCAGGCTGATGGCTACAGTTCTCCATGACTCCATTTTAAGTCTACTCCTCTTTAATGTCTTCATAAATGACTAGGATGTGGGACTTGAAGATATACTGAGTAATGGATCTGGAGGTTTTGCTTGATGGCAAGTTAAATATGAGTCAACAGTATGCCCTGGCAGCCAAAAGGGCCAACCATACCATGGCATTGCTAGCTGGTCAAAGGAAGTGATTGTCCCGCTCTATTTTGCACTGGTGTGGCCTTGCCTCAAGTACTGTGTGCAGTTTGGGGAACCACAGTATAAAAAGGACATAAAACTGTTAGAGAGTGTCCAAAGATGGCTACAAAGATGGCCAAGAGTCTAGAGGGAGAGACATGTAAGGAACAGCTGAGGTCACTTGGTTTGTTCAGCCTAGAGAAGAAGAGTCTAAAAGAAGACCTCAAGTCAACCTACAGATTCCTCACAAAGGGGAACAGAGTGGCAGGCATTGATCTCTTCTCTCTGGCAACCAGCCATAGGACCAAAGGAAATGGCATGAAGAGGATCAGGTTGGATGTCAGGAAAAGGATCTTCATTGAGAGGGTGGTGAGGCACTGGGACAGACTCCCCAGGGAGGCGATCACATCACCGAGCCTGCTGGAGTTCAAGAAGTGTTTGGACAATGCCCTCAGACATACGGTTTGAGTTTTGGGTAGCCCTGTGAGGAGCCACGAATTGGACTCCATTATCTTGTTGGATGTATTGGGCTTATGTGGCAAGGTTTTGGTAGTGGGGAGCTGCAGGGGTGGCCCCTGTGAGAAGAATCCAGAAGCTGCCCCATGTTAGATGAGGGTTGGTTTCTGCTGTCTCCAAAGGGACCTGCCACTGGACAGAGCTGAGCCCATGAGCAACACTGGTTGGGCATCTGTGAGAGCAGTTTCAAGGAAATGAAAAAAAAACTGCTGTGCAACAGCAGCTGGGAGAGCAAAGAGTGATAAACAGTCCTACAGATACCAAGGTCAGTGAAGAAGGAGGGCAGGAGGTGCTCCAGGCACTGGAGCTGAAGTTCCCCTGCAGCCTGTGGAGAGGCCCATGGTGGAGCAGGATGTCCTCCTGCAGCCCATGGTGTACCATGGTGAAGCAGATCTCCTTGCTACAGCCTGTGGAAGAGCTCCCGGTGGAGCAGGTGGATCTGACCTGAAGGAGGATGCAGACTATGGAGAGCCCCTGCAGGAGCAGACCCTGGGCCACAGCTGCAGCCCATGGAGAGGAGCCCATGAAGGAGCAGGGGATCTGGCAGGAGCTGCTGCCTGTGGGGGACCCGCGTTGTAGCAGTTTTTTCCTGATGGATGGACCCTGTGGTATGGACCCATGTTGGAGCAGTTCTGGAAGAGCTGCTGGCTATCAGAAGCCCACGCAGGACCAGTTCAGGGAGGATTTTATCGCACAGAAGGGACCCCACATTGGAGCGGGGGAAGAGAGTGACTGTAAACGAGTGGTGAAGATGAAGCACAGCCTCCATTCCCTGTTCCTGCACCTTGGGGGGAGGATGTAGAAGAAGGTGGATGGGCAGAGAAGGTACTTTTTTGTTGTTTTGTTTGGTTTTGTTTTTTCGTTGTTTTTTTTTTTTAGGTTTTTTTTTTTTTAGTTTTTTTTTTTTTTTAGTTTCTCACTGCTCTAGCTTGTAAGTAATAGGTAATAAATTTCATTAATCTCCCTATGCTGAATCTGTTTTGCCCGTGATGGTAATTGTTGAGTGATCTCCCTGTTCTTATCTCAATCCTTAAGGCCTTTTCATTGTATTTTCTCCTCATTTCCCTTTGATGAGGTGGGGGAGTGAGAGGGCGGTTGTGGTGGAGCTCAGCTGCCCAGCTGAGTAAAACCACCAGAGTGGGTCTCTTCCAACTTGGGGTATTCTATGACTAGGATTCTTTGAAAATGTAGTTTCTTAGATGTCAAATTGCATGTCAAAGGTTCCCTGTTCCCCATGGATCCTCAGGCTAACTGACTCTATTTTATTTTTCAGAAATTTAACTGCCCATTCTTCTTTATATGTTAAAGAATCAAAACAAATATATAAGAAATCTAAAATTACATTTTTCTGTAACAAGTTTTCTAGCTGATATATGACCTTAATTTATTTTTAATAATTGTTTTCAGCTCTGATATCCACGATATCACATCCATATAAAGTGGTAACTGAAATAAATTTATGTTGGATTTCGCTAGACAGAACCTTACTAGAGAACAAGAAAAATATGCTTCACTACTTTCCCTGTGGATTAAAATTGCCCCAGTGGTAGAAGTATTTTTTTATGATGTAATCAAGATAGAATCTGAGCTAAATAAGCCTAGACAGAATTTTTGAAACAGGAAAAAAGCCTATTCCTAGATATATATTGAAGAAATCAAGTGCTAAGAAATTCTTAAAGAAAAAGCTATACGGGAAACGAAGTAAGAAAAAATATCAATTGAATATGGTGTACGGATATAACTTTATTCACCTATGTTCTGAGTGTCATAACCCATAAGGTATACATTCAGAAAATTAAAATACAAAGCTAGAATACAAAGCTAGAAACTTATTGTATCTCCAACAAGCCTAACCCTTCAGTTTTTCAACCTTCTGTCTCTGAAAACCACATTTTTTTTCTCCCATTTCTTTTTTAACTTGCTTTAGAATTAAGGTAAATTTAAAAATGATGAAGATCTTTTAAAAGAACTGGTTTAGTGATTGCTTATAGAACATAATTTTAGAGTTTTGTGGGATTCATTGTCATAAATAGATTTCTATTGCTTCCACTATTGTTTTTGCCTGGGATCATTTGAAAATGCTTCTGAATGACTAAGAGCAAATATTTGGAGGGCTTCAAACTTAACTGTAGTTAAAAATAACCAGATTAATAACACTGTTATTTAGTGTCTCAGTATATATACATCCTTATATATGTGTATGAAAACAGTAAATCCAAACACTCATATCTAGATAGACAAAAACTGAATAAAAATGGAAGATTAAAGAGTCTATTAAAGAGTGAAAAAAGGAAGAATGAGTGTCACAGAATGCTTGATTCTGATGGAAAACTTACTGGATATCAACCAAAAATTGAAGCTGAACATTTCAGAGTAACCTACATAAATCAACTGATGTTAAATTTATAGAACTATGAGACATATGTTGTATGCCTTAAATATGTAATAGAAGATAATAGTTTTAAATTAAAAGTACGTATCTCAGAATAAAATCTTTAGAACATCTAATAATTATTTAAACATTAAAGTAACTCTATTCCTATTTCAACTTTTAGGAATATACAGGATGCCAGTAATAACCTAGAAATAAAAATATTTTGAAAGTGTGTGGAATAATTGCTGGAGGTGACTTATTGAGGATAAACATATGTCCATATCATCCGAGAAGGATCAGCACTGAGGAACCTTCCAGGGTGAGATGTGGCACATATGCAAGGAATCTGTTCCATGATAGTCCCCTTGCCACTGCACCCTTAGGTACTGACAACACCAGGGGAGCTTGGTGTTGTGATAAATGATTAAGTCCCATATAGGATTTTTGTGATTTATTAAGCGAATAGAGGCAAGCAAACAGCGCTGGGTGCACCAGGAGTCTCTGCTCTACCAGGACGCACACCTGTTACATCAGGTGTCTGATTTTTATGCTCCTAGACTAATACATATTCATCACTATTCCTAGAAAAGGCAAGGTTATTATAATTAGTTCCTGCAATCCAAACCCTCTCTGGACGCATGCGTATCAGTCTCTGGTGGTCTTTCTGGGGGTCTCTTGTGCTGAAGGCTCATAGTCTTCCTCCCAGGCTTTGTCCTTCGGTCGTCCTTCAACTCCCCCTTTCTCCTTATTTGGTGGATCTCTTTGCTGGTTATCAGAGGCTTGCGCAGTGTCCCATGCAAAAGTCAGCAGTTTCCTAAAAAAACTCCTTGATCCTCTTATCTCCCAGACTAGAGTCTCAATGTTCGCCCTTCAAACCCTCTGTTTACACAAATGGCTGGATCGTTCCTTTGCATGATACAAGAACTATGTACACTAATCACTGTTTTTCTTAAATAGGAGTTTATATTTCATCATGCGGCCCTAGCATTGTTCCATACTGACACGAATCAAATAAACACATTTCACAGTGTGTTGACTCTAAGAGATTCAGCACAGAGGGTGGAGTGGGGTGAAGACACCATAGCCAGGCTCTGTGTTATCACTGCAGGGATGGGAAACCCAATGGTACTATGAAACTGTTAGATTGCATGGCCAGCCCTAAGTCTAATCATGTCCTCTTGGTGAACTTTTCTTGTTATACTCTCATTATAATGCCAAACCACACCTTCATCCCAAAGACTACCCGCCTCCAAGGGGCAACTACCCCTCACTGAGCATGTGCTCTGAATTCCTCTGAGAATATACCTTCAAAACTAAAGCAAGAAAAACTTCACAATGAAGACACACATGACTAGAGTCACTTAAGCTCCACATAAAAGTAAGAAGATAGTATAAAAATAGCTCAAGAGAGGAAAATGTTAGGGAAGACACCACCACAGACAAGTCAGGAGGACATCACTGACTTCTGGGATCAGTCAAAGGGCTGAACCTCTCTTCCCTCCCATAGGGACTCCTAGTGGGTGAGATTCAAACTCTCAGTTATACCTAGTGCTTCTCTGAGAAACCTAACATTCTCTAGAGAGTTGTTTCATAAGCTAGCACAGGTAGTTGGTTATGTTTGTCATATTCTTGGTATTTGCATGTGCTTTGCAGACAGTGTATCTACCAACAGCAATCCAAAAGAACCTGTGCTCCTGTTGCCTCAAGAAGCAACAACAGTCATTTACTAGGCTGAAAGTGTATTGCACAGAGGAAGAACTGGAGATCTGCATGCAAGGCTATGATCTCATTGCAGCCGCAGAGGGATAGCTCTCGTGACTGGGATGCTGTCATGGAAAGCATTTTAGAAAAGACCAGCCAGGAAGGTGAAGTGGTGGAGTTGCTCTTTATGTGAGAGAGCAATTGGAATGCATGGAGCTCTGCCTAGGGGTGGATGATGAACGAGTTGAGAGCTTATGGGTAAGGATTAAAGGGCAGGCTACCATGGCTGTGGGTGTTTGCTACAGGCCACCTGATCAGGAAGAGGAGGTAGATGAAGCCTTCTTCAGACAGCTTGAAGTAGCCTCTCAGTCACAAGCCCTGGTTCTCATGGGGGACTTCAACCACCTTGCTATCTGCTGGGAAGACCAGGCAGCTAGGCACAAACAGTCCAGGAGGTTTCTGCAGTGCATTGATGACAACTTTTTGACACAGGTGTTGGAGAAGCCAACAAGGAGAGGTGTGCTGCCGGACCTTGTATTAACAAATAAGGAAAGACAAGCTGGAGATGTGAGGATTGGGGCCAGCCCTGGCTGCAGTGACCATGATATGGTGGAGTTCAGGATCTTGAGAGGAGGCAGCAGGGAAAAAAGTACGATTGGGACTCTGGACTCGAGGAGAGCAAACTTTGGCCTCTTCAGGGATCTACTTGGAAGAATTACATGGGTTAGGGCCCTAGAGGGAAGGGGGTCCAAGACAGCTGGATAGTATTCAAGTATCACTTCCTCTAAGCTCAAGATCAGTGCATCCCTATGACTAAGAAAGGCCTCAATGGAATGTACCACAGGTGCTGAAGGAGCCAGACAATGCTATTGCTAGGCTATTGTCTATCATCTTTGAAAAGTTGTGGAGAACAGGAAAGGTGCCTGAGGACTGAGGAAAGCTGATGTCATGCCACTTCAAAAAGGGCAAGAAGGAGGACCCAGGCAACTACAGGCCAGTCAGCCTTGCCTCCATCCCTGGAAAGGTGATGGAACAGCTCATCCTGAAGGTCATCTCCAAGCATGTGAAGGATAAGAAGGTGATCAGAAATAGTCAGCATGGATTCACCAAGGGGAAATCACTTGCTGAGTGCACCCTCAGCAAGCTTGCTGACAACACAAAACTGGGAGGAGTGGCTGACGCCGCAGAGGGCTGTGCTGTCATTCAGACGGACCTCAACAAGCTGGAGGGTTGGGCTGAGAGGAACCTCATGAAGTTAAACAGGGGCAAGCGCAGGATCCTGCACATAGGGAGCAATAACTCTAAGCACCAGTACCAGCTGGGAGTTGGCCTGTTGGAGTGCAGCTCTGTAGAGAGGGACCTGGGAGTCCTGGTGGACAGCAGGCTGAACATCAGTCAGCAGTGGGCCCTTGTGGCCAAGAAGGCCAATGGTGTGCTGGGCTGCATTCAGAGGAGTGCTGCCAGCAGGTCAAGGGAGGTGATCCTCCCCCTCTACTCAGCCCTAGTGAGGCCACACCTGGAGTGCTGTGTCCAGCTCTGGGCTCCCCAGTACAAGAGGGACACAGAACTACTTGAGTGAGTCCAGAGGAGGGCTATGAAGATGATTAAAAGACTGGAGTACCTGTCATATGAGGTCAGGCTGGAAGAACTAGGCCTGTTTAGTCTGGAAATGAGAAGACTGAGGGGAGACCTCATTAATGTATGTAAATATTTGAGGGGAGGGTGTCAAGAGGATGGAGACAGTCTCTTTCCAGTTGTGCCCAGGAAGAGGACAAGAGGCAAAGGGCATAAACTGAAGCACGGGAGGTTCTGTCTGAATATGAGAGGGCATTTCTTTACTGTGAGGGTGATAGAGCACTGGCACAAGTTGCCCAGAGAGGTTGTAGAGTCTTCTTCTCTGGAGATTTTCAAAACCTGCCTAGATGCCAGCCTATGCAATGTGCTCTAGGTGATCCTGCTCGGCAGTGGACTTGGATTAGATGGTCTTCAGAAGTCCCTTCCAACCTTGTCCACTCTGTGATTTGTGCATCCGTGATCATAGTCATCATGTCCAGACATATAGTGCTGATTGCACTATTTTTTCATCTGTGATCATAATTCAATATAATTAACGCTACCAGACTTACAGTACTGCAATATTGTGCTATTTGTGCATCCATAGTCATGTTAGTTCAATATATTTAATGCAACCAGACTTACAGTGCCAAATTTAGCATCACTCAGAATCTAAGCCCAGCCACCCACAGCCACTCTGATATCTGAGAAGCTGGAACATGAGGAGGTTTAAGTCCTGCCAAATTTCCTTTCCCTTTAACATAATAAAGTGAAAGGAATTATAAGCAGTAGTTTGATTTATATTGAAATATAAGAGTCAAGAAGTAGAAGATTTAAAATAATTTATTGACTTAAAGAACCAGCTTCTCCCTGTGGTGGTTCTACTTTGCTGGGCAGCTGGACTCCACCACAACCACACTCTCAATCTGCCTCCTCCTCCTCCTCAGAAGAGAGGGAGATGAAAGTATGCTGGAAAGAAAAATAAATGCTTATGGACTAAGATAAGCCTAATTTAATTAAAGGGGGAAAAAAGAGGGAAAAACCAAGGAAAGAGGGAAAAACAAGGAAAGGCTTTTTGAAAGCACAGAGAGAAAAAATATTTCCTACTTCCCATCAATGAGCGATGTTTAGCCACATCCCAGGAAGCAGGGCCTCAATACATGTAGCAGTTGTTCAGGAGGACAGACATCTTCATAATGAGATCCCCCTTCTCCCACCCTTTATTGCTGACTGTGACATCATATGGTATGCAATATCCCTTTGGTCAGTTTAGGTCAGCTGCCATGGTGATGTCCCCTCTCCACCTCTTGCCCAACTCCAGTCTATTGTGGGGGGGTGGAGGTTGGAGGGAGTCTAATTGCTGTGCCAGCACTGCTCAGCAATAGACAAAGCATTGCTGTGATATCAGGGCTGTTCTAGCTACAAGTGCAGAGCACAGCACTATATGGGCCACCGTGTAGAGAAAGTTAACTCTATCCCAGCTAGACCCAGTACACTCCCTTTCCTTTTTTTTTTTTTTTTTTTTGTTGGGGGGGGGGGGGGGGGGGAGGAGGGGGGTTGTTGGTTGGTTGTTTCTTTGTTGGTTTTTATTGGTTTGTTTCCAGAATATAGACATAAAGGCAGGCTGATACTAGTGGCCGATGACTTTTCTATGTTTTGTAGCTAGTATCATTTCAGTACAATGCGTTCTTTTTTTCTGATGTTGAACTGCTATGTCATGTTTCAGTCATTCAGGGTTTTAAGTAATCAGGAGTAAGACAAATATTTTTGTTACAATGATTTGTTTTGGTAAATGACTTTGAGAAACACCATGTGCAATAATAATGCAATAAGTCAAAAGGAAAAGCAAAGCAGAGCAGTACAGAAGAATATATGTTGACTTAGTGAACACCACACTAGGTAGGAAAACCACTAGGTAGGAACTACCACACTGTGGTAGGAAAACCACAAATCATCACACAGCACACTGTCATATACTATTCTGTGTTGCTTTTTGCTCTTTTGTAGTTTAGAATCTTTCCTGAAATTTTCACCTCGAAGTATAATAGTTGAAAAAATTTTGCGTTCAAGCAAATTCTCCAGCAGTATGATTTCCCACAGGCAACAATAGCTTGCATTTCAATTTGAAATTGAGTATTTGAAAGGAAAAGACACAGCTATGATGTTAATAGTTTAAGGAAATCATACACTATTTCTGAAAAAGTCACTGAAAAAAATATTTGTATTTCTCAGTTTATAGCACAAAACATTTTCCACAATGTAATTAAGTTGTAGTCAATTCCCAAATCATTGAAAAAAATCTTAAAATAACAGATATTTTTTTAAAAAAAATCTATGAATCTGAATGTGTACATACACACGTTATAAGCAACAGAAAGTATTCAATGTGGAGTGTAATCTCATCCTTTGACTACCTATGTATTGTGTCCTTGTTTTATATGTTCCAAAGTGTAAGCCATTCGTTAGAAGTTCTGCCATGTACTCAGTTTTCCTTGGAGAAGTTCTGCTGATGAAACTCTTTTATGAATAATGAATCTGAAGAAGAGCCTTTAACATTGAAAGTTAAGCTACAGTTGGCTGGCATTCACTTGCTCTGTTCAATATAATGGCAAGCTGAAATTGCCTGTTACATGAGTAACGGTAAGTGAGCCGGAAAGCTCTCTCAGTGAAGATCCTTGTATACATGAAATATTTTGGGGGTAGTTTTTTTCTTTAGTTTGTTTGTATTTCTTTTTGTTTGGTTTTAGTTTATTATTATTTCCATATCATATTTCCAAAATCATATATATTCATGAAAATATGTTAAGTAAAGATCAGGCTTAACTATATTGAAACCTAGAACACTACAACAGAGTCTGGAATCTTTAAAGTGACCCTTCTAATCTTGAGTTCACTGTCATGTTCAGTGCAGGCCAGCAAGACTTCACTTTTTTTTTTCCTAGCATTTCCTGACTCCAGATTTTATTCAAACACTGAAATTATTCAAAAGTATTCATTATTTTTCTTCTGAAAAAAAAAATGTAAATGCTTATTATTAATAATAATAATAAAATTAAACAGAAAAACAAACAAACAAAAAAACATAATTCAGTTTAAGCCCTTCCCAGTTAGAATCATACAATCAGACAACACTTTAGAACTCACTTTACAAAATGGAACTCTGAAAGCATCGAGTCCAACTTTCAGCTCAAATCTCAGAATATTAGAAGAGGTTGCTCAGGGCCTTGCCTGGTTAAGCACTGAATTTCTCCAGGGACACAGCCTCTCTGAGCAGCAAGTTGCAACACAATCATTCTCATATAAACCTTTTTCCTCATAGGCAGTCAGGCTTTCACTCTGTGTGACCTGTGGCTATTGCCCATCATCATTTTGCTATGCACCTCTACCCACCTGGAACTTGGCCTCTGAATCTGTCTTGAGCTGTGGAAAGCAATCTCTCTCCTTAAAGCAGAGCAAGCACATTTCTCCAACCCTGTCCCTCCTCATATACAGCAAGTGTTAAAACTATGCAAATATCTTGGTGGCACTCCACTCTACTTACTCCAATTCACCAACATCTCCCAGCCTATCCAGATCCCTCTGTAGAGACTTCCTACCCTCAAACAGATCAGCACTCCCACCTGACTTGGTGTTGTCTGCAAATGTACAGAGGGTGCACTCAATCCCCTCATCCAGATCACTGATAAAGATATGGAAGAGAACTGACCCTAGTACGGAGCCCTGGGGAACACCACTTGCGACCAGCCTCCAACTAGATTTAACTCCATTCACCATGACCCTCTGGGCCCAGCCACCCAGCCAGTTTTTAACC
The DNA here is from genome assembly GCF_011077185.1 of Oxyura jamaicensis. Lineage (NCBI taxonomy): Eukaryota > Metazoa > Chordata > Aves > Anseriformes > Anatidae > Oxyura > Oxyura jamaicensis. The sequence goes on from NC_048893.1 coordinate 131,283,766, forward strand.
CAGCAAAGTGTACACCCTTCCAAGCCATGTGCAGTCAGTTTCCTCAAGGGCATGCTCTGGGAAACAATACCAAAAGCCTTACTAAAATCTAGGTAGACTGCATCCACAGCCTTTCCTTCACTCACTGAGTAGGTCACTTTACTGCAGAAGGAGATCAAGTTCATCAAGCAGGACCTGCCTTTCATAAGCCCATGCTGACCAGGTTTGATCACCTGCTTGCCCTGTAGGTGCCACGTGATGGCACTCAATCTGCTCCATGAGCATTCCTGGCACCAAAGTTAGACTGACTGGCCTATTTTCTCCCTGCACAGCCTTATGACATATTCTTCCTGAGTTGCCTACCTCTTCTTCCAAAGGTCCTAAACTCTCTTTTTCTTCCTGAGCTCTAGCCACAGATCTCTGTTCAGAAAGCTGGTCTTCTTCCATATCGGCTCATCTTTCAGAACATGGGGACAGCCTGCTCCTGCAGCTTTAAGACTTCTTTCTTGAAGAGTGTCCTGGACTGCTTTGCCCTTCAGGACTGCCTCCCAGGGGACTCAGTCAAACATTCCCCTAAACAGGGGCCAAAGTCTGCCCTCCAGAATTCCAGGGTGGCAGTTCTGCTAAACCTCCTCATGACTTTTCTGAGAATCAAAACTCTATTAATTCGTGATCACTAGTAGTAGTTTCACTGTCAGCCCCCAGTATGTATTGTTGCACTGCACCCCACATGCAGAACATTATCAAGTTTTTTTTGATTTTGTTTGTTCTCTTCTACAATATTCAATAGCTATCTGCAGCTTAGAGACGGGTTTCAGTTTTGCCATGCCAGTTAACTTCCTTGAATTCTGAGTGGAGACCCTCTCATATTCTAACTATGAACTGTTTTTTTTCCAGTGATCCTATTTCAGCAGTGTCTTCTACTGGTGGCTGATCTTTGCTCTGCATTTTTGTTGTTGTTGTTGTTTTGTCCTATGACCCATCCTGAATATATAAGTAAAGCTAGAGTAAGGATTATTTCAATATAGAATCATAGAATGTCCTGGGTTGAAAAGGACCTTAAAGATCATCTAGTTTCAACCCCCCTGCTCTGGACAGGGTTGCCAACCACTAGAGCAGGCTGCCTAGAGCCACATCTAGCCTGGCCTTGAACACTTCCAGGGATGGGACATCCACAACCTTTCTGGGCAACCTGTTCCAGTGCCTCACCACCCTCTGAGTGAAATCCTTTCTCCTAATATCTAACCTAATCTCCCCTCTCTTAGTTTAAAACCATTCCCCCTTGTCCTATCACTATCAACACATGTAAACAGGCATTCCCTCTCCTGTTTATACGCTCCCTTCAAGTACTGGAAGGCCACAATGAGATCTCCCCAGAGCCTTCTCTTCTCCAAATATACCTTCTCTTCTTCAATATACCTTTGATAGGAAGGAGTCTTAAGTACCCTTAATTTAGCACTTTGTTTGTTCTTCATATGATGATGCAGACCAGTGCTTATTAATAAAAACAGGCATTAGAATGGAAAGATACTCTCATTCAACTATCCTTCTTTTCCAAACATCAAATTGACAGAGCAGTTGACAACTGTTCAGACAAAAAAGCCCAAATGAAGTTCATACAGGAACTTGTATTCCCTACTTCAGACTCATCGTTACTCCAATTATCTTTTTAATGAGTTTCATGTTTGTTTCCTATTTTGGTATCTGAAGGAGGCTTTCCCATCTAAATAAACTGAAAATCTGCATAGTGGCTTTTCATTTTCCATCTATTACCCAGAAATCTGGGGTTCTGGAGTTTTTGCTTATGTTTCCTTTCAGATGCCTGGAGTTTTCCTGCTTGTCGTTTTTCACTCTTTTTATCCTATTTCACTAATCAGATTGAAAGTAGGGAAAAAAATACACTAAAGCAAAAAACTAAAGCGTAACCCCTACTGTGAAATATGCTTTTAGAACGTAAGAAAGAGTTTGTACCTATATCCTGAGTGGACTACTGCCATAAGTGTTCTTGAAAGCAGGGATTTCATGAGGCTCTGAAGCTGGAATGTATTTATAGTCAGACTGAATACAACCACCAAGTTCAACACTTTCTGCTTCAGGTTTAGATTTCACATATAGTGTATTTTAACCTAGGTAGGTGCATATTTTAAAATGAAATATTTTAATGTATTTGGATAATCAGTTAACTGTGCCCTGTGTATTTTTATTTATTTATTTTTATCTCCTTCAAAATATCAAGGAGATGTAAAGGACATGATTCAGTTGCCTGAATGTAAATACCACTTGGGACAGACAAGGATATCCAAACTAAAAACATGTGATCCTCACAAGACACAAGAGATCTCAGAAGAGGCCTGAATATTGCAGAGCAGCAGGTGTGATGCACTAAGCAGTTATAGGTAACACTGAATATATGGGCCACAGACAGACTACAAGGGATTTGGACTCCAGTTTAAAACAATTTCCATGATGCAAGAATTTATTGGTAAATTTGATATCTATTCTTCGTTATTACCAGTCACAAGCTAATAAGCATTGTTCCTGGAATCTCAAGAACACTTCCTATCTTCAGGCTCCCTTCCTCCCCAGCCAGAGAACCTTAAATATCAATGAAAGAAGACCAATTATTTCCTAGGAAGTATGACCTCTACCCACCTACCCTCCAAACACAATTGTAGTCTTGAATACATGACCTACCTGTTGCTAGGCAGGACCAAGAAACACCAAGGCACATGTGGGCTCTTCAGCAGAATAAAGATCCAGACTCAAATTCAGCTGTCTCTGAATTTCCTTTGACCCAGAGAGTGAGATGGGAATACTGGGAAGAAATTCCACGTTTCCTGCAAGTGTTGAGGGCTCATAACCCTAGGATTAATTACTCATGAGCTACAGCCATATAAAATGCATGGCATTGATGGCAGTTAGCTCATATAAGTAACTGAAAACACTGAGTAAAATAAAAGTTCTACAGCATCTGATGAATGCAATTTTTATTAGCTCGTACATAACATGAAGAAATGCTTACAATGACCATAGATTCCCAGATCATGAATAATTGATCATGAATTAGATTTGTTTCAAGGGCTTGCTCATTTGGATTTAAACTACACTCAGATCTCTGAATATCTCTGTAGGCTTCAGCCTTTTGTCTGTAATGAGGAAAAAAAAGGCAGAAATTATTTCTACAGAACTGTCCTTTCTGAAAGCCATTTCTGTATACAACAAGTTCAGGATTTCAGAACCCTAACTTTTCTTTTTATTGATGTTATTTTAAGTATCCTGCTTATGAATGTCTTCAGTTCATGTACAGATATGGAAGTCAAGAAACTCCATGCTCTGCCAGTCAAACATCTGTAATTCTAGTATCCTTTTTTTTTTTAAAAAAAAAAAAAAGAGTTATTATTCAGTCGAGCTGATACTTTATTCCTTTTAATTACAGAAGAATACAAATCTTATCCATTCCCAATCAAAAAATAAGTAGCATGTAATCATATCTTGCACATAAAGGTGCAAGTTCCAAAAATTTCCATACGGAATCATTTATATTGTCGAAGGCATCCAAAAAGTAACTAATGGTCTTTGCTTTCTCATCAATATCACTTAATTTAAACTGAAATATCTGAATTAAATAGAAACATTTGTTTCTGGCATGAATATGCAATAGCAACTTCAGAAACTGAAAAAAAAGCTCTGGTATTGCTTTATCATACGGGAAAGAACCATTTTAACAGCTTCCTTATTATCAGAATATACACAGATATGGAAACAAATTCTGATACTGAGAAGAAGTGTTACAATTACTTGTTCCCATATATGGGAAACTTCATGTTAAACTCAATAGCAAAAGGGAAAATTCACTTATTTTCTGTCATTAGCAGGGGGACTTTACAAATGCATAGATTATTCTTTCATTTTATACTAAGAAAAAGTCAATTACACTTACTATCAGTGAGTTAAAAAATAACCTTAAATTTATGCTTTTGCATAGTTGTTTTTTGATGATTACACATTCTTTTCTCCCCCAAAGCCAGAATTGTTTTGTCTTGTTAAAAATGAATATTTGAATATTTTTATTAATTATTTCCTTCTACTCCATTTAGAATTAAAAATTCTATTTGCTCGTTAGAGACACTGAAATATGGTATTGCAGTCTGTGGTATGTTAAATTAGTTTTACCTTTAGGAGGTAAACAGGTGTTTGTAATTAGCCATTTGCTTCACAGTTGCCTCATTCATTATTTGCATTGGTATCAGGAATTTACAATATGAAGTCATAGAAAAGGTAATAAATTGAAATTAGGAAGTAAATATGGAGTGTCTGAACCCATGCTTCCCTGTATATCAGTGTAGGTCATAGTTAACTATCCTAGTTCCTCCTAAACAAATTCATGAAATTGTTTATTTTCCAACATATTACGTTACACTGTCAAAACTTGACTGCAGGCTTACCTACATTACTTTGTCCAGTTTGGTTTTAAATCACTCAAACAATTCATTTTCTTTAATTTCCCTTGGGAAGCTGTTGCACGGTCTAATACACCAAGTGTTAGCAAGTGTTTCCTCATTCAGTCCTAATTTTACTTTCCCATTTTATCTGATTACAATCAATTATACTTCCATATATCAACTTTAACAACTCCTCTAATTTCTTGTTTACAACCTATGAACAAATTGAAATAGCTTTATAAACTTTTTTTTTTTTTTTTTGGTCATCATTTAGCTAAAGTCAATAATGCAATTTTTTTCTTACCTCCAGATGATTTTTTTTTTCCCCCCTCTGAGAGAGAGCATTTTTAACTCTTAAATCAAAGGAGTCAAATGCTCAAAGAGTCAACAATTTAAGGTTCATTTTTTGATTGCAAAACTTTCTGATTAAAAAAAAAAAATGCCACTAATGAAGAAATAATTTAACATGTCACTTTCTATTTGCCTTCCTGAAAGCCCAAGCTTTCTTGATTATCTGTACACAGTCAATGTCAGAACATGCATTTATTAAGTGAGATAAAAAGCAAAATGTGGGGCCACCTCCTCCTGCCGAGGACCAGCCACTCATGCCCAGCTAGGTGCACCCAGGGACCTGCGATATGTGTCTGCTGCTTTCCTCTTTGCAGGTTCATGCAGTAGCAAAGCTGAGCACATATGCCAGAGATATATAAACACACAGATACTGAGACAGGACACTGACATACAGGTCACCACTGTCAAGGGCTGCCTTCAACAGGACTCAGACGCAATCATCCCCGTCCTCTTCACTTGATGGTAGATTTAGAAGTTCACTATTGCAAGCATGGGTACACAGAACTCTCTAGGTTCACAAGCACAGACACACTCACAGATCATTTGAATACCTGGCAATGTCCCTCTGTCCATCCAGTACCTCCCACACAAATCCTTGAGTACCAGCACAGCCCCCCTGTCCACCCAGCACCCCTGCCTACTCACCATCTAGTCAAGAGCCCCCTCGTTCACAACCTTATCGGCTGTACGGTTCATCCTTCCAGGAAGCGGTGCCTGTAGCTTGTTAGCCTATCAGTTAGTATGACTGGGAGATTTGTTTCTTGCGACTGTCTCCCACCTTAGAAGTCCTTAAACAAATAATTCTGCTGGAATAAATATCACCACATTCTCACACACCCTAATTGATTAGCATGACTGACAAAACTTGGTTCTCATCTCTACCTCCCTTTCTTATTATCCCCTATGGCCTCAGAAAAGGCCCTTGACGAGGTATCCCTTACAGGAGCAGGCATACCCTTTTTACATACCCTTATTGTATTTCCCACTGCTTTCCTATAAAACTTCAAGTTTTGTTTGCGCTTCCTTCTCCTTCTGTGATCATACTGTTGCCTTGATGTTTAATTTTAATAATAGTAGTAATAAGCCTCTAGTTAAGAATTGCCCCAATGTGGAAAAAGCCACATCAATCTAATTAATCTGAAAATCAACTTTTTGATAACTGTTAAATGGATAGTTTTAAGACAATTGAAAGGTTTATGTTATTCTGAATATGCTTTTTTCTCTTTCATATCGTTGTTGCTTACAGATCGGTATTTGATTTCCTGTACTTTTTTTTTCATCTTCCTCCTCTGTGTTACACCCTTCTTGTGATACGTTCAAATATTACAGACTCTCAGACTAGCTATCACAAATAACTGAGGTTATAATCACACTGTCTTTGTGTCAAAATCAGAAATCACATCAAGCAAACCTGTATGCATTGTTGCGTACCTTGCAGCAGTTACTAATTAACAGGTTAATTCCACAGCTTAGGCTAGGCAGGCATGAGAGGTGTGGGAGGATTTTCCTTAGGGAATCCAAGAACTGCCCAGCACATCAAGCCACTACCCAACAGGCAGACAGGAACATGCTCTACAACAGTTGGGAAAACACAGCCCAGAGCTGCCCAGCACTACTGAGACCTGAGGCTCGGTGTCAGGCCCTGTCTGTGGCAACACTTCCTCTTGTCTCATAGACATGACTATGCCTGGCTGTGGCCCTGAAACCTACCTGCAGGCCTTTGCCTGTCCCCAGTGCCTGGGGCTGCCCCAGTGCCCCCAGATGCTCTGCTCCCTGGCTGGGGCAGTGGGACGGGCCCTGCTTCTGGGCCCTGCTGCTAAGCCCTGCCTTGAGCCCTCATAGGGAGCACCTGAGACTGAAGTCCTGTGGCCACCAGGGAGTACCCCCACAACACTTTGTGGTTGTGTATCTGCAGTCTTTATTAATAATACAGTAGTGACTAATCAGAAGATGAATCAACACAATACCAAAAGATTAATTGGTATGGCAAATACATTCATCAACAGTATTATGTCTTAATGAAGGCCAAAAAAATAAACAAAACCCACCAGTTTGTTATGAATTCATCTTTACTTCTGAGATCTTTTCTTTTGAGGTAAAATGATTTCAAAGACCAACATAATCCATATTTTATTGTTATTTTAAAGGTTATATGTATGGTGCTATGAAATGGTCTTGAACAACTTTTTTTTTTTTTTTTTTTTTTTTATTTGTTAGATCTTTAACCATTGCTGGATGATACTTCTTCAAAAATTCCCTTACAATTGGTATTATAGCTTGTTATTGACTTTTCTGCGTATAATCATCTTTAAAAGGTGAAATGTTTATTAATGCTTTGGCTAAAGATAAAAGTGTTTCTGTCTTTCATTACCCTCATATTAGTTTTCTATATTCCTGAACTTTAATCTCTTGGTTTTCAACCATTACACACCCTACATTCTCTGAAAATCCTCCCACTGAAACTTTGTTTTTAATGGCAGTTGTTTGTTTGTTTTCTAGTTTTGTGGGTAGCAACCCATTTTTACTTAATTTATTTGACGAGAAGCCCTGAGAATTACCACCTGGAAGCAGCAATACACAAGATGGTTTCTTTGTTAGAAGCACACTTCCAACATGATAGTAATAACTGTTGTGATGGCTGCTTTCAAAAAGGAATATAGAGATTAAATTTAAATTGAAGACTGGAACCCCATTCAGATGCCTCTATGTACGTGGCTATATATGAGATTGATTTTTGAACTTCTCAGATTATCCAGATTACATATTTAGAGTAATTTAGGACACAGTGTCCAGCTGCCACTCCAGAATGGTCAGGCTATCATACAGTACTTCTACCTGTATATCCTAATCTCATCCAATATCAGTGTCATGAAACTTTCATAAATAACCTAAGACAGCTCCTTCAGCATTATACATCTAACTTTAAAACTCAATTCTGATTTTAAGGGCTTGGACTTAAAATCCGCTCTAGACTTCCCTATGGAAAACTAGTACTCTTGAAATGCTTCAGGGTGTCACAGGATATAATCTATGGCATGAGATCTATGGGAAATGCGAGCCACTTCAAAGGTGCATCTGAAAATCAGCTTGGATACATATTTCACATGGCACTAGACATCTAAACTCAGGCAAATAAATAAATAATCTATGTGACAATGGGAACTTACATGTGTAGTTTACATGTAGGTATCTGCATTGCAGACATCACAGGTCACTTGTCTTAATCAGAAGTTGAATGTCACTCAAGGGGAACAGTTTAGTTACCTAAAAGCAAGGATTGCAACCTCATTTACCTTATTACTTCTGATCCAGAGCAATGCAGATGTAGGGTCACTCCTGCTAGCACAATGCAGGTGTTTGAATAACTTAGGCTATCTTAAAAGACTTTAAAAATACTTTTGCATAGGTAATCAATAGAGCTGTGGGTATCCTTACTAGGCAATGGAGAGTAGTAATATCCTTAGCCAGTCAATGGAAATAAATTAATTTCTTTAGGGCGCATATCATATCTGTTTCAGGTTATGACATCGGAATGAAATTATGTACTAGAAATAACTATTTCTCTCCTTTTGGGACAGGCAGATTCTCCAACTTGCCCCTTGGCAGGCACATTGAGTTTGAGTGGTAACTGCCTGGCTTTTAACAGCTGTCTCTGTTTCAAGCCTCCACACAACATCTTCCTTAGCTAACCGGGCCCCCAAATACGGTTTGGCTGCAGAGAAACTGTTCAAGAGCAATTTCCACTGCCTGATGAGCAGTGTTTTCCGTGTATCCAATGTACTCAGTCCTGAGGCACCAGCACCCATGGCATGTCTGGGACAGGCAGATTCTCCAGCTTGGCCCTTGACAGGAACACTGAGGCCCATCAGCAGGCCTCAATAAACTCAATTCTGGAAGTTTTTCAATAACTCCCAGAATAATTTACTCCATAGTGACACCTGGCAATGAAGTGAGAATAACTAGAGGGAATAGCCTCAAGTTGCGCAAGGGGAGGTTTACGTTGGAAATTAGGAGACATTTCTTCTCAGAAAGGGTAGTCAGGCATTGGAACAGGTTTTTTAGGGAGGTGGGGGAGTCACTGCCCCTGGGGGTGTTCAAGGAAAGGTTGGACGTGGTGCTTAGGGACATGGTTTAGTGAGTGACATTAGTGGCAGGGTGATGGTTGGACCAGATGATTTTGGAGGTCTTTTCCAACCTTAATGAATGTATGATGTGAGCATATTCTATGATGTAATTACCACGTCTTGGGCACGGTCTTGGAGAGCCTCCTGTAGGTGGCCTCCCTTGAGCAGGGGGAATGTCTGCAGTCCCCCACAAAGTGCTGCACAGACAGTCACGGACAGAGTGTATGTTAACATGAGCAATTTATTGGCATCTGCATAGGCTGGAGCTCCTGGATGGAATGGAATCTCTCCGTGGGTCTGGGTGGTCACTGCCTGGCTGCTAACAGCTGTCTCTTTTAAGCTGCTGGAGAAACTGGTGTCGTGCAGCTGCACTGTGCTGCTGGTGAAGCTGTCTGTGGCCTACTCCAGGCTCAGGAAGGAGTCCGAATCATCTAGCTGCACCCCCAGCATGATCTCAATAGGGAGGGTGCTCTTGGAGGCACTGGCCAGCCTAAGCTTGCAGGAGTGGCGGGAGGGCAGCACGCTCAGGCAGCAGTGGTGTGACTGTGGTAGAAGCTCCCAGGCTGCTTTCACCAAGGCCTGGAACCAGCAGGTGGTTTCCTCCACATTCAGGTAGGAGCCAGTGCAGAGGGTGCGTAGCAGGCTGGGCTCCAGTCTTCTCCTCAGCTTGTTATTGGAATGATGGAGTAAGCACAGCATGTCCCCCACCAGCCGCTCCCTCGTGCCGGTGCACTCCACCTCCACGTGCAGGCAGGAGTTCCTCCCCTGTGGTACCCAGCTCCAGGTGGAAGGCGTGCCTGGGGGGAGGCCTCAAGGGCACGAGTAGCCAGTAGAGAACATTGTCTTCCCGGACACTCCAGCCTTCGCAGAGGCAGCCCACACCAATGGCTGGCTGCAACCATGGCTTGAAGAGACAGTTCCTGGGGAGTCCTCGGCAGGCCCCAGGAAGGTCGTCCACCAGCTCATCCACCACCTTGCGCTTGTCAGCCATATACGGTGCTGGCCACCGAATGTGATCGGCCCAAACCCTGCCCAGATCCCTAGTGTTTCCAGAGGCACTGTCTTCTGCATCATTGTTATCCTTCTCCTTCCTTGTGGAGCTGCCCTGCTTCTTGCTTCTGCCTTGCTCACAGCTCCTTTTCCTGAGCCACCAGCAGAGCCCAAAGAGCAGGACAAGGAGCTCCACCAAGGCCCAGAGCTGCCACTGCTGCAAAGCAGTGAAGAGCAGAGCTCCCAGAGCTCCCCCACTCTGCTACTGTCTCCTCTGCTCCATCTCTTGCAGCAGCTGAGCCATGCCCTGACTCAGCTGTTCTGCGTGCTGCTGCATTTGCTCATTCACATCCATATCTGTGTGATCATCCACCAGCCACAGTTTCTGGGCAAAGGCCAGCACAGTCAGGGCAAGGAAGATCAGCCAAGCTATAGCCTGCAGGAGGTACGAACTGCACTCACCGACAGCCCAAGCCACAGTGTGGTGATGCTGCCTGCTGCTGGCCCTGATGACAGCTCCTGGACTGTGACTCGTCGTTTGTGCTGTCACAGGCCCCACAGCCCCATCACAGCAATTCCCCTTGCCTTGCATCTCTAAGCTTGTGTGAAGGTCCCTGAAGCTCTTGGAAATGAGAAGGCTTATCATGTCACATATAAGGCCTCTAAAACAGTGACAAATTTCATCTTCTCTTAATAGGTGTTGCAAAACATACTTGTTCTTACTCCTTCGGATATAAATACGATTTCTTGAATTGCTTTGTGGTAGATTGTCTAGGTGAAAAGAACATCTCCTGGTGAAGGTTGCAGAACTAGAGAGAGAGAGTGAAAAGCTATCTGGACATAGAATCTTAGACTATCCCAAGTTGGGAGGGACCCATGGGGATCATTGAGTGCAACTCCTAGGTCTACACAGGACCGTCCAAATATTAAACCAAATGTCTGAGAGCATTGTCCCGATGCCTCTTGAATTCCAGCAGGGTTGGGGCTGTGACAAGTTCCCTTGGGAGCCTTTTCTGATGCCCCACAACCCTCTCAGAGAAAAACCATTTCCCAACACCCAGCCTGAACTTCCCTGTTGCAGCTCTATACCATTCCCTTGGGTCCTATTGCTGGTCACCAGAGAAGAAATCAGCACCTCCCCTTCCACTCCCATCTTGAGGAAGCTGTAGATGGTGACCTAGGTTGCTCCTCATCCTTCTCTAAGCAGAACAACCCAAGTTACCTCTGCTGCTCCTCATAAGTTTTCCTCTCTAGACCCTTCACCGTCTTTGTTGGCTTCCTTTGGACGCTCCTTAGTTGTTTTGTACCCTCCATCTACTGCAGTGCCCAAAACTGCTGATTCCTATTCAACTTGCCATTGACCTGGCACTTAGGGACATGGTTTAGTGAGTCATATTGGTGGCAGGGTGATGATTGGACCAGATGATCTTGGAGGTCTTTTCCAACCTTAATGATTCTATGGTACGAGCATATTCTATATTCTTTTAGCAATAGAGAAAATGTGAGTGACCAGATTAGCTGTACATGTGACACAGACGTATTTTTCATAGGAATTCCAAGTGTCTTTACATGATAGATCGCAGAAATATGTAAACTTGGTGTTGAAGCTGTGCATTAGCTAGTTAAAAATATCTAAATTGAATAGTCAGTAAGTACAATTTAATAAAACTCATGAAAGTTAAGAAATATAGTTTCAGTGACATACCAGCACACAGCTTGTGCTTAAGAACTGCCAGGTGTACAGCCAATTCAGAAACTTAAGCACTCATTAAACAATTCTAATACCAATTTAATGCAAACGTATATTAGTAATTCATGTAAATATAAGCTCTAACACTTTCTCTTGGGTAAAAACATGCACAAAGTTAAAATCTGATTGCTGCCCAGATTTATGTGTGAGATTTGATTCCTTAATTAGAAACATCTTCTATTATCTGAGACATTCACTAGTCATGAGATTTGCTTGGCTTAAAAGACATAGCACAGGAGACCTGCTGGAATCTTGCCCCCTGCACCAACTACTGGAGGTTAGATGGCTCAGAATTTTCTCAGAAAGCACTAGCTGCTGATGTTCAGGATACCATTTTAAGTGCTCTCAAGAGTTGCCTGCTATATATGGTAAGCCAATAAGAACAGATGTGTAGTTCATCTGAGTAACTCATTCCTCTTTTTTTTTTTTTTTTTTTTTTTTTTTAATGCATGTACAGAATGAACCTCTCTCAACTATGTATGCTAAGAAAATGTATTTGTTTAGATAATTCAGTGTTCACTGCAGTGTTTTCTTAAATGGCTATTAATTCCAATCTTGTCTGTGTGCCTATGGCTGAAACAAAGTCAATATGATTAAGTAAAAGAAAATAAATATTAAGGAATAGTGTAATTAAAAAAAAAAAAAAAAAAAGGAAAAACAACTAGATATTCAACAAAATAAGCATGTATATTTTGTAAAGGCAAATTCTAAAAGGCTGGTGAACAATTAATGCAGTATTAGTTATAAAGTCAAAAAAATTTTAGTGGAACAGAAAAAATTTAAAACATGACACTGATATGAAGCATTGTATTATGACTATGAATCTGATGTGCTTCAGGCTTTCAAGGGAACTCTCAAGTAAAGTGATGTTATTTATTACCTATGATATTCTAGACGTTTGTACAAATTTAATAAATTTGTACATTTTCTGATGGAAATCAGAATCATTCTGGAGCAACAGGTGATGGTTAGAGTAACTAGTGTCCAAAATGGCACTATATGTCCCTGATTAGGAGTCTGAATATTATGGTAGAATTTGGGTCAAGATTAAGATATATATTCAGGCATAAATGATGTGCTTGTAGAAAAGTAAAAGTGTAAATTTAACTATAAATGTGAATAATCTAATTAAAATATAAATTAAGCTTCCATTACACTCTTAACAGAACTAAATCTTGACTTAATCACCTAAACACGAGCATCCTGTACTCTTGAGGTAAATGTGAGAGAAACAACCATGCAAACACTAACCTCAGCAAAGAAGGAGAGGGAAGACATGCTCCAGGCACGTGAACAGAGATTCCCCTTCAGCTCATGGAGACTATGGTGAAGTAGGTTGTGTCCCTGCAAACCAGAGAGGACAACATTGGAACAGATATCCACACTGCACTCTAGGGAGCACCCCATGCTGGAGCAGATGAACATGTCAAATTCCCAGACATAACCTGGAAATGTAATACAGCTCAGAGGAAGCAGTCTAGGAGGTTTCTGGAGAGTGTGGAAGATAGTTTCCTGACACAGCTGGTTAGTGAGCCTACCAGGGGAGGTGCCCTGCTGGACCTTCTGTTCACAAACAGAGAAGGACTGGTGGGAGATGTGGTAGCTGGGAGCTGTCTTGGACAGAGTGACCACAAAATGGTAGAGTTCTCTATTCTTGGCGAAGTCAGGAGGGCGACCAGTAAAACTGCTGTCTTGGACTTCCGGAGGGCAGACTTTGAGCTGTTCAGGACACTGGTTGGCAGAGTCCCCTGGGAGGCAGTTCTGAAGGGACGAGGAGTCCAGGAAGGCTGGGCACTCCTCAAGATGGAAATCTTAATTGCTCAGCAGTGGTCTGTCCCCACGTGCCCAAAGACCCAGCGTGGAAGAAGACCGGCCTGGCTGAACAGAGTTATGGCTAGAGCTTAGGAAAAAAAAAGGGTTTATGGTCTTTGGAAAAGAGGGCAGGCCACTCAGATGGATTATAAGGATGTTGTAAGGATGTGTAGGGACAAAATTAGAGGCCAAAGCTCACCTGGAGCTCAATCTGGCTACTGCTGTTAAAGACAACAGAAGATGTTTTATAAATACATTAACATGAAAAAGAGAACTAAGGAGAATATCCATCCTTTACTGGATGGGGGGGGGAAACTTAGTGACAAGAGATGAGGAAAAGGCTGAGGTGCTTAATGCCTTCTTTGCCTCAGTCTTTAGCAGCAAAGCCAGTTGTTCTTGAGATAGCCAGTACCCTGAGCTGGTAGAAGGGGATGGGGAGCAGAATGTGGCCCTTGCAATCCACAAGGAAATGGTTGGCGACCTGCTACAGCACTTAGATGTAAGCAAGTCGACGGGGCCCAGATGGGATCCACCCGAGGGTGCTGAGAGAACTGGCAGAAGACCTGGCCAAGACGCTTTCCGTCATTTATTAGCAGTCCTGCCTATCAGGGGGGTCCCAGTCGACTGGCTGCTAGCAAATGTGATGCCCATCTAAAATAAGGGCCGGAAGGTAGACCCAGGGAACTATAGGCCTGTTAGCTTGACCTCAGTGCGAGGGAAGCTCATGGAGCATATTATCTTGAGTGTCATCACGCAGCACTTGCAGGGCAACCAGGCGATCAGGCCCAGTCAACATGGGCTTATGAAAAGCAGGTCCTGCTTGACAAACCTGATCTCTTTCTATGACAAAGTGATGCACTTGGTGGATGAGGGAAGGGCTGTGGCTGTGGTTTACCTTGACTTCAGTAAGGCTTTTGACACCGTTTCCCACAGCATTCTTCTCGAGAAACTGGCTGCTCTTGGCTTAGACTGGTGTATGCTTCATTGGGTTAGAAACTGGCTGGGTAGCTGGGCCCAAAGAATCATGGTGAATAATCCAGTTGGAGGCTGATCACTAGTGGAGTTCCCCAGGGCTCAGTACTGGGGCCAGTTCTCTTTAATATCTTTATCGGTGATCTGGATGAGGGGATCAAGTGCACCCTCAGTAAGTTTGCAGATGACACCAAGTTAGGTGCATGTGTCGATCTGCTCGAGGGTAGGAAGGCTCTGCAGGAGGATCTGGATAGGCTGGACCGATGGGCTGAGGCCAACTGTATGAAGTTCAACAAGGCCAAGTGCCGGGTCCTGCACCTGGGGCACAACAACTACTAGAGCCATGGGAGACTCCCTTCTGAAATAGAAACTTTAAGTCAAATTAGAACGTAGGATCTGGAAAACACTACTAGATGCCTAGCTATGGGTATATTAATCCTGTCTGATGGATTTTAGGGAAAAAAATGATAATAATAATCAGTGAACGAACATAGTGCAAATCATTCTCAGGTATCTATTACCAGTGTTGCTAAATAGATTTCTATTTATTCCAACAGATACCTAGCCTACACAGAGATACACAAAATTGAGGTATTTTAATTATGAGACTGCCACTAACTTTCAGTTAATATAATATGGGTAAAATGAAAATCAAACAATATTTGAGATCAAAATCTAGTGGTCTTATTTATTGTTTAAATACTGTACATTTTCCAACTGTTTTTATTGAACAGATTTCTCCCCCACTTCCCTTACAGGTAAAACACAGGGGTGTCCTGGACAGAAAATAATGAAAATAATAAAATAAAAATATGAAAATAATCCTGAGAAAATGCAAGATTGAGGACAAAAACCCCATATATCTCCCAGCAAAGAAGATGGGATGCTGATGACTCAGTGTAATAATATGCAGGAAAGATGAAAATTTAAAGCCAAAGAATAGCAGCAGATATTTTTGTTTGTGTACTTTATTGTATTAGTAAGGATCCGTGGTAGAATCATCTGTTCATACTTTGTCTAGTAATGAGGGGTTGTTATATTTTCATTAAATTCTTAAAGCACTAATTCATTTAGCAATAAATTCTAATTTTTGGATTCTCACATAAGGTAAATTTGTTCTTTTGGTTACTCAAAATGAAATCGTGTACCTGACTTTGACGAGTACCCCCTGCTCCTGACTCCTGTCAGGATGTTTAATATAACTAGCAATAAGGCAAATATCCAAACTATGTGAGTGGGCTGTTAATGTATATCCCTGCCCATTTCTCTCTTCCCCTCTCTGTCACCAGAGAGTGAGGGCATCCATTGATAAAAGAGATCAAGATAAAGATAGAGTGATAAAGAGATAAAGACCCAAGTGCTGAGCCACCAAGACGGTGTGGGGAGCACCTGTTGACAGGGTGGTTTGAACATTATCAATGCACAGATAGTGGGTTGCAAGAAGATAGTGACACCCATCCTGGAACAAAGACGCATGACAGCACAGGGAGTACTGTCTATAAAAGTAAGTACTACAAGCTGTAAGCAGGACTTAGTCCAGAACTGCTACTGGATGGTAAAACACATGATCCCCAGTGGCCAGGGACACCTCCACCATCAACTTCTTCCTCTGAGGACTGAGTGAGTGACTTGAGATCTTTCACGTAAACTGAGTCTAGTTTATGATTGTATCATGTGCTGATAGCTAAGAATTTGACCTGATCTTTTTTTTTTCCTCTTTCTTTAATAATACTTGGTCATACCAGCATCTTTCAAGTCTTCTATCCTTAATACCCAAATATGCACTTAATTTGAGTTTCAGCTGACTCTCAGGTATACATTCATACCAGGAGAAATATTTTTCAAGTCATACAACAAGCAGCTAATAGGTTTTTAATAACCGAAGAGAAGGTTAAAATTAATTCATTTGTCTAACTTACAAATTTCATGGCATGCAGTGATTGGTCAAGTTACTGTATCAATCTGTGGATTCTAACTACATGTTTCTCACTGAAAATCTGACAGTATATGCTTCACGAATGACTACCTTATTTTGACATAAGTATCAATAGTGTTTTTTTTTCCCTTTTTTATGTTACAAGAATATTATTCTATTAAAATATATATCATGGAAAACTCCAAAGAAAACAAAGAATAGCTTTAAAATTGCAGATTGAAAAAAACAAGTGGTTAAGTGCTAGATAGGGATGTCAGGCTTCAGAGCATAAAGTATTTCAGTGCTTCACAAGGCTTTAAAGTAACTTCATGGACCAATCTCAGATCAACTGTTTTCAAAACAATGAAAAATGTCTTTATATAAACCCATGCACATAAACTACTCTATATACATATGACAGCAACAGTAATTTTAAAAGACATTTAGTCTCACAACTGCAACACTTTGTCTTATAGATCAGGAATCTAGCAATAAATCGCCATTACTTATGGTGCCCATCAGCTGGGTGGGCTCTTAAAATATTCAAAACATGTATTCTCTTTCCACAAAGACTGCTTTACTTAAAGGAAAACATTGATTTTTGCCAGGAGATATACAGAAAGACAATCAATCAATGACAGCCTCACAGGAAAGCTACTAGTAAAATTACCCTTGGTTCTCATTTTGTATTCCTTGAGGTCATGCTTCCCCCTCCACTCCCTGCCACATCACCCTCCACCCTCCCCAATGATTGAGGGACAACCACAATTAGAATCAGTCTTAGTCAATTTTCATTTTTGCACAAATGACTTAAAAGGAAAAAAAAAAAAAAAAAAGTAATTTTTGAGGAAAACTTTCCATAGACTTAACACTTCCAGTTTGTTGCCTTTAATTGTATTTTTCTTTCTTTATGCACATTTATATTTCAAGCTATGCTTTCTGCTATATCCAATAGTAACTTTTTGAAAAAAGTTAATTGCTTATGGAGTTCATCTGAAATAAATGATACCTCCACTCTTCATTGCTTTTTTTAAGGTGGAGTTATAGAGATTTTAACATCTTTAAACTACAGAAGTTAATTTAAGACTGTAGTAAGAAACAATTATCAAAGTTCTGACTTTTTCTCCTGAAGAAAAATTTAGTTCCAGTATGATACTAATATTTTGATTTGGAAACTGAGATCTTGCAGACTATGTTATCCAACTGTAAAACATGTTGCCATCCAAAACTAAGATGTTTTTCTCAAAACAAAAACACAAAGGTAAATGAATAAACAAAGCCAATATAAACATCTCCTGACTTTAAGATAGCTGCAAAACTTCAGCACTTTAATAATAATAATAATGGCAAACTCACTTCAAGAGACGACCTACATCTTTAAATAAAAATAAAACAAATTCTGGTCCTGGGATCTTATATAGCATGCTCCAACCTATAGATTGCTCATGATTGGGAATAACAATAACAAACAATAATAATAATAATAAACCTGATAATAAATAATCAGTGAAACAGTAAGTTACATAGATCACAGAATAAATGAATGTAAATTTAAAAAAGTATTAACTGTAGATATTACACCTGTAATTAGCAGTTACAGATAACATGAAATGGAAAAAGTTAGTAAATACATGTTGAAACACTAGTTCTGAAACTTTCTCTAGAGTCGAATGCATATCAATGCACATAGGGTAACTCTGAATACAGAATGCTGTTCTCTACTTCTTGATAATTCCCCCTAAAACTGTGTTACATTTTTATTTTTTTTTAGTGATGAGCAGGTATGATTTCACAAGTATATCATCCTGAAAAATAAACATATTTTAGAAAAAATACTAACAAATTTGTGTTTTACTTAGAAGCCATTACTGCATGGAACTATGCTTGTTTAGAAACCTCTCTCCTCAAAGCTGTCAACCAGATACTTAATTTCATTGTTAATCTGGGTTTATTCTTAACAGCTGGAATATTATTGGAAATTTAATCCACCCATTTTAGTTTTAAACTCCTCAAGCACTTAATCTTCCACTCCTTCCCTTAAGAAATTATTCTATTACCTTGTCAAGAGATGGGCTATACTTATTACTGGCAAACAACAGTGCTTGCAGGTAGAACATGATACTCTTTTTTAAAGACATTAAATGATTTCCACAGAAAGATAATTGAGGTGGAAAAATCCTCTTAAACTTAATCTTTGAAGGTCAGACAAATAAAGATACTGAGTGTAGAAACTGAAGACATTTGCCACGACTGTCTTTACAGCTCAAGACTGATCATGGTGCTGTTTTGCTTATTTGTTCCTGTTTAGATCTTCAATTTACTTTGCAGGCAGCATGCAGTAAACTTGAACAATTTGAAGCTTATGACCAGCTCAATTATATCAAGTTATATTTAGCTTATTTGTAGGTTATGTGAAACATCATTTTATACACTATTTATGAAGGAGTTGCTCCACAGTCATCGTGGATTTTGAACAAAGAAGGCTATCTTTATATCACAAATTACATGGCATATGAAAAAGTCCATAGAAAGCAGTTTGTTTTCTTTTCAATTAGCAACATGGGATTGAATCGTGTTTGGCTGCTTGCACATGTAAGATTATTCATGAGTATACGAGTTTGTTGGGTTGGATCCCTGGAAACTAAGTAATGTGTATTCTCATTTGAATAGCTGGCAGCGAGGGGCAATGTATTTTATACATTTTAGAGATGCTCATTTGCATGCATTGTTTATGGATGCTGTAACAGAAAAAATATCTTTATAAGATCTTTGTGAAAATTATCACAGTCAGGGACTGAAAATGATCAAGAGTCAGGGCTTCTGATTCTTTTCAAAGTAGAATAATTCAGAGTGACAGTTTTTTGTCAGTTATGTAGTTAGCTTTTGGTATGATGATATTCAAAGTAAACCTCAAGATCATTTCAGCTTCAGTCCATGGTCTATATAAATGAAAAAAAGTGACAGCTGTTTGACATCTGAGAGATTTCCATTTACCTGATGCATTCCAAATCTTTCTTTATGCACAATAGTGTAAAATAAAACAAAACAAAAAAAACTGTTTATTGATTAAACATTTCCAAACCCATAGTAAAATTTTGTCATTTTTGTGTCATTTATCTGAAGTGTCAGGGTGCTGTGAGGGCCCTGAGTAGGGTCCTGTCTCACAGCACCCAATGAGGGAGTAGGTCTGAGAGGGGTAATCCTGAAAGGTAATCGTGACCTGGTGACCCAGGCCATCTCTGAGGCCCTTTGACTGCGCAGCAAGGTTATAGTAATGGGGGGGACCAAGGTCCAGTCTGTCTCCAGAGCCAGAATATCCTCAAGACCAACATTTGGAGCTGGAAGAGACTTGGAACAGTCATTCCAATGACAAAACTGTAGAATATGTGTTTTATCACTAATAACTGATTTCTGGCTAAACTGTTCTTCATGGCCTCCAAATGATACAATGGCTTCTTAAGGCAATCTGTTCTAGTGATTTTTCCCCCAGTTTTCCTCATCTCTTCTAATCAAATAAGCATATGCATTTTTAATTTTTGTTTTATATAACAGTTGCTGGCCTTCTTTTTTTTTTTTTTTTTTTTTTCTTAGTTTTGTTTAGTTAATTTTTTAATTTCTTTTAACTTATACCTATCTATGGTACTATGGTACCAGAAAACAGCCTCCACCAAAATCCTAAGCAGGGATGAGGAAAATCATTTGATGGATCTTGCAAGTCTGACATACACATGCTACTATAGTGGTTATATATATATTTATATATATATATTTTTTTTCCACAGGGATATTGCATTTCTAAATACATATTCATCCAGACATACATCATGTCTTTTGAACATACATCATGCCTTTTGTAACAGAACTCCTTTGTACTTGCTCCTCATCCTTCTTGCACAGCCATTTTTTTCCAGCTTTAAGCATGGAAATATATTATTTGATTGAGCTCAGATTGAGCTGATCAAACACCTCCCCAGCTCCAAAGAAGGTGGTGGCCATATATCAACAGAATAGGCTTCATATAACCTGGTCTTGAACACCTCCAGGGATGGGGCATCTACAGTCTCTCTGGGCAATAACAAAAAAACAGTGGTTACCAAAAATAATGACCAAACAAACAAACAAACAAACAACAAAGATCACACAAATAAAAATAAACAAATAATAATAAATAAAAAACACCTCGATGAAGATGAGCAAAATTATAACTGTAATTCAGAAACTAAAAAGCAGTCTGTTTTTATTCCTAGCTTGAGCTGATATAAAGAGAATTGCTAGTTGGGAAATAATGAAATTTGTTATGGTGGTGTTTGTTTGTTTGTTTGTTTGTTTTTTCTTTTTTCTTTTTTCTTTTTTTTTTTTTTTTCCCTTCAAGGAATGTACCTGTTTTCAAGCCTGTTTGAATATTAGCTGATAAAATCTAATGATACACCTGAAATCTTATATCACCAGTTTCAATCACCTTATATTGATTATACTGATATTTTCTACTGCTAATTTGCTTTGATTTAAAATGATGGCCATTTATCCAAGATGAAGGCATTAATTTCTGTGATATGTATTCATCAGTAATGTTTTTATTAAAATTCAAGATGATGAATCAGTAAGGTTATTCCAGATTCCCCTTATTCAACAAAAAAATCAGTAACTAGACTTACATGAGTAAAATATTTTATTTTATTTTATTTTATTTTATTTTTTTTCTTAAATAACGTCATTGCTGTTCTTTGTGTGTTGGCGTATGCATTGGTATCAGCCATAGAAACTGATACTTTTTTTACACTCCTTTTATTTGTGTGTGTGTATCACAGAATCATAGAATGCTTTGGGTTGGAAGGAACCTTAAGATCATCCAGTACCAACCCTCCTGCACTGGGCAAGGACACTGTCCCCTAGAGTAGATATCCCCAAAGTATACAGTCCCATTGATGGTAGGAAGGATTCTACCATATGAATAAAAAATATAGAAGAAAAATAATAATATTAATAAAGGTTGCTTGATTTTTACCATAGAAAAAATAAGTTCTTCCTTCTTTTATGTGCAATGGAGGCTTTCATGTGTTTAATGTATTCAGTCAAAATAAAAAGTATTGCACGTGGAGAAAGATGGGATATTGTTTTTTTTGTTTTGTATTACCTGTGGGGATGTTAACACTGAATCATAACTATGATAATTTAATCACAGGTTATCATTTGGTAAGTATTCATAGCTTTCCTAATGTGAGTTATTTCTCTCCCTAAAAAATAAATTAAAAAATAAAATAAAAGGAAATAAAAGGCAGCTGAGCACCACCACAACTGCTCTCACTCCCCCTCCTCAAAGGGAAATGGGGAAAAAATACAATGAAAAGGGCTCAAGGGCTGAGATAAGGTCACTCAACAATTACCATTTTGGGCAAAACAGACTCAGCACAGGGAGATTAGTGAAATTTATTACCTATTACTTAGAAGCTAGAGCAGTAAGAAACTTAAAACAAACTAAAAACACCTTCCCTGACCATCCACCTTCTGCTACATCCCCCCGCCCGAGTGGTGCAGGGAATGGGAGCTGCGGCCTGTCCCTAACGCTTTGTCTCCGCCACTCCTTCACAGCCAGTCTCCTCCCCTGCTCCAGCATGGAGCACCTCCCATGGGATGCCATCCTTCCCAAACTCATCTTGTGGGGGCTTTCCACAGGCAGCAGCTCTTCAAGAACTGCTCCCACATGGGTCCATACCACAGGGCCCATCCCCCAGGAGCAAACTGCTCCAGCACGGGTCCCCCATGGGTGGCAGCTCCCCTCAGACCCCCCTGCTCCTGCAAGGGCTCCTCTCCACAGGCTGCAGCTCCGGCCCAGGGCTTGCTCCTGCGGGGGCGCTCCATGGGCTGTTGCCTCCTCCAGGCCACATCCACCTGCTCCACCAGGGGCTCCTCCACAGGCTGCAATGTGGAGATCTGCTCCATGTGGGACCCATGGGCTGCAGGGGGACAGCCTGCTTCACCAGGGGCCTCTCCACAGGCCGCAGGAGAACTGCTGCTGCCTGCCTGGAGCACCTCCTGCCCTCCTGCTGCACTCACCTTGGGGTCTGCCAGGCTGTTTCTCACTCCTCACTCTCCCAGCTGCTGTTGTGCCGAAGTTTTTTTTGTTGTGGTGGTGGGAGTGGTTTTTTTTGTTGTTTGTTTGTTTGTTTTTTTTTTTCCTTTCTTAAATCTGCTCTCACAGAGGCACAAACAACACTGCTTATTGTTCGGCTCTGGACAGTGGAGGGTCCTTTTGGAGCTGGCTGAAATTGGCCCTTATCTAATATGAGGCATCTTCTGTATTCTTCTCACAGAGGCCACACTTGCAGCCCCCCACTACCAAAACCTTATTATGTAAATCCAATACAGTGTTATATCAATATACCGGTCTTTCCAGACAGTTAGGTAGATCATTCTCAAATCATGCGAATGAAGATTGTCATTATCTGACCTTGTGCTCACCAGTTTCTGTTATGAGTCTCTTTGTGCTTAGGCACTCATGTCTGAGTGCATAACTGTATCATTTTAATTCCAATTAAAATAAACACTTTGAAAAAAAAAAAAAAAATCAAATGTATATACTAAGCACAGCGATAAAGCATTATCTTTTCTTCCTGAACTCTTTTCTTCCTTCCTCTAAAGGACCATATTTCTTCAGTCATAAGTCTTTGCTTTCAGGGACAGGAACTTCTATGAAATATTTTGGCATGATGTTTATTTTGTTTTGTTTTGTTTTTGGTTTTAAAAATATCTTACACTTTTCTATATATATACTTTAGTCAGTCTTCATATGTGAGCACTATATATTCTTCTTAAATCCAAGTTTCTTTTTACTACCAGCTATTAAATTATATTAATGTCATGATTCCAGTATCAAAATCCACTGATTTCCCCCTTTAAGTAACCTCCCATCTAGTGTACATACAGCATTATAGGATAACATCCCATGGCTTATATTCCGTATGGTCCAATCACTCTTTTCAAAGTAATTATTTTGCATTTTGTGAAACAAAGTATTTCGTGATTTTAACTATTTTTGGTATTATGGGCCTGCACCTTCAAATTAGAGATGCAAATTAGATTATTTAGCAACTTTAAAAAACTTGTTTGATTACAGCCACACCCTTTTATTTCCAGCTGATGAATCTCCAGTTACTTGGAAAGTGAGACAGCCAAAGTCTATGTATGAGCAGACAAAAGGTTAGAAACGTGTGATGACTCACAGAAAAAAAAGACTGTTTTTCTACTGAAGATGTACACTTACAGAAAAGGCTTAGTGCCCTGGTGACAGCTGAGAAGGAACAGTTTCCCCCAGGGTGGTTATACAGGCCATCCAAATCTCATTCACGTATTCTGGCCAGTCCCAGAAAAAGACACGGTGATATATCTCAAATGACTTAAGTGCTGTGGATGAATACAGAGGTTGCAGAATATCTGACAAGTGGGAATTGTTCCTTACACAAAATAGACACATAAACAAACCAATAAAAGGTATGGATCTCTGTTCTGGTAAGGATTGTAAGCCAATCAATAACTTATGAATTGAGATGCAAGGACAGACCAATATCAGTGAAATACTGGCAGGTCTCTGCTACAGGTTATCGAAAAAAACATGAGGTAATTGATTTTTACACAACCAAAAAAAGCCTCACAATCACAGGGTCTACTATTCACAAAATGCTTTAACCACTTAAATATTTACTGCATGGGAAAAAGAGCTGGGTACAAGGAAAGTGGTAGATTTCTGAATTGTGGCGATTACAGTTTCTTGATAAAGGAAGTCAGTGAGATGACTACGAAAGAACTTCTGGTGGTTAGAAATAGTCACTAGCAGCCTCATCTGTAATAACCTCAGCTCCAACAAGGTGAACTTCCCCTGAACCCTCCTTGTTGCAGCTTCACACCGTTCCCTCAGGTCCTGTTGCTGTCACCAGAGAAAAGAGATCATTGCCTGCCCCTCCACTCCCCTCACAAGGAAGCTGCAGGCTGCCATGAGGCCTCCTCTCTGTCTCTTCTTGTCTAGTCTGAATAAATCATGCTATTGTCAGCTGTTCCTCATATATCTTCTCCTCTAGACCTTTCACCAACTTCATAGTCCTCCTTTGGACACTAATAGTTTTATGTCCTTCTTATATTGTGATGACCAAAACTACACCCATTACTTGAGGCAACATCATGGAGTAGAGCAGAAGAACTGCTTCCCTTGAGTGGCTAGCAATTCCACTCTTGATGCACCCCAGGATATGGTTTGGCTTTCTGGTGCCCTGGGCACACTGTTTACTCATATTTAATGTTCAATAAACCAAAACCTCTGGATCCCTTTCTGTGGGGATGCCCTCCAGCCTCTCATCCCCAGTCTGCATATATCTCCAGGATGACCCCTTCCCAGGTGCAGAATCCAGAACTTGTTCTTGTTAAACTTCATGTGGTAGGGGATTGCCCAGCACTCTAATACATCGATATCTCTCTGAAAGGCCTCTCTACTCTCCACAGAATCAACTGTTCCTACTAACTCAGTATCATCTGCAAGCTTACTTAGTATGCCTCCAAGTCCTGCATCCAAATCACTTATGAAAAATGACTTAAAAAGAACTGGCCCTAAAACGGAGCCCAGGGTAACACCACTAGTGACTGGCCACCAGCCTGGTGCATCCCCATTTACTATAAACCTTTGAGTCTGACCCATAAGCCAATTATTCACCTATTGCATTATGTTTTTATCTAGCTGTATGATGGACATTTTGTCTAGAAGGATACTTTGAGAAACAGTAGAAAGCTTTGCTGAAATACAAAAACAAACAAACAAACAAACAAAAAAAAAAACATCAACTCTCTTCCTTTGGTCAAGGAAGTGGGTAACCTTCTCATAAAAGGATATTAGGGTAATTAAACAGGACTTTACACTCATGAACCTGTTGGCTGTGACCAATGACTGCATTACCCTTCAAGTGTTTTTGAATATCTCCCATGGTTATCTTCTCCATATTTTTGATACAATTATAGGATAATAAAAAAGTTTGGGGTTGGAAGGGAACGAAGGGAACTCAAAGATCATCTAGTTCCAACCCCACCCCCCACCCCTCCCCGCATTGGGCAGGGATGCCACCCACTCGATCCGGTTGCCCAAGGCCCCATCCAACCTGGTCTTGACCACTTCCAGGGATGGAGCATCTACAACTTTTCTGGGCAACCTGTTCCAGCACCTCACCACCCTCTGAGTAAAGATTTTTTTCCTAACATCTAATCTAAATCTACTCTCTTTTACTTTAAAGCTATTAATCCTTGTCCTGTCACTATACTCCCTGATAAAGTCCCTCTCCAGCTTTCTTGTAGGCCCCCTTTAAGTACTAGAAGACCACTGTAAGGTCTCCCTGTAGCTTTCCCTTCTCCAGGCTGAACAACGCCTGCTCCCTCAGCCTCTCTTCATAGGAGAGGTGTTCCAGCCCTCTGATCATTCTCATGACCCTCCTCCGGATTTGCTCTAATAGTTCCATGTCCTTCCTATAGTGGGGGCCACAGAGCTGAACACAATACTCCACATGGGGTCTCATGAGAGCAGAGCAGAGAGTGAGAATAATCTTCCGTGAGCTGCTGGCCATACTTCTTTCTATGCAGCCCAGAATATGGCTGGCATTCTGGGCTGTAAGCAGACATTGCTGGCTCATGTTCAGCTTCTCATCAACCAACACATCCAAGTCCTCCTCAGAGCTGCTTTCAGCCCATTCTCCAAACAGCCTGTATTTGTGATTGGGATTGTCCTGACCCAGGTGGATGTCCTTGCACTTCACCTTCATGAGGCTCACATGACAAGCATCTCAAGCTTGTCTAGTTCTCTCTGGATGACTTCTCTTCTCTTCAGTGTGTCAACTGCACCACACAGTTTGGTGTCATCAGAAAACTTGCTGAGGGTGCATTAAATCCTACTGTCCATGTTACTAATGAAGATGTTAAACAGAACTTGTCCCAGTACCAACCCACTTGTCACTGGTCTCCACTTGTCTCAAGCTGGACATTGACTCCTCGATCACAACTCTTTGAGTGAGACCATCCAGCTGATTCATTTCACACCAAGCTGTCAATCCAAATCAAATCCATGTCTCTCCAATTAAGAGACAAGGATATCATGCAGTACAGGGTCAGACACTTTTCACAAGTCCAGGTATATGAGGTCACTTGCTCTTTCCCTATGCACCAATGCTGTAACCCTATTGTAGAAGGCTGCTATATTTGTAAGGCACAATCAACAAAGCCATGTTGGCTGTCACCAATCACCTTCTTATTTTTGATGTATCATAGCATAGTTTCCAGGATCATCTGCTCCATGGTCTTGCTGGTCACAGAGCTGAGACTGACTGGCCTGTAGTTCCCTACAACTTCCCTTTTTCCCTTTTTAAAATGGGAGTTATATTATCCCAGTCGGTGGGAACTTCACCAGACTGTCACAGATTCTCAGTGTGATGAATGGTGATTTAGCAACATCTACCAGTTCCCTCAGGACCCATGGATGAATCTCATCAGGTCCCATGGACTTATGCACCTTTCACATTCCTTAGATGGTCTGAAATGTAATCTTCTTTCCTACAGTGAGCAGTTCTTCACTCTCCTAGTCCCTGATCTTATCTTATGGGGCCTGGGCTATGTGGTTACACCACTTGCCCATAAAGACTGAGGCGAAGAAGTCATTGAGTACCTCAGCCTTCTCCATGTCCCAGGTAACCAGGTCTCCCATTTCCTTCAAGAGAGAGAGCCCACAATTTTCCTAGTCTTCCTTTTATCACTGACTTACCTATTTTTCTGGTTGCTCTTGATGTACATGGCCAAATTAAATTCTAACAGAGCTTTAGCTTTGCTAACTTGATCCCTGGCTGTTTAAACAATTTCTCTGCATTTCTCCAAGGCTATCTGTCCTCATTTCCACCCTCTTTAGGATTCTATTTTCTGCCTGAGTTTGGGCAGAAGCTCCTTGTTCATCTATGCAGGCCTCCTCGCTTTTTTGCCTGACTTCCTCTTTGCTGGGATGCATTGCTCTTGAGTTGGAGGAGGTGATCCTTGAATTCTAACCAGCTTTCTTGGGCCTCTTTTCACTCCAAGGCTTTGTCCCATGGTACTCTACCAAGCAGATCCCTGAAGACACCCAAGTCTGCTCTTTCAAAGTCCTGGTAGTGAGCTTGCTGTGTTCCTACCTTGCTGCTCTCAGGTCTACTGTTTCATGGTCATCGCAGCTAAGGCTGCACTTGAGCTTCATATTCTCCACCAGCCCCTCATTGGTGGTGAGACTGAGTCCCAGCAAAGCATCTCTCCTCATTGGCTCCTCTCACTTGGAAAAGAAAGTTATCGCAAATGCATTTCAAGAGTCTCCTGTATTGCCTATGCCCTGCTGTGCTGTCCCTCCAACAGATGTCAGGGTGGTTGAAGTCCCCATTATAATGTCACCTGTCCCTGCCCTCTCTTTAACCCTGACTCATAAGCTCTCTGTCAGCTCCTCATCCATACCCAGGAAGAGCTCCATGCACTGAAACTGGTCATTGACATAGATGACAATGCCTCCTCCTTGTCTCCTTTGCCTGTCCTTCTTAAAGAGCGTGTATCCTTCCATTCCAACATTCCAGTCATGGGAGATAGCCCACCATGTCTCCATAATGCCAATGAGGTCATAGCCTTGCAGGCATGTGTACATGCAAGCATATCTTAACTCCTTGTTTATTCACCATGTTACACATTAGCACAGAGATACTGAGTTTGGCCCCTGAAGCTGACTTACTGGCTGGAGTAGCTGGAATTCCTTTGTGCTGGTCTTCAGGTGCTCTCCTGCTGACCCGTTACCCTTCTCCAGGCTCTGGGTATCTGTTACTGAAACTGGCATCAAAATGGAAGGAGCAGGGTAGGCCGAGGTTCCTCTCTACTGGCAACTCTAGTTTAAAGCCCTTTTCACCCTCTTGGCAACTCTGTGACTGAAGATGCTCTTCCCCTTCTGTGACAGAAGGACCCTAGAAGTCCTAAGTAGACCAGGTTTCTCAAAGCAAGCCCCATGGTCTAAGTAGCTGAACCCCTGTCTGTGTCACCAGTCCTGCAGCCATCTGTTAATTTGTGAGACTTGATTGGCCCTTTCAATCCCCTTCCCTTTAACTGTGAGGACTGATGAAAAACAACTACCTGCACTCCTGAGACCTTTACTGCTGCTCCCACAGCTCTGTAATCTTTCTTGATATTCCTCTGACTGCTTCTGGCTTCATCACTAGTGCCCACATAAAATAGCAGTGGGTAGTAGACATTAGACTGGACAAGTCTTGGTAGTCTCTTGGTGACATTCCTGGTGTGAGCTCTGTGTAAGCATCACCTCTCAAGAGCAAGTTGAGTCTTCTTTGTTAGAAACTGTGCTTCTGCATCCAAGTTGTGTTTTGTTTTGTTTTCTGGCTGTAATAAGTAATTGTGATATACTTTGTCATTGTAATATGAAATTAGTTTCTTATTTCACTGTCTAAAGGGTCTGAATGGAAAAGTTGCTATATTTTAATAGAAATAATTCTTCTGAGAAAAAAAAAAAAAATCTCTGTTGGCTCACAGTGATAGAATAGAGTCTATTCTTGTCCTTTTTCAGATACATCTTCACTGACATTAATGGCAGGCCCTCAACACAGCAAAGTCAGATCTTTTTAAACAAACGGGTGGTGAAGACAGCTGTACACCCTAAGCTATTTGAATAGACTCTTTTTTCATGGTATTTTGGAAGCAAAACCAATTTATAAACTAATGCCAAAATCACTGAACCATTCAAGGGTTTCAGAGCCCCTCTGAATTCCAATTGCATCTCTTACAGAAACTTATTTCATAGATATTAGTATGGGGGCAGTGCAGAGAAGTTCACTGCAATTGCAGTAGGACAGGGTTCATCTTTGTATATCTTCATTATTTATAAGTTGTACAGATGCATTTGACTGTAATGTTTGTGGGAAGGGTTGCTAAATTACTTGAAATATGTAACAATTTTCAGGCTAAGATTCTGAAATATATCTAAGGAAATGGAGATGGAGTTTTATAAAGCCTAGAAAGGTTAATGTACAATCTCAATTTTAGAAAACTTTTATATTATAATAACATTGGTGTATGTCTTCTAGATAACTAAATATTTTCTTGTAAATGACCCTAATCTCCTTTCACTAACATGACCTTCATTGTTGTGGTAATCTGAGAAGACCTTCTGTTGTTTTCTAACTATACTATTTGTTTTTCTATCCTAAGACCTCAGAAGATGGAAAAAATATTAAAATACTACTGCTACTACTAATAAAAACACACACAAGCCCAACCTTTATGGTTGTTTTGTGCTACAGAATCCGGTTTGTAATAATTTCTTTGTGGAAATCCTCACACTGAAGGTCATTTAAAAACATATTATATAAAGGATGGTTATACTAAACTGAATCTCTTTGTATTTGACTGAAGTCAGACTTCTGAGAGGAGGTTTTCAAGGGATGAAGTATATCCTTTGTGAAAAAGCACAGTACTGTCAGGTAAAGAAAGAAGACAATGAATTTCATTCAATAGAATTGTTTTATGGTTCTCACAATATGTATATGAAATGGATGAGAAGCTTGCTGTTACGCAAAAGGAGACAATGTGCTTTGCCTTGAGCTACCAATATCTAGATTTTATTTTATTTTATTTTATTTTATTTTATTTTATTTTATTTTATTTTATTTTATTTTAT
>NC_048893.1:131313815-131316153 GCF_011077185.1 Oxyura jamaicensis
ATTTTATTTTATTTTATTTTATTTTATTTTATTTTATTTTATTTTATGTACTAATGAGCATAATGAGGAGAGTAAGTCATTAAATTAAATGTTAACTTATTGGGCACTTCAAAATAAAACAGTGCTGCTGAAAACAGTATAACATACCACGCACAGTGCACAAGTTCTGCAATTAAAATGCTAATTAACACTTTTTATTTATAAGGAACAAGGTTATTTGATTATAATCCCATTTCCCCTGCTCCCTTCAGGAATATGAATTGCCCAGCCAGAGTAACAACAACCCATCCCAGTTGCCTGAGTAATGATTTTATTTTTTCTCTCTCCATAGAGATCTGATATACACCACAAGGAAAACATTAGACAAATTAGTCAGAAACAACTTAGAAGAAGTTTCTTTCTTTCTTAGTGTTTTCTCCGTATATAAACTGCAGTTGAATTTGACATTTGCTCAGTACAACCTGCAGAGAGCTTAACTGGAGACAGACCCATTGATTAATTACTGAAATCATAGTATATATATCTTTCCTGACCAAAAGCAAGTAAATAGTAATTTATCAGGTCCATGGGACCTGATGAGATGCATCCACAGGTCCTGAGGGAACAGGCAGATGATGTTGCTAAACCACTGTCCAACATATTTAAGAAGTCACGGTAGTCTTGTGAAGTTCCTACCAATGGGAAGAAGGGAAACATAACCTCAATTTTTAAAAATTCTTCCTTTTTGATATTTCTTCATAGATATTTAAGACATCTAGTAGTCTTATGCACTCCATGTGTTATAAACATAATAGTGTGTTTTATATTCTTTCCTTATGCCCTGTAGACGAAGATCTTGTTAAATACAGGTGCTTTGTTTGTTTGTTTATTTGTTTGTTTGTTTTCCTCTTCAGGAATGTACTGTACCTCCATTTTAGAATGTATGGGTATACAGAATCTTTACTTGATCTTTAATGTAATGAGCACAACTCATGAAATACTCAATTTTTGTCATCGTTTTCTTCTTACATCATTGTTTTGCTTAGCTTATATATGCAAAAATAAGTTCTGTAGTGATAGAGTTGCAGACTGGGACTTCCTGCTTTACTTATTTCCATCAGAGTAGCTAAAAAACCCCACTGAATAAATAGAAAGGTGGGGAAAAATTGTGGCTGGAGTTTTCTCATTCACCTCATAACTGATTGTAGCCTTTCTGTTCACAGTCTTAATGACAGCTGACTTCCTAAGGTGGAGTTAGAATAGATGAGAATATTGAACTAGACCACTACCATTTTTTTATTATTTTTTTTTTATTTTTTTAAAAAAAAAGAAGAAGAAGAAATTCCTGCAGATACTAAGATACTATCTCCTGTTCCTAGTCCCTGAATCCCTTAAATACAAGGGAAATGTCTTATCCACTGTTATATTCAGCAATTTCATATATAATATAGATGTATCTGTATGCATATATATATCAGGATAATTACTTTTCATAAGGGGCTGATAGGTTTCTTTACAAAGGAGGGGAAATTTACAGTTTCCAATGGAAATAAGAGATATTTGTTTAAGGTATTTTTGTTTGTTTTGTTTTGCTTTGCTTTTCTATTTTTTGTGCTTTTTGATAACTGAGTTAATTGGAAAGATGAAGTTTTGTGCTTTTCTTAGTACTGATGAAGCTGAACTTTGTACATCTATAATTTTGAATATTTATGCATAATTAACCATAATTTCATAATTAGCATTATTGACTACTGTGCTTTATTATTCAAGCTCGGGTCACTACTACATGTAGATGGAACATATATAGGGGCAAAAGCCAGGCCTTAAATATTTTTTTTATAATTATTATTATTATTATTTTTAAATCATCCTATTATCTATGTAATTTCCACAGAAAGGTTTATGAGTGGCAAATACAACATCCAAGTGAAATGATTGTATCTTTTACTCACAAAGCTGTGCTTTCTAATATTTTTCCAATACTGCCTCCCCTCATTCCCTTTGTAAATAATAATATTTACTTTGAATGCAAATAGTTATTAAATGGTATTATATTAAAATAGAGACTAACATGAATCAAGAGGAATTCATAAAACTAAAAAGCAGAATTGTAACTGGCTATGATTCAGCTGTCTTTGAAACCTTTTTGGAACTTCTTTGATTTTGGTGCTATGGGAGTGTGCTTTTTGCTATGAGTTCTGGATATCAAGTAATATCACACAATATCAATAAATAATAATAGAAAATAATAATTAGAGTGGCTTGGGTTTTGTGTAATTTCTTTTCTTTCTTTCTTTCTTTCTTTCTTTCTTTCTTTCTTTCTTTCTTTCTTTCTTTCTTTCTTTCTTTCTCTTTCTTT
>NC_048893.1:131316253-131338692 GCF_011077185.1 Oxyura jamaicensis
TCTCTTTGTCTCTCTCTCTCTTTCTCTCTCTCTTTCTTTCTCTCTCTCTTTTTCTCTCTCTCTCTCTTTCTTTCTCTCTTTCTCTCTTTCTCTCTTTCTCTTTCTTTCTCTTTGTCTCTCTCTCTCTTTCTCTCTCTCTTTCTTTCTCTCTCTTTCTCTTTCTCTCTTTCTCTCTCTCTTTCTTTCTCTCTTTCTTAACTAATGATCTTGTTTTGTTTTGATTCATTTTGATATTTATGTGACACCTAGCAAAGTTTTTGAGGCTTACAGTTCTAAAAATAATTCTTTCTTTTTATCACACTTTGGTGTCTTGAAGATACTGTCTTTAACTCTTGTTTCTTGTGGAACAGTATTTTTTGATTTGCCTCATTTGATGTGGAAATTATTTCCGATTTATGAAAAATAATAGGTTTTCTTAAAACAGTGAAGCTTACTATTTGACATCAGTATCTTTTGTCCCGTAACATCTCCCCATGTTCTTGAAGAAAACGCCAAGTCTTTTTTCCCTAGAACCTTTCTAGGATTAATTAGATAAGCATCTGATCAGTATTCATGTGCTTCTGTTTCTGAAAATATAAAAGGAGTTGTACTAAGTTTGGCCTTTTCCAAAATCCTTTAGATATTTTTCCTCTAATGAGGAGCCATTTCTAATTGAGGGAAGAGGGAATTGAAATTAATTGCAAAATTATATCTGGTATGTTACAAATTTTCTCAGGGAAATATTTCTATAGAAAAACTGAAAAAGAGGTAAAATGCAGCCACTTAAGAAATATAACATATGGATATATAGTTTTGTTGTTGTTGTTGTTGTTTTTTGTTTTTTGTTTAATCTCCTGAAGTATACTCTGTTATCAGGAAAACAAAACAGAATAAAACAAAACTAAAATTATAGGTGGAAGTGTTTTTTTTTTTCTTTTTTTTTTTTTTTAAATTATGTTTCTTAAAGAAGAATCACCACATGATTTGACATCATTACTTTTCTCTGTTAAAATGCGAAGCAGAGTGTTGCAGTTGGCTTATAAACTTCAAAGGCTGTTGTATGTTTTAGTTTGAGAGTGACCAGTTGGTTCAATAACGAGTTCAAAATAACCTTTGAACCCTGGGACAAAATCTCCAGTTTGATAAGCTAGACAGAGTAGTTTATAGTCAGAATAAGTACAGAATTCCAAGGTACTTCTATTATTTTCAGAGGTCTTCAGAAAAGATAGTGGAAAAGCATATCAGAAATTATTATTTCATTGTCTCTTCATCTGCTGGAGAAAACAGTTACTGTGTTGTCACAAATACAACCTACAGAGTTTAAATGTAGGAGGTGCTTTATGTTTATCAGAAAATGTTTGTTGTTTTTGTTTGTTTAAAGATTAACAAATATGATAGAGAATATATTTAGGTACTGTGTAAAAATCATGAAGTTCTCTTGAAAACTACCTAGCTTCAAATGTTTACAGTTAGTTTTGACATTTTAGCTTGTCTTTTTTTTTTTTTTTTTTTTTTTTTTTTTTTTTTTCTTTCTTTTTTTTTTTTTTTAATGGTCAGGGAAGAAATAGGCTCCTGGCTCCTTTGAATCAGGAATGATTTCATGAAACATACCTGAAAACATGCTGTTTATCTTCATGAACTACAACAAAATACTAAGCTAATTGTCTCAGAGGTAGATATAGATTCACTATAGGATTCTGGGCATGATTCAGTTGCCAAAATACAAGAAACTAAGACCATATATGTAGCCTTATGTTATGCTATGTTGCCTCTAGCCACATGACCTGGGGTGTTGACGTTGTGGATGAGCACATATTACACAGAACCTAAGATAAATCCACTTTCATCTTGAGGAACAACTGGAAGCTAGGCAGACCCTACAGTACGTAAAATGCCAATGGCAACAAAGCTTTTTAAGGGATATAAGAAAGCTGCAAATACACTTACACAAGACACGTGATTCAGTACTAGTATTTCATCCTCTGCCAGCAGCATCCTCTGCCTCTCTGCTTTGTAGATCACAGAAAACAGGCAGATAATAGTTACTTTCAAGATAGAAAGACAAGTGTTTTGTTTGGTTGGTTTGTTGGTTTTTTGGTTTCCTGATTTTTGGTATGAGTGAGTTTTTTAAGCTTTTTATGCTTCTTCCCTTGGTTTTGTGGAAGTATGAAAATGTTTTGTCTAATTTTTCTTTTATTATTGCTATTGTTGTTGTTTTGTTGTTGTTTTGTTGTTGTTTTGTTTCAATTTATAATTATCTCCCTTTTTATTTTGTATTTTTTGAGGGGTTGTGATATTGGAATTAGATGATATTTAAGGCCCCTTCCAACCCAAACTAATCTATAATTCTATAATTCTTTCCTTTTTATTTTTTCACATGTTTATTTAGACTATGGTGTGGTTTTGTTTGTTTGTTTGTTTGTTTGTTTTTGAGGGGGGATAGCTAGGTGTGGTAACTCTTCCAGGAGTTACTTGTGGGGAGATGTTTATTTACCTACTTAGGTTATTATATTTTTTTAAATGGGGGTTATTTATTTATTTAGTTAGAGAGGTTATGGCATTTTTTTGTTTGTTTATATGTTCATTTATTTCCAATGGCTTAACATTTTTTATTCATATGTCAATTTCTGTGGTGTGAGTTCCTTTGTCTGTTTCTTCTTATTATTTTTCTTAATTAGTATTATTTATTTAATTAAGGGTTGGGGGAGATAAATGATTATTTTCTTTTTAATTCTCCTCCCCCCAGGATAACTCCCCTCCCCTCCCTAGATGTATAGTCAGTCCTCTAGTTGGCCAGAACCTGAAAGCAAAGACTTCCACTTGCTAAGTTCCTGACCTCAGTTATTTTGTAGAAATGTACACAGCACACATGCAGACTTCTGAACTCATATATCTTTGCCAGTTTAGTAAGTATCTTAAGATGTATCTTCATCATGCTTCATGATCATTTGAATAGAAACAGGCTACTAAATGAAAATCATTATCAGCTGAGAATAATATCTTAGCATCCTTTGAAGAAATTAAAATTAAAGACCCTACTTTTGATACAGATCCTGATCAAAATTCAGGACCCTAAATTATCTGTTTGAAATCAGAGGAAGGTGAAAGAAGAGTTTAAGTTCCTTAGATGATCTTTGACACATTTTGACTGTATTCTAATATTACTAAATGAATAACACCTTAAACCACTTAATCTTCAAAATAATTCATTGTGCTTTTGCTGACCTCAGCGTAAAACAAGCAAATAAACCAACAGCAACATAAAAATGCACACATTTTTGTATTTGTTCCTGTTCATAGCTATTGCTTTAATGTGCAAGGTTGCATTTACAGATTTGTGCTGCCTTATCATGATTTTTTATAAACCCACAAACACACATGCATATAAGCATGTGCACAGACACCACACAGATGTATGTTAGTCAAATGCTGAATGTTTTTTTTTTAAAGGTGTTATATTCTTTTTTGAGGATTTCTGAAGAGAATACATTGCCGTATCATTAGCTTCTATCATTATTTTTTTTTTCCTTTAAATGAATTAACTCATTGGAAAAAAAAAAAAAAAATCACATCCTTTTCAAAGTTTGGTGGAATTATAATTCACACCATTGTTCTCAGAGCTATACATGAATTGGCACAGTTGGTGGTTTTTCTTTTGTTTGTTTGTCATTCTTTCTTTATTATATAGCAGAAACATTCATAGGCATATAATGTGGTATGCAACTGACAATTGCACCTAAATCTGTCACCCTAGACTCTGTTTATGTAAAATGGGAAGAATATGGACCAACAGAGATTTCATCTGATCTACTTTATGCATCTACTTTAAAATCAGAAGAATTAATACCTAAAATACCTATTATTTTCATTAGTTTAAAAAGTCTTGTAGCATGACCAACTCAGGTCAGGACTGTAATTTTCTCTAGTGTGTGTATCTCCAGAAAAACAAGATGGTTCTTCTAAAAGAAAAATGATTATATGATCCAACAGTTAAAAAGAAAATACTAAAAAAGTATGATAGCTGTTGTCTTCATTCAAATGAACATCTGAGTTCATGCTTCTGGGCTTTGAGTCTAACCTTGAAGAGTTAGCTATAAATATGCTATTTGTTCCTATTGCCTAGGAACTGAAAATAGTATCACACATAGCAGGTTTTAGCATTTTCCATTGACAGTTACAGCATTCCTGTTTCACATAGGAGTTTGCAGTGAATCCATTTTCAAAAAGTGTCAGCACTAACTATACACAATATAGGTATCTTACTTATGTACTCCAACACAGACTAAGAAATCTAATTTTTAGCCACCGTGATATGGGGCATCACAGTGACAAATTTACTTCATTTAATTTGTCTCCAAGTAAATCAATGGAGTTAGAATTAAAATAGCTTTTTAACATAAGCCATGTGTTAAAATGTTGTTAGTATAACAGAATTGAGTGTATGTGTCTCTCTCTCTCTCTCTTTCTCTCTCTCCAATCTTCAAACTCCAAATCTCCAAATCTCTCCAATCTCCAAAAAAAAAAAAAAAAAAAAGAATCAGTCCCAAGGGAATTAAAAGAAAACAAACAGGTAAATAAAAAAAAATAAATTTGAAGGCAAAGGCATTCAATGTGTGAACTGAAGGAAAAGGAAGTGGTCAGAAGAAGTCATTTATCAGCAGAAGAAAGTTTGTTGGTAAGGCAAAGATTTCCTGAAACTATCCATGTCAAAATGATTTGACATTAGAAACTGAACTGTGTTCAGGAACAAGAAATCCAGGTATAGTGAGGAAAATGTCAACAGGAAGTGATTTTGCCTGCTATTATTCATCATTGTAATGACTATGAATATTTCTGTTCAGGCTCATGCAAAGTGGATGAGAACAGGAAAGTAAGTCTTGAAACAGCCAGCAGAAGAGATATCCTGCATGCTGAGGTGTTTTAGCTGATCCAATTCTCCACAATAAAATTCAGCTTTCACAGGGACTGAAATGAACATTTCTAATGCTTCTAGCAGGTGGAAGCATTCCCTCTCATTGTCTCATAGATTAAATCAAACCTGCTGCCTACTAAACAAAATTATTTTTTGCCAGGTTAGTGCCACATTACATTAAAGTAAAACAAAAGAAACAAAATATAACATTACAACAATTTTAAGTTATACTAATAGCCGTGTCAATAGTTTCATAGCTAAACAACCTCTTTCAAGTGCTGTTTCACCATAGTGGTCAAATTTTGTTTGTCTTGGCATATGAAAGGCAAAATCCCAGAGCATTTTTCCCAGTGCATCAACAGACTAAATTGTATGGTTATAGATATTCCCCTAACAAACATTATGTGTTATTGCTTCCAGGTTTGTTTTTGTTCTCAATCTAATTTTATTCACTGTAATTACACTTTAAAACAAATATCAATTCTTGGGTCAACTTATATCTATTTTAACACAAGTTCTAATTCACACTAATTATTTCACACACACAAAGAAAAAAAAAAAAAAGAGCAAATGAATTTGTCTGCTGCCATGTAAGTATGCTACTCATAATATAGTAAAATTTTAATATTATCCAGATTATTAATTTCACTTCATTCTACAAATATAATTTGTTTCAAGAGACCTAGTGAACAAGTATAATCATAGGGAAAAATGACTTAAGTGAAATTTCATAGGATTTTTCTTTCAATTTAGTTAATTTTTGTCATATTCAGATTATTCATATGTATAATCTTCTATTGATCTGTTTCTATTATTTCTGTGGTTCATGTAAATAGATCTGAAAATTACAGGAATACACATTATTTACTATCTCAATGAGAAATCACATTAAACTATTTCTGGTCATGTGGTTCATGCTTCTTATCAGAGAAGAAGAACTTGAGGTCATTTTGGCAATGCGCAAATACCTAATGGTCATGCAATTAAAAAAAAAAAAAAAAAAAATCTGCACCTTAAAAGTTCAGAGCTGAATTAGGTCCCTAAGGTCTAGAGAGCATTAGGAGTTTAAATTTATCTATCTCTGTATCATGTCTGCTGGGATGGAGTTAATTTTCTTCATAGCAGCTCATATTGTGTTATGTTTTACATTTTCAACCAAACGATGATAACACATCACTAGCTAAGCTGTGGCTGAACAGTGTTAGTAGAGCTTCAAACTCTTTTCTGTTCCACACTCTATGCCCCACCCACACTCAAGAGTGAACAGACTGGGGGTACATAAGAGGTTGACTGGGCTGCAAAGTGAAAACAAAACCAAAAAATGTCATTTTCTGGGGGTGACAAATTTTCTGTTACAAATGATCTTCATGTTTTTCAAGGACTATTAAATGTTGACATTCACTCTGGATCATATTATAAACTGAACAACATCACGTTACATCTATATTATTATTTTAGTTTGGAACTGTAGCTTGGTTTTGGCACAAATCCATCTGTGGTTTCTAGTTACCATGGATCTGCAAATTGGTTTTTGTTCAAACTAATTATATATTTATTTTTTTTCAGAGGAAATTGAGCAGTCTCAGCTCTCTCCGTGTCTCCTCATATCAGATGGTCCAGCTCCTTAACCATCATTGTGGCCTTTCCCTTGACTCACTTCAGTTTGTCCATGTCCTTCTTGCACTGGCGAGCCCTTCACTGGACCCAGCACTCTGGATGAGTCTCATCGGTGCTGAGCAGAGGGAAAGGATCACCTCCCTTGACCTGCTGGCAATATTCTTCCTAATGCAGTCACAGAGGCTGTTGGCTTTCTTTGCCACAAGGGCAGATCACTGGGTTGTTCAGTTTGTCCACCATGAGCCCCAGATCTTTCTCTGCAGAACTCCTTTCCAGGCAATTAGTCTTCATCTTGTACTGGAGTAAGGGGTTATTCCATCCTATAGCCAGTACTTGGCATGACCCTTCACAGTCATTATTACATCATTATACTTCCCTTGCAAAACTCCATGTCAGTAGTGATGCTTTCACACAATTTTTGTACTGAGCAAATCTGGAGTTTTTCACTTTGTTTTGTTCTTTACTATATTACAGGCCTTTTATTCTTTCATAATGCTGTTAACTATAAAATTTACTGTACTGATGTTTTCAGTTCAGTGTTACCTAAGCAGAAATCATAGATACCTGTTGATCTAGTTGTAAAATAGCTCTGTAACAATGCCATATAACTTTTATGGAATTTGATTTTTTTAAAAAAAAAGTATTAAAAAGTACATCTTTTGTATAAAAATGGAAATATTTATAAACTATATTTGATGTTTTAACCCACATTTTAGATCATATTTCCTGGGATTATGGTTATCACAGAATCACAGAACTGTAGGGGTTGGAAGGGACCTCGAAAGATCATCGGGTCCAACCCCCCTGCCAAAGCAGGTTCCTCACAGCAGGTTGCCCAGGTAGGCGTCCAGATGGGCCTTGAATATCCCTTAGTCTACAACATGGCTATCTCATTTTAACCTTTCTTTCATATTGTCTTAAAAAGAAAATATATAAGTACCTAACAGTTTTATTATACACTTTACAAGCTTGACACCAAAAGAGAGCAAATTATCACTCTGGTGTGAATATATATTTAGTTTTTCATTTTCCTTTTCTCCATGGCTTGAGTGCAGGTGCTCTGCAGTTTTTCTGTTCTCCATTTTTTGCCATTCTTCCTGAGAGCTATCTAGGGCTGCTCTTTTATTCCTTTCCTTATGGAAAGGTGGAATGGCTGGCAATGGTTTTTCTTTTCTTATCTTGACCCAGTGGCTGACTGCATTCTGTGATGTGGCCTGGTGTCTTTTATCCGCACTCCTGCTGTGTGAGAAATGCTGAGCCTCAGCAGCAGCATTTCTCCCCAGTCAGTTGCTTCTGTTCTCTCAGATGAGTAAGGATAATTACTTCAGTGGGATACTGCTGGCTCTGACTGAAGTCCAGGAGAGCTAATAGGATCTCGAATAGCTCACAGAAACACAGCTTTGTTTCATGTGGGGTTAAATGTGACAAAGTTGGTTCAGAGTGTTATCTACTTCAAACTACAGTACTATGACAAAATTCAACTTCTGAGATTTAATTCTCATTTTATTTGGACTGTTATGTTCCCAAGGATGCCTTTATCTGAAGTTAGTGTAGTTCCATGCAAAAACATAATTAGCCATGTGTTTAGTTGATTATTATTATTATTATTTTTTTTTTTGGAAATACTAATGAAAAGTAACTGGAGAATGTGTAAATCAGATCCTCAGAGGCTTAAAAAGGTTCTGGGCCTGTTTGGTTAGTTATGACATTAGTTCCCTTTAGTAAATGGAAATGACCCTCACTGTTTTCTATTTTGTCTTTTCTTTTTCCTTTTCCTTATTTCTTTCTCTCACCCTATTCACAATAAAATAAAACTAAGTAAAATAAAAAAGATATAAAAAATAAGCATTTGTTGTTACCATCCCCCATAATGTTATACTTAGGTGTAAATATTTACCAAGATCAAACAATTAAAAATGCCCCAGTAAAAAAAGAAAGAAAGAAAAAAGAGAACGTGGGGAGACCACATGGTGACCTATAGATTCCTCATGAGGAGAGTGGGTAGACAAGAACTGATCTCTTCTCTCTGGTGACCAACCATAGTACCTGAGAGAATGACATGAATCTGCATCAGGAGAAGTTCAGGTTAGATATTAGGACAAGATAATTCACTGAGAGAGTGGTCAGGCTCTGGAAGAGGCTCCCTGGGGAAGTGGTCATGTCACTGGCCCTGCTGGAGTTCAAGAAGTGCTTGGTCAGCACTCTCAGACACATGCTCTGCTTTTTGGGTAGTCCTGTGCAGAGCCAGGAGTTGGACTCAATGATCCTTCTGTGTCCCTTCCAACTTAGGATATTCTTTGATTATATAATTCTATGATGATCCAGAAACAAATATAATCAGACCTTGTAAAGCATCCCTCTTCTGTATTAAAGTCTTAACTTCCATTTCTACTCAAAAACATTCAAGTGTGATATTGTCTTGGTCTTGTCACCAGGCATGATCTCTAGATGATGGCTCACTTCACGTGCAATTAGGA
Source organism: Oxyura jamaicensis (assembly GCF_011077185.1). NCBI lineage: Eukaryota > Metazoa > Chordata > Aves > Anseriformes > Anatidae > Oxyura > Oxyura jamaicensis. Next base: position 131,325,239 of record NC_048893.1, read on the forward strand.
AGTGCTCCAGCTTTTCTAATCAAAGTGGACTGATTGATATATAGGCACACTGCCTATGAAAGAGGTGCAACAGCACAAAAGTGCTTCTTCAGTGTTAATATCTTTGCTGCTTCATTACATTTTCCTCCTCAGTCTTTCCTTTTCCCTTTAAGACATTTAAAAACATTTTTCTTTTGTTCTGTATAGGAATCATTTAAAGACAATCATAGTAAATTTCCTACTAGATACCTACCTACTACATCCCTAGCAGTAGATTTCACAATTAAATAATTTATTTCTGTATGTGAAAAACAAAAATAATTTCCTCTCTCATTTCTGCTTTTTCAAACTGCTAAGCTTCATTAGGCTCTTACGCAGTGTCTTTCTTTTCTTAGGACACATGACCTAGATGGAATAGCTGTTCAACACAGAGTAACGGCAAGCTATAATTTGCCACTAAAAGGTTGGATGTTTCATAATAAGACAAATACTTATATGTCCAGTGTCCTGCCTTCAGTCAGAATAGAGTTAATTTTCCTCCTAGTAGCTGATACGGTGCTGTGTTTTGGATTTAGATTGAGAATAATGCTGATAACACGCAGATGTTTTAATTGTTGCAGAGCAGCACTTACACAGAGACAAGGGCTTTTCAGCTTCTCTTGGTGCTCTGCCAGTGACGATGATGGGGATGTACAAGAAACTGGGAGGGGACAGAACCAGAACAGCTAACCCAAACTGGCCAAAGGGGTATTTCACACCATATGATATCAAGCTGAACCATTAAAATGTGGGGTAAAAGGGTGGGGGTTACTGGCTGCTTGGGGTTGGGCTGGGCATCGGTCTATGGGTGGTAAGAAATTGCATTGTCTATCACTTGCTTTGTACACTCTATCATCATCATCATCATTGTTGTTATTCTTATTTCCCTTCCTTTTCTGTCCTATTAAACTGTCTTTATCTCAACTCATGAACTTTTTTTTTTTTTTTTTTTTTTTTTTTCCCTCCTAATTCTCTCCCTCATCCCACTGGAGGGGCCAGGGAGGGTGAGTGAATGGTTGTCTAATGTTTAGCTCTCTGACAATTTAAACCACAACAACCAGAAATTTATGAAAGATCAAAATGTCAAAACATGGAATAATTTAATTTTTTTTTGGTTTTGTTTTCACTTTGCAACAGCAAAATGACATTATTATAGAACAGTCCAAAATCATCTGAACATCTTCAGAGAAATCTTAGTTGCAAACAAAAACAACAAAATAACATTTTCACTAAAGGTAATCAGACAAAATTTCATTTCTCATATGGGAACACAGAGCTGGAACATATGTGTACCCTATACCATGAAGTGTGGTACAAAGATGATGAAGTTGGCAGCATGGTAGGACTAAATAGCCAAATCATAGGATCATGCTGACAATTAACTAACTTTAGGTCAAAACACTCCCACCAGTCATCGCGGCATTACCAATGAATTAATTGAGATACAATGTGGCTTGCAGAGATAAAGCTAGTTTACAGCCAAATAACAGGAAACTGTTCCTTCCTTACATTTGGCCCTTCTCAGTCTTTAGCTGTTCCTGAGAGCAGTAGCATATTGATTCCCCAGAGGAAGCTCCAACTCCCGCTCCCACATACCATCCATGTACATCCCCCTCTACTGGGATGGTTGTACACATTTACCCAGGAGATGAGGGTGAAGCCAGTTGCAAAGACAGTCCAGGGCTATCAGACAAAGAAGTAATTCTGCTGCTACAGTGAATTCACAACCATCATCAGTCTACTACCAAAGACAACATGGTATATACTTCCAGTGATGATGTCAAACTTCTGCATGACAGTCATAAGTACAGCATGTGCTGATCACTGCTGACAATTAATTACACTTGGGCACTGTGTATAAAGGAAGTTACATTAGAATGGGTTCATACACCTTTGTTGATCCTCCACCTGTGTCTTAAAGCTGAGGCTATAAAAGTCTTTGAGGCAGCAACCATATTTTATTACACTTCTATGTACTGGGAAGGGAAGGGAAGGGAAGGGAAGGGAAGGGAAGGGAAGGGAAGGGTATGTATGATAATGGGACCCAAACCCCATCCACTACTGTCACGCATTGACTTTCTTTCCTTAGCACCATTATCACTAAAACAAATTGTCTCATCTGTTGTTTGGTTCCACCTTCCAGACTGAAACAATCTCTTTGTACAAAGGTAGCTGAATGCTACAGGAGTCATTCAGCTGGAGCACAATGGCCTTATGTGGATCTCTGCCTCACCCAAGACAGTTAATTTCATCCCACTATTTACATTTACCAGACAGAGTAGTAAAGAAAGACTTTTCAAAATAAATTTTAAAGTTCTGAAACTGGTGAACTTGAAATACATCTTAAAATTGCAGATTTTGCAAATTTGCGATATATATATATATATATTAAATACAAATGTAAACAAGAAAAATCTCAGAATGCCTCTTATAGGTAGTGTTTCTACCTATATCTAAAGGGAGATACGTTTTAAAAATCTAATTTGTTTTTCAGATTACTCATGATAGATATGTAAACCATTTTATTCACAGATATTGATTTTATATTGATTTTTCTTTATGCAGTAATGGTGACAATTGCACTTTTTAATTTACAGTAGCCTTTTACAGTTCAACTCTCCTGAAATGATCATCAGTGGTAAAAGTACTCTTAAAGAAGATTCTGTGCTGCTTTGGAAGACATTGTGCTGAGATAATGCTTGTCTACTGACCTATAGTTAAAGTTAGAACTGAAAACTGTATTTTAGGTTTTCTGATTAATTTCCCTCCACTCCATAAACTCTATAGGCATGGTTGGAGATTGATGTGAGTTCCCACTAATGCTTCTTGGGGTATTAAAGATCTGACAACTTCCAAATCTTTCACTCCAACGGAATCAGGATTTGATAAGAGATCTTCAGAAATGCCGGACTGTGAGGTAAAAAATCTTTTATTTCCTAAGTGACTTCAGTATCTTTAAACCATCTTCTTACTCAACAGGACCATCGTGAAAGCCTATTATTCTTTTCATGAAAGCCCATTCCATCTCATTGCATGTGCTTGAACTGAACTGTTCTCATATTTTTTATAATTATTTTTTATATATATTGTGTTATCCCTTTTCCTGTCACCTATGTGGTGCAAAAAGTTATCATCCATCATGACAGTATGTATATTCTTTAATCGTTTTATGTATATTCTTTAACTGTTTTATATTTCCATTAAAGTGTAGCATCATATGTTTGTCCTGCAGGCATTACCAATAATGGTTGTGCAGAGTTTCTAATTGGAGATGATCCTTGACCTTGAAGAAACAGATAATAGTGAAGTGTCCCCACAGTTTAGTGTTGTGAGGTGGTACTCTACACATCAGTCTATGTTCTGGGTGGGAGTGTAATTGGATGTTGTTGTTGTTTCTTTTTTGTTTTGTTTCTTTGTTTGTTTTGTTTTATTTCTGTTGTGTTTGTTTCTTTTCCTTGTTAATGTTCCTTTAGAATCCCTTTTAGAATCACTTTTTAGAAGTAGGCACTGTGCCCAAATCACTGCTGTTTATTGTTCCAGTCATTCAGTTGTATTGGTGCAATTCTTTGTTATGCAGCAGTACTGGAGTCTAAATCAGGGAAATGGGGAAAAAAAAAAAAAAAAAAAAAAAGTAATTTTGATTTGTTTTGTATCATACTTTCACAAAGTATTCTACAAACATGACAAGGAGGACAACTTGCCAACTAGCAGATGATTTATAACAGGTAAGAAATTGAGAAAATGGAAGGAATACTATATAGTGATAGTGGGCCTTAGTTTTTGTTTTGTTTTTTAATATCCTAAATATCATGAAATGTAGGATTTACTCATTTACTCTGGTGCAGGTCACTTAAGAGATAAATGTCTTTCAGGGTTCTTTAAATAGTTTAGGACTTATTTTGGATATCTCTCCATTTCATTAGCTGAATTAAACATCACCTCTGTTACTTAACTCTCTCTTTTCCTAATAAATAATGGACCAAAACAAACAAACAAACAAACAAACAAAAAAACCATCTTTTTATTACAAAATATTGAAAATATGAAAAGCATAAACCATGAACAGAAGTCATCTGATAGATTAAGGCATCACCATATACATGCCTAAAATGTAAATATTGTCTGTCAGACAGTTGCTTACGTAGCAGGAAGGGGATCAGGAAGGGGATCAGTAAAACCGCTGTCTTGGACTTCCTGAGGGCTGACTTCAAGCTGTTCAAGACACTGGTTGGCAGAGTCCCTTGGGAGGCGGTACTGAAAGACAGTGGAGCCCAGGAGGGCTGGGCGCTCTTCAAGAAAGAAATCTTAATGGCTCAGGAGCGGTCTGTCCCCACGTGCCCAAAGACGAGCCGGCGTGGAAGAAGACCGGCCTGGCTGAGCAGAGAGCTGTGGCTCGAGCTTAGGAGAAAAAAGAGGGTTTATAATCTTCGGAAAAGAGGGCAGGCCACTCAGGGGGACTACAAGGATGTTGCGAGGCGGTGCAGGGACAAAATCAGAAAGGCCAAAGCTCATCTGGAGCTCAATCTGGCCACTGCTGTTAAGGACAACAAAAAATGTTTTTATAAATACATCAACACAAAAAGGAGGACTAAGGAGAATCTCCACCCTCTACTGGATGTGGGGGGAAACTTAGTAATCAGAGATGAGGAAAAAACTGAGATGCTTAACGCCTTCTTTTCTTCTGTCTTTAACAGCAAAACCAGTTGTTCTCTGGACGCCCAGTACCCTGAGCTGGTGGAAGGGGTTGGGGAGCAGAATGTGGCCCCCACAATCCATGAGGAAATGGTTGGCTAGAGCATTTGGATGTACGCAAGTCGATGGGGTCGGATGGGATCCACCCGAGGGTACTGAGGGAACTGGTGGAGGAGCTGGCCAAGCCGCTTTCCATCATTTATCGGCAGTCCTGGCTATCGGGGGAGGTCCCACTCAACTGGCGGCTAGCAAACGTGACGCCCATCTACAAGAAGGGCCGGAGGTTAGACCCGGGGAACTATAGGCCTGTTAGTTTAACATCAGTGCCAGGGAAGCTCATGGAGCAGATTATCTTGGGTGTCATCATGCGGCAGTTGCAGGGCAAGCAGGTGATCAGGCCTAGTCATCATGGGTTTATGAAGGGCAGGTCCTGCTTGACGAACCTGATCTCCTTCTATGACAAGGTGACACGCTTAGTGGATGAGGGAAAGGCTGTGGACGTGGTGTACCTTGACTTCAGTAAGGCATTTGACACCGTTCCCCACAGCATTCTCCTCAGGAAACTGGCTGCTCATGGCTTGGACTGGCGTACACTTCGTTGGGTTAAGAGCTGGCTGGATGGCCGGGCCCAGAGAGTTGTGGTGAATGGAGTCAAATCCAGTTGGAGGCCGGTCACTAGTGGAGGCCCCCAGGGCTCGGTACTGGGACCAGTCCTCTTTAACATCTTCATCGATGATCTGGACGAGGGGATCGAGTGTGCCTTCAGCAAGTTTGTAGACGACACCAAGTTAGGTGCGTGTGTCTATCTGCTTGAGGGTAGGAAGGCTCTGCAGGAGGATCTGGATAGGCTGGACCAATGGGCCGAGGCCAACGGTATGAAGTTCAACAAGGCCAAGTGCCGGGTCCTGCACCTGGGGCGCAACAACCCCAAACAGCGCTACAGGCTGGGAGATGTGTGGTTAGAAAGCTGCCTGGCAGAGAAGGACCTGGGAGTAGTGGTTGACAGTCAGCGGAATATGATCCAGCAGTGTGCTCAGGCGGCCAAGAAGGCCAGCAACATCCTGGCTTGCATTAGAAACAGCGTGGCCAGCAGGTCCAGGGAAGTGATTGTCCCCCTGTACTCGGCTCTGCTGAGGCCGCACCTCGAGTGCTGCATTCAGTTTTGGGCCCCTCGCTACAAGAAATATATCGAGGGGCTCCAGCGCGTCCAGAGAAGGGCAACGAAGCTGGTGAAGGGTCTGGAGAACAAGTCTTAACGAGGAGCGGCTGAGGGAGCTGGGACTGTTTAGCCTGGAGAAAAGGAGGCTCAGGGGTGACCTTATTGCACTCTACAGGTACCTAAAGGGAGGCTGTAGCGAGGTGGGGGTTGGTCTATTCTCCCATGTGCCTGGTGACAGGACAAGGGGGAATGGGCTAAAGTTGCACCAAGGGAGGTTTAGGTTAGATATTAGGAAGAACTTCTTTACTGAACAGGTTGTTAGTCACTGGAATAGGCTGCCCAGGGAAGTGGTGGAGTCCCCATCCCTAGAGGTCTTTAAAAGACATTTAGATGTAGAGCTTAGGGATATGGTTTAGTGGAAGATTTGTTAGTGTTAGGTCAGAGGTTGGACTCGGTGATCTTGGAGGTCTCTTCCAACCTAGACTATTCTGTGATTCTGCAGAAGATTGTGGTTGGGAGGAATGTGTTTAGTAGGTTTCTTAGTCTCTCACTGCTCTAGCTTTTAAGTAATAGGTACTAGATTTTATTAATCTCCTTACTCTGAATCTGTTTTGCCCATGACGATAATTCTTGAGTGATCTTCCTGTACTTATCTCAACCCTTGATACCTTTTAATTATATTTTCTCCCCCATTTCATTGAGGAGGGAGGTTGAGAGAGCGGCTGTGGTGGAGCTCAGCTGCCCATCTGAGTAAAACCACAGCACAGGTGATCCTAAAGATTTTCAAACATAAAACTTCGGGAACTTAAATTTAAATAACTACCAGAATTCCTGGATTTTAACATTATTTTTGAGGATCCAGATTTTGAATATAAGTACCTAAAGGATTACTAGGTCATTTAACATCACTTAAATTTCTTTGTGGATCAAAACATTTTCTTCAATGCTTCTAAACTTAGAAATTCTGTAGACTATAATCACAAAAACTGAACCTACCAAAATGATTAATGAAGGCGATAAGTTTCAAAAGCTATTTTACAAATTGCACTGAAGTAATAAAAGAGTAATTGAACAAGGTGAAAAATAGCATCACTATTGCAGAATATCCACTAACTGACTGAAAATAGAAACTGGGTTTTTAATTCCTTGTCTTAGTAGAATAAGGAGAAGAAACCACTATCTTCCCCGAAAAAGAAAGATTTTTTTTATTGGACTGGTGTCTCACTGCCATTGTCAAGATTTGCTTAAAATTTCAGAAATAAATTAGTGGGGTGACTGTTTTGATGTTATTTACCTGTTATATGACTTATGGTTAATAAAACAGAAACTGTTAATGCATATAGGAAAACAACTGAAACAAGTGTAATTGCAATTCCAGTCAACGTATTTTATAATTAATTTGTTATATATATTTTTTTCCTTTGGATATTGATTAATATCAGCATGCTGAATCTACCTATGATTATATGTAGAGATAATATAGATGCATCTATATTATCTCTAGATACATCTATATTATCTCTATATATCATATAGAGATAATATAGATGTAGAGATAATATAGATATAATATAGATATAGATAATATAGAGATAATATAAATATTAATTTAGATGCCTTATTTTATCCATATATTAACAAGTAATGAAGAGGTGAATTGAATGTAAACTGATTTTATTTATTTATTTTGCTAGGGGTTAAATGGCCTTAGTGATGTGGAGAAACATAATGAAACACTTTAAACATTTTAGTCACTTAGTTAATCGAAACACATTATAGTCTGCCCCATTTTTTTTTTTATATTTCTCAAAAGCTCAGGAAAAAATTAACAGTAAGTTTTGAATTAATTGGCCACCATATTCTTATCAGTTATGTAACATTTTCTTTTTTGAAATCTATTTAAATGTATGCTTTTAAAAATGCTATATAAAATATTCTAGTAATAAAATATAGTGATCCACAGATAACAGGTATTTGTATATATATATATATATTTATATATATATATATATATCATTCAGCTCCCCTTATCTGCTGATCAGCTATTGTGGGTCTAATTTTGTGAAAAGCATGATAAAGCACTGAGATCTACCTAGTCATTCATATAAATTTCATAATCAGATACTTACATGTTTTAATTTATATTCTCAGTAATATTCTCAGTTTCTGAATTCAAAAAAAAAGGGGAAATTTCTAATAGTAGGATTTAATGTTAAAATAATAATAATAATCTAAGCCACCTGTCTTTTCATTTATGAAAAAAAAAAAAAAAAAAAAAAACAGAAGACACAGCCCCCATCATTAACAATAAATGTCAGTTACTAGCATGAAATTAGCCTTGTTACAATTTACTGTAATTTGTATAATGATCTGCGCCACTACACTTGTCAAACAAACTCCCTCTACTCCTGTAAAATCTGTTATCTCCAATGAGTTTTTAATAGATTACATGGAATACTAGTAAGAAGACTTCTAATAGCCCAAACAACTTTTTCATACTTTTTTTTTTTTTCTTCGCTGACTAGTATTCTAAAAGAAGAAAGTTTAATATTGGATAGATATACAGATTTATGTTTAAACATTTGTAAGGTATCAGTTGTACACAAAAATAAAGGTGAGGACTAATATCAGGCTTTTTAAAAGTCTGCTGTCATTGAAGTTAATAAGGTTTCTTGGTTAGGACCAGAAAAAAAAAAAAAAAAATATATATATATATATATATATATGCACAAAAATTGCAAGTATAATACTGAAATGTTATGTATTTCAAGGATTTTTCATAGCAGTATATACAAGTGGTGATGCACCCAAAAGTATGACTCCACATATAGTTTAATACCGACTATCGGTATCAATATCAGTCATTGATTGTAGTCTCATTTAAATCTCTACTGCTGAATTCATAAACAGTTTAACAGTTTTCCATATGTTTAAAAGATTAGAAATTTCAAATAAATTCATAAAGCTAGATTTTTTTTTTATTATTATTTTTTACATGCTTTGTCCCACTGAGTTAACAGCACTAACAGCAGGCAATTTTTAGGTTTCTTTTTACTTTACTTGGTAAATCTAGGAATAATGCGTAGTTATAGGGCATTCTTTTAGGGAGCTCTTGCATATATAAGTTTACTTGGGGATAAGCATACAGGAAAATCCACAAGTTATATAACATTTTGACATGATTTGTGTTTCTGAACTTTTCCTCAGGTATCTAAGACAGCAGTCAATTTGATGCTAGGTGCTATGCTACTTTACATCAAGTATTATTCTGATAATTAAACTTTATTATTATTATTATTATTATTATTGGCATTCTATAATTGTTATCTGTGTATTCACTGTACAGAGGAGGACAGGTTTTTTGGTCATGAATAATATTCTATATATGCACCACATCTGTGGATTAGAAGTAAATAGCGGAAAATGTTTTTTGCCATTAGGGTACAACGGAAGAATAATAGAGATGCCTAAACACAGCCTCCTAGTGAGATTTTAGATGGTGAAAAGCATCCAAGACATGCCAGGGTCTGGCGGGTGAGGCACAGCACCTGTACCTTTCTAGAGTTGCATCTCAGGGCCAAACAGGACACTCTCAGAGTGGCTTTACTGTCACAAAATACATAGACATCTGAATTCCACAGAATGTTTGTCTCTGGCTTAGAGGCAGTAGCTTCTTTTTTTGTTTGTTTGAAAAGTGTGAGTCAAAGGTGACTTATAAAAATTAGGGGTGTATTATATTTCTGCTTCGCAAATCATGGGCCTTTGACAGCAGCTAGCTGTAAAGAAGGTATAAATGAGCTTTTAATGCTCCAGTCGGCAACACCTGACCCTTCAGACAGTTGTATAATATGTTTTCAAATAATCTCCATAGGGCTATCATTTCAAAGGGAGGTTTGCCATGGCCTGATAGCAACCTGTGATTTAGGAATTTATCTGAACACGATTTACAAGGAAATTGGATATCATTAAGAAGCAGCTGTTTTTACCAGGTCTGACCTAGGTCAAAGTGGCTTCAGAGTGTTAATGATTATTTTTACCTGTCTCAAATAAATTGCTTGTAAATGACTTGGTGAGGCAAGATTGCTTTAAATAGACACTGGCAATAGCATGCTGCAAGTTGTTAGCATATTTGCTGACCACAAAATTATATAAGGTGTTTAATGCAATCCCTGAAGGAGAGGAGAAGAGAGGAATCTATACAACATGTAAATTGATTTTTCTCATATGCAATCTATAGAGAAAAATATCAATAAATATGAGAATAACTTTGAGTATTCAATTACTTTACAGACAAAGTCTAAACAATGAAATTAATATAGATAATAGAAATTTAAAAATATATATACTTGACACAATGGAAGTCTTTCTTTTCTGATGGATTGATAACCTAATCTCAAGCAATGGTCAAAATAAATACAATGAATATATTTATCAACATGTCAAATCTTTGGTTTCAGACAAGATTTTTTCCCAATAGGTAACTTCTATCACATGTAAATGTTAAATATAAAACTTCTATATTAATAAAAGTCAAATGGAGTTATTTTGATTTAATATGAATAGTTCCATAAAGTGGAAGTTTATCTTTTTTCTTTCCTTTTTTTTTTTTTTTTTTTTTTTTTATGAGAGATATATGTGTGTGTATGATGTATATACTCAAATGTATAACACGGCTTTTTTTGTAGATGGAGCTTGATTTTAAAAACAGCTGAAATCTTAATTGGGCACTAAAAAGATGTACCACAATCTACTGTAATCAAACACATCTCAGTATCTCAGTACACATCACAATATCTCAGTACTAGGTATTTTGGGGCATGATTATTTAATATGATATTTCTTTCAAAGGAATATTTTGCAAACTCTCACAATTGTCTAGAAAATCTGTTCTTTACTGAAAGGTATTAATTGATGTTAGTCTCTATATATCAAAATTTAGGTGTTGCACGCCCGCCCCCCCCCCCCCCCCATTTTTTTCTTTTGTCACTACTGAAGGGCATTGAACTATAATTCAACCTCCTGAGCATCCAGTTTATCTGTCAGAGCCAAAGCTTTACTTCCTTCTATAATTTCTTTCACAGCGATGGCTAAATTGCATAAAATAGTGGCAACTGCCTAAGAATATCATTATTCCATTTGTATCCTACCAGAGAGATATTATACACAGTTAGTAGAAACCATGTAATAATCTCATCTTCTGGTCTTATGAGAGGGGTGGAACTTGAGGTCACTAGCGAATCTCAGTACAGACAGAGGATCTCTATGGAGACCCACTGTTCTGTAGGATTATTATTTCTTCATTTAATTCTTGAACTTCCATGTAATTATCCACTGGATGTTTCCTTGTATTAAGACATTCAAACCTTAGAATGCACTCAGGATGCTATCAAAGTGCTGTATTTATATATCATCTATTGTAACTTAATATGTAGTTTGGACTAAGATTGAAGTTTCAGTTTCAACTGCAGTTTTTCTGGCATTTACACTTCAAGCCAAATTCTAAATTCAACTAAGTCATAACATTTGCTTGACTTTAACCTGTTCTCTGTGCTAATATCTAATTGGAATAAATACAGCTGTATGTTCCATAGCCCCTGGCAAACCCTTTCCAGGAAAATTTATGGAGCTCTCTCTTATCTATACAGGGCCAGATTCTTGTGTACCTGCTGTGATTAACATGCTTTCCACCACTTTCTGGTGAAACCTCAAGCCACAAACAAACTGAAATGTTACTCATCCCAAATAAAAATGAAAATTCAACTTATTTCTCTACCTGCAATTTGTAGGGGGATGCAGTAACCAAAAAAATAGCTTAATTTTCTTCAACCTTTCTTCCTAAAAAAAATCAGTTCTAAATTGTCTTATGTTATGTATTAACTGAACTAGTTAAATAGGTGGGAAAAAATTCACATAGACTCTCTATTGGTCTAATCTAAAACTCCTCAAAATCAAAGGAATTCTTTTCATCAAGCCTCCAGAATTTTTGAGAAGGTCTGAAGGTTTTAAAGCAATTTCATTTTCAGATAAACATTGCAAGCACCCCTTGTTATTTTTGTCGTGTATTATTTCCTTTTCTTATTTCACCTTCAACCACTGTTATACAGTTTCTGTATTGTTTCTCACAGTTTCTCTCTTCTGAGGCATGTGTCCCTCTGTTCACTGTTATTTACATAATTTCTAATTAAACACTCAATATAGTATTTTCAGACAATTTCATTGATAGTTATGTTCCTCCTTACAACACACTTGTCAAAAGGAAAAGGCACGCAGTCAAGAATCAAGAGTCACCACAGAATAGCTAACCAGTCAAAAGAGGAGATTCTCCAAATATACTTAGAATTGGTGTGGCCTCATCTTGCATATTTTGTGGAGTTCTGGGATCCACTATGTAAAAAGAATTTTAAGATACCTGAATGCATTCAGAGAAGGGCAAAAAAGCTAGTAAAAGGGCAGGAAGACATGTTCTATGAGGAGTGGCTGAGGACACTTGGGTTGTCTAGTCTGAAGAAAAGGGGGCTAAGAGGCAATCTCATTGCTCTCTACAAATTCCTGAGGAGAAGAGGTGAAAAGGGGGACACATGGAAATGGCACAAAGCTGCACCAAGGGAGGTTCAGATGGGTCATTAGTTAAATTTCTTTACCGTGAGGGTGGTCAAACAAGATATGTAAAGAGGTGATTTATGCCCCATGCCTGTGTTCAACAGGATAATGGATAGTGCCCTCAATAATATGCTTTAACTTTTGGTTAGCCCTGAAGTATTCAAGTAGTTGAACTTGATCTTTGTTGATTTCTTTCAACTGATCTACTTTAAATGCTTAATCTAATTTCTAAGTGTCACATGCAAACTCAGGTGCCTATCTCCCATAAAGCAATGCTCTTCATTCCCTTTCCCAGAAGCTGGTAGGAGGTACTGCTATTGGGTGTCTCACTGCATTCCCCTCTTCTTTTAGGCAGTGTAACTTCTTCAGTTACTGAGATTTCTAGTCAATGTCTGTTTTTTTTTTGTGTGTGTGTGTGTTTTTTTTTTTTTTCTGTCACGGGGGATAAAAATAGTTTTATATTATTTGAATTTTCTGTTGTTTTCTCATGTTTCTTTGCAGCAACTGCAAAGAAGCAAGAGAGCTGGCTATTGTAAATGTTATGGTTCTTAACTGACTTTGTATTAGTAGGAGTTCACTATGGAGTTTAATTGATTAAATTGACTAATAATTACTTTTAAAAATGGTAAGCAATTAAATGTGAGCAATGCTACAAAGATATGGGACAAAGAGAATGTAAAAAATATATATATATTCTTTATTGTCTCTGTTTCAGTGCTTTCTTATTCTTGCATTCTCACGTATTTTTTTTTTTTTTTCACAATGAGATAATGCATTATTAGATTAACAATCCTAATGCACTTTAAGCTTTTTTGTTGTTGTTGTGCTAAACTGTAGTCTTTCCAATGATTTAATCTGAAATAATGCATCACTGAATAGACTATTTTTTTCAAGCAAGTACATTTTTTTAGATTTCATATTTATACAGTTCTCATTTTCTTTCTATGGTACTTTCTATGGTACTTTCTATGGTACTTTCTATGGT
>NC_048893.1:131338702-131344710 GCF_011077185.1 Oxyura jamaicensis
CTTTCTATGGTACTTTCTATGGTACTTTCTATGGTACTTTCTATGGTACTTTCTATAGTGCTTTCTTTCCATATAGTGCTATACAGTACTGGAAATTAATGTCTCATATTCTTAGCGTGGTCTAAATTATGTAAACAATACTTAACTAGCATAGGAGGACAGTTTACACTTAAAAAATGTGTCACTATTGTTAATAGGAGTAGTTTCAAAAGTAACATTCCTGGCCTTTAGTGTCAAAACGGAGTGTTTTTGTCATAAAAGGTAGAAAAACCCCATTGGGACAAACCACTGTACAAGACAGTGCAGACCTCTTCATCCACTGCATCAATTGCTGCTGCCAACCAAGGCAAAACCATTGATCTATCCATCACTCATTCACAGGGCTGCTCTGGAGGAATAATGTCAGAAAGTCTTCTACAGAGAGTAACAAATTTTCATGTCTTTGGGTGTTCGTAATGATACTTGAATGAGAGTTATGGAAATGTGAATGCATAGTTCAAATAAGCAGTGAAAAGCCAGTCCCTCATATTTTCTTTTCATTTGTTTTTCTTCAAAGACTGCTTTTAAACTACTTCCAGCCTTGTATGTGGTATTGTTTGTTCATTTTTCAGGAAAACTGGGCAATATATAAAATTACTTTCTGTTTAAATAATAGGTGTTTTGAATAGTTGTAAGTCATTATACTTCAGCCTTCCCCTATCCATAAAAACCTGGATAGTACCCAGAAGTTATGGATACAACAATTTTATCTATTTATTTTTAGATACCCACGCACAATGGCAAGAGCAATTTGACTACATGACAGAGGATGTTATTCTGTGTTATTGATTTTTATTTTTTTATTTTTTGTAAAGAGATGTTTAGCTATTAGGTCATGCGGATAATTATATATTTATTAGAAATAGGTTTATGATTGTGACAACTGTCTGACAGACAGTCTGTTGTATCAAAGTCTTTTTTCTGCTTAGAGATTTTCATTGATGAAAGTAATGCAAGGGATTGTTTTTATAAAGACAGTATTTCAAGTTAGTTAAATCATTCCATATCAGTTGGATTCACAAGGGGAATAAAAAGTCTGTATGGATAAAAAATAGTAGCTTGCTTTTGAATGAAATTGACATTTGAGCATAAGCTATACCTTATTAAGAAACGGATCGAGAATATATAAATTATTTTGCATATATTTTTCTTTAAACACAAATAGAGCAACAAAAAAGGATTCCATAGGAATATCAGTGACAAAAGCAACACTTGGGAAATTGTGGGCCCTCTCCATAAAGAAAGGGAGAGCTTGTTAGCTGGGATATTGAGAAGGCTGAGCTACACAATGACTTTACCTCAGTCTTCACCGGCAAGAGCTCTAGCCGCACTGCCCAAGTCCCAGAAAACAAAGTCAGAGACTAGGAGAATGAAGAACTGCTTACTGTAGGAGAAGATCAGGTATGAGACCATCTAAGGACAGTGAAGGTACACAAGTCCATGGGAACTGATGAGATGCATCCACAGGTCCTGAGGGAACTGATAGATGAAGTTGCTAAGCCACCATCCAACATATTGAGAAATCGTGACAGACCGGTGAAATTCCTACTCACTGTGAGCAGATCCTCTTGGAAACTACTATATGGCGTATGGAAAATAAGACAATTGATTGGTGACATCCAACATGGCTTCATGAAGGGCAAATCATGCCTGACAAATCTGGTGGCCTTCTATGATGGGGTTACTTTGACAGGGGAAGAGCAACTGACATCATCTACCTGGACTTGTGCAAAGCATTTGACCCTGTGTCCCATTATATCCTTGTCTCTAAATTGGAGAGACATGGATTTGATGGATGGACATCTTGGTGGATAAGGAATTGGCTGCATGGTTAAGACTTCAATAAAAAGTCAAGGTCAACAGCTCAATGTCCAAGTAGAGACATCCTCAGTAGCAAGTGACATTCCTCAGGGGTTGGTACCAGTGCTGTTTAGCATCTTTGTTGTTGACATGGGCAATGGGATTAAGTGCACCCTCAGCAAGTTTGCAGCTGACATTAAGCTGTGTGGATTTAATAGTCTAATCAACATGCTGCAGGGAAGGGATGCCATCCAGAGGAAAGTAAAAGGCTTGAGAGGTGGGCATGTGCAAACCTCAGGAAGTTCAACAAGGCCAAGTGCCTGGTCTAGTGGAAGGTGTTTCTGCCCATGGCAGAGGGTGTAGAAGTAGATGATCTCTGAGGTCCCTTCGAATCCAAACCATTCTATGAAGTGCAAGGTCCTGCACCTTGGTCAGGGCAATCCTAAGAAGAAATACAGGCTGGGTGGAGAGTGGATTGAAAGCATCTGAGACAAAAAGGACTTAGGGATGTTTGTTGATAAGATACTCAATGAGCTGGCAATGTGTGTTTGCAACCCAGAAAGCCAAATGTATCCTGGACTGCATCAAAAGAAGTGTGGCCAGCAGGTCGAGGGAGGTGATTCTCCCGCTCTGCTCTTGTGAGACCCCACGTAGAGTACTGTGTTCAGCTCTGGGACCCCCAGCACAAGGACATGGAAGTATTAGAACGAGTCCAGAAGAGGATCACAATGATCAGCAGAGCACCTCTCCTATGAATAGAGGCTGAGTGAGTTGGGATTGTTCAGCCTGGAGAAGACAAGACTCCAGGGAGACCTTATTGTGGTCTTCTAGTACCTAAAGGGGGCCTACAAGAAACCGGGAGGGGGACTCTTTATTGTGGAGTGTAGTGATAGGATAAAGAGTAATGGTTTTAAATTAAAAGAGGGTAATATTAGTTTACACATTCAGAATAAATTATTTGCTAAGAGGGTGGTGAGGCTTTGGAAACAGTTGCTCAGAGAAGTTGTGAATGCCTCAACCCTAGAAGTGTTCAAAGCCAGGTTGCATGGGGCTTTTAGCAACCTTGTGTAGTGGAAGGAATCTGATGATCTTTAAGGTCTCTTCCAACCCAAATCATTTTATGATTTAATAATTCTATGACTTAGATAGCTGTTTTGATGCATGCATTAGTTTGGTATAGTGGATAGATCTGTATAAATTAGGTTAGGTTAATTAGAGGAACAACATTTAGGAAGTTTACATTATGTAAACTGTAATATGATGCTTATGATCTATCGCATGCTGGTTTTATGCTATTTAATTTTTTCTTTCTAGTTTTCTTAGCTGTCATCAGACTATTAAATACAATGGATGAGCCTGCAACTTAAGATGAACATTCAAATATTTAAAAAAAAAAAAAAAGAAGGAGATATTCAGGGAGGAAATGTAGTTTGGGATATTCTCCTGATAATTTTATTCTTGTTAGCCAGAGTTAGAAAATAAAAAATGAACACACAAACATTTAATTATCTACAAAACCAAAGTTATAATGCTAAAATCAGTTTTAATCTGTGAAATGAATTCTGCTGTTTAACTTGAAAAACTCACAACTTTCATGCTTCCTTTCATTCCATCATTTTTTATTTTTTTTAGTGTAAAAGTCTTCCATTATCCTTTATCTAAACCCTATTATAAACATGGGGTATATAAATCTGTAGAATACGTGGAAAATTCTTTATCTCTTCATCAGTTTGTTTTTTTCTGACCAAACTGTTGGAGACAATGCATATTTCTCATCATAGATTAACCTCTTTAGGAATGTTACTTTGGTTCCCCCTGTATTTTCTTCCTTCTGCTAACATTTTAGACATTAATATTCAAAATTTTACAATCAAATTGATTAAATAAAATTTGATCAATGCCATACAAGCAGGAACAACCTCTTGTATGCATCTCAACATAAGGATTGGATTTTCAGAGGAGACGAGTTTGTATAATGATATCTTGTATAAAAAATATAGTCTTCAATTGTTTTTGCTATCATGTTTCTACCAATAGCAGCACTTAAATCTTAGTCCCTCTTCAAATCCTATGGATTTGAGTATCTCATAGCTACTTACATGTACACAGGCCTTTTATTCAAAATGTCTTCAGTTTCATAACTTTAATAAATGCTGCAATATCAATTACTTGATTAAGAAGGAATGTTGATTGAATCCAGTAAAAGAGTTTCAGAGAAGAGCTGA
The DNA here is from genome assembly GCF_011077185.1 of Oxyura jamaicensis. NCBI lineage: Eukaryota > Metazoa > Chordata > Aves > Anseriformes > Anatidae > Oxyura > Oxyura jamaicensis. The sequence goes on from NC_048893.1 coordinate 131,342,767, forward strand.
AGATATTTCTCTTTCTGTTTTATTTCTTGGCTTCCAACATTTTGAGGGAGCTTTTTAAGATTTAACTCTAACTATTAGAGTGTGTGACATTTTCACGTGGATGCAGTAATTTTAATCTAACTGCATATTTGTCACCATTTTCATTTACTACATTCCAGTTCTATGGCAGGCCTTGAAGCTGTCTCCATTCTGTTTGCTATATGATGAATTCTTAATCACTTTAGGCCTAGAGAGTTGTGAAAAATAGTTAGAGGTGTTTATGATTTGTATTAATCTTTATTTTTGTTTCTGGCTATATTACTTAACACAGATTTGTTTTTTACAAAGACCTGATTCATTTAGACACAGAGAACAATTACTCTTTCAGTAGCTCCTAATGCAATGTAATGTGTGCAATATAGACTCTGCAGTACAAAACTGGATTTATTACCTGAAGGAATATCTTGTCAAAAGATCTAGCAATGAATTATAGGAAAAAGAAGGTCTTGGTAAGACTAAAATAAAGAGCTTCAGTTCTGACAACAGTATCTTGACAAAGAGCAGAAAGGCAACAGGTTAGGACACATAAGCACAATCATTGTCTTGTAATCATGTTCTAGATTAAACTGTTGCCTGATCCTACCTGCAAGAAAAAATGAGATATTTAACTCATCTGACTGAGTTCCATTTGAGTAAAAGTCTACGGTGGAAGTCCAGCCTTTCAGAGCAGTCAGAAAATGTAGGTAGATTCCTTCAAAGTGAACTTTTTCTTATCTGCAAGTATTACATACTGTCTACCTTAGCTATCCATGCTAAGGTGGAATAATTTGCCTATGGAAGGTTACTCACTCTTGTTTACAGACAGCACTTAGATCAGGAGCTCAGTCTAAACCCTTAACAGCCAAAGTCTGACAAGCTAAAAAGCAGAAAGTAGGATAAAACAGTTCATTGTTTTCCAGTGTCTTTTTTTTTTTTTTTGTACCATTTCCATTGCATATGCTTTTATTATTACAAGCACCTACATATATATATAAAACAAAACAAACAAACAAAACAAAAACAAACAACAAACAATAGAAGCCAGTTCATTAATGACATTGAGTTTATGCATATTTATCTCAAATACATATGGAAAATTGCTATTATAACATTCACTTCTTAGCATTAAAGACTGCATTTATTTATAAGGTTTTTTATTTTTATCATCAACTGAAATTTCATTATGTGTTAAATACATAAACACATTTCACTATACTTAAATACCATGAAAGCTCAAAATAATGGTTGGAAAAATGGTTTTAGGATCTTGAAGCTGACAAATGCTATACATTTACTGTATGTGCAATCATTTTTTTTTTTTTTTTTTTTTTTTTCCTTCAAAAATCAGGACTAATAACTAGTTGTTTATTTGATTTCCAGTGTCTTTATGTAAATTCAACATTTCAAATGTTCTTTCACACTAGCAGGTTCTAAAAATAGCCAGTATTCTACACCTGCATCACTTCACATCTTTAAAAGATTTCTGGAATGAACTATGTACCGGATTCAAAAATCCACTGATTCTCACAAGCACTAAATCATATGCTACTCATTTCTTTACTTATATGATATTTTCCTGCTGACAAAATGTCAGTACCTATAGAGAGAAAATAATTATCTTGCTGCCACCTACTTAACAGAATGATAAGAAAAACAATATATTTTCTTTGATTGTGTGAGAAATAAAAGCATAAAAAATGTTTTAAAAGTGGGAAATAGGAAATATAATGCGTTTGAGGCTTTGTATTTTGCCAGATACGCAGCTAAAGTAAAAATGAAGCAAAGGAGTTTTTCTGTTTCCTCAGCTACTTTTCTCCAAACACAAACTAAATCCTCCTCAAGGAAAAGATGAACTTCACATTCTGGGCATGTGAGAAAAAAGGAAGGAAGGAAGGAAGGAAGGAAGGAAGGAAGGAAGGAAGGAAG
>NC_048893.1:131344720-131347302 GCF_011077185.1 Oxyura jamaicensis
GAAGGAAGGAAGGAAGGAAGGAAGGAAGGAAGGAAGGAAGGAAGGAAAAGAGAGAGAGAAAGAGAGAGAGAAAAAAAAAAGAAAAAGAAAGAAAGAAAGAAAGAAAGAAAGAAAGAAAGAAAGAAAGAAAGAAAGAAAGAAAGAAAGAAAGAAAGAAAGAAAGAAAGAAAGAAAGAAAGAAAGAAAGAAAAAGAGAAGCAAAAAGCAACAACCAAAACTAAACAAAAACCAAAAGCCAAAAACTAAAAACAAAAATGAAAACCAAAACAAATCAAAACAAACAAACAAACATAAACAAAAACAAAAAACACAGATAAAAGAACTACACGCACACATACACAACAGAGCACAGAGAAACCGGCAATGATTCATAACTAACCCTGGTAGTGTTTGTAATGGTGGGAATATGAAGAACACAAGTACATATAGACATGTCAGCCTAGGTAACCTAATTACCTTTAGGCCTTCATCTCTGTGAGTATAGGAAAACAATGGGCTAGATTTATGCAGCCAAATGTACATACCTGTGCTGCAGCTATGTACATCCAGATATCTTATACTTTAGTCAATGCAGAGCCATCCAAAATAAATTGAACTCTGTGCTCCCATTCCTGTGAATGATTAACTCATATTTATATGAGATACAGATAATATTAAAATAATGGATAACTTAACTGAAATGTGTAGTGAACATAGGTGTGACAATTCACTTCCTACTCTCTCAAATAAGCAGCACCTTTTTGAAGCAGATTGGAACTGGCTCTTACCTATCTTGTGGCAATTCCTAGATTCTTCTCACAGAGGCCACCCCTGCAGCTCCACTGCTACCAAAACCTTGTCACATAAACCCAGTATAAAAGGTTTGCTGTTTTTGTTTGTTTGTTTTGTTTGTGTTTTGTCTTTGTTTGTTTGTTTGGTTTGTTTTGTTTTTACAAGAGCTATTTTGTAGCTTTAAATGTTTTTCAAAAATTTTAAATGTGGAATGTCATTACATAAATCAGATATTTGATCGAGTGAGTGTTTTAATGCTTGTCATAAAAGATTAAGAGTAACTCAATGGACACTACATCAGTTACAGTTATGCCTCATATTCACTCCATCTTGATAGAGCAGGATTTGTACCAGCACTTCTTAGAGTTCAGTATCTCCCTATTCAGTAGATCTTATCAGATATTCTTTATTCATAAAAGTCTCCCTAAGAAAGAGTTAGGAAGAGCTTAGTCACTACTATGTCCATTAGAAAAAGACTTGTGAAACGCTGTTATCATATGGTTTTCTACTCTGTAAGAGATGAATAATTGTTTGACAAAATTCTTAAAACCATGAGATCAGAATATAAGGTACAAGATCTTCTGCAGATGCTAAGTCTTGGAGGAATAGTGAAGAGGGTGCTGTTCCATGAAGAACTCAGCCAATCTAATGGTTTTGTGCTTCCCAAATAAGAAATTATATTACCTTTCCTTGCTTTTCTTTCTAACTTTACTGTTTTCTTTTTTGTTTGTTTGTTTGTTTGTTTTTCTTTACACTTCTGTGGTTGTTGTTGTTTGTTTTCTTTTGTTTGCTTGTTTGTTTTCCATAAAGATCTTGTGCTGTCTCATCGTATGAGTAAATGTACCCCACTAACCCATGAAAACTGGTTTTCTATTTTTGACTAGGGTAAATTTCTTCAAGGACTGCAATCAAATCAACACACAACAGTACCCTACAAGAGCCAAGAGTGACTCTAGAAATACAGTGGAACCAAAATCAAGGAAGAAAATGATGATGAGAAAGTGGGGCCCTTCTCTTTGGACAGTGTCAAGCTCTGCATACCAGCTTCATCTTGTGAAGATAGACCACAACAACTACAAACTACAAGACCAAACTACAGCTGAAAGACCATGGATGCAATAGAAGAACTTAAACAATATGAGCAAACATTTATTTTATTTACTAAATCAGTAGCATCAGTAGCATAATGGGAGTAATGACAGGTAGAGTTTAGAAATGCATAACAGTAGAGTCCTCTAAAGAAACTTAATAGTATTTTGACTTAAATTCCACAATGTTCTCATGAGCCTGGTATGAATACTTAAAACTTTGAAAAATCTACAGTTTGACAGATTTGAATTGGTAAAAGTGATTCTGAGTTTCAGGTGGATTTACAGTTCTTCCTCTTTTATGCATACAGATATTTTCCGTATATGTTTAAAAAAGAAAAAATTAAAAAAAAAATGTGTTTAAAAACAAATTCTGCTTGAAGTGTGAGAAAGATATGGGCCTTCTGCAAGGGTTGCAACTGTCATTTTCTGTCAAAACATGCATTTATAAATATTCATGAATTTTCCACTTATTTTATGCCAATGAAAATATGAAAAACATTATGCCTTCTAGTTGTTATGTAATTATTGAAAATGTGAGTGGACAGCTGAAAGAGCTTTCTACACAAAAGCTTTTCAGATGTTGACTGTAAAATTGCAACAAAGGAAAGAAGGGAGGAAGGGAGGAGGGAAGGAAGGGAGGAAGGGAGGAAGGGAGGAAGGGAGGAAGGGAGGAAGGGAGGAAGGGAGGAAGGGAGGAAGGGAGGAAGGGAGGAAGGGAGG
>NC_048893.1:131392302-131392504 GCF_011077185.1 Oxyura jamaicensis
TCTTTCTTTCTTTCTTTCTTTCTTTCTTTCTTTTTCTTTCTTTCTTTCTTTCTTTTCCTTCCTTCCCTTCCCTTCCCTTCCTTTTCTATTTTTTCTTTTTTTTTCCTTTTTTATTTTCTTTTCTATTTTTTCCTTTTTTCCTCTTTTATTTTTTCTCTTTTCTTTTCTTTTCTTTTCTTTTCTTTTCTTTTCTTTTCTTTTC
>NC_048893.1:131392514-131412563 GCF_011077185.1 Oxyura jamaicensis
TCTTTTCTTTTCTTTTCTTTTCTTTTCTTTTCTTTTCTTTTCTTTTCTTTTCTTTTCTTTTCTTTTCTTTTCTTTTCTTTTCATAAAAATTAATAAATAATTACACTTTTTAATTGGAAAAATTACAAGAGAATGTAGTAAATGAAAACTATATAATATTCCTTCAGTTTTATTTTATTTATTTATAAAGTAACAACTTAAAATACATATAAAGAGGGTTTTTTTTTTTTTTTTTTAGATTAAATAGCCTCTTAAAGATGAGTGAATCTGTTGCTCTGTAATAGTCTTCCTGGACCCTTCTTTTTGTTTTAATAAAATACTTTAAATACAAAAGAAACACTCCATGCTGAATAAGCTGCAGCTAGTCTTGTCTGAGTCCTACCTAGGATCTGCATAAAAAAATCACATTGTTTTGTTAGTTAGTTTTAAATATTATAAATGTTTTAATTATATGAACAATATAAATTCATAGTATTATGAATTTGATATATATTTAATTCATGTTACTTGAAAGTTCTTTCTAAGAACTTGACTACACAAACATTGACATAGTAAGTTAATTTCAATTCTAAGCAATCAAGGAATTAATTTTTTTAGATGAGTGTCCTGAGGGACAGGACATATTGCCTGGGATAGTTAATCCTTATAGTATCTGGTATGGTGCCGCGTTTTTTATTTAGAAGGAAGATAACGTTGATAGCACACAGTTGTTGATAAGCACTGCCAAGAACTTTTCAGCTTCTTGTGCTGCCCTGCAAGCAAGGAGGCTGGGGTGCACAAGGATATAGGAGGGAACATAGCCAGGACAGCTGACTCAGACTGGCCAAAATGGTGTCCCATATCACATCACACTTAACAATAAAACTGAGGGGACTTGGCCAGGAGAGCTGCCATAGCTCAGGGACTGGTCAGGCATCAGGCCCCTGGTAGTGAGAAATTGCGTTGTGCATCACTAGTTTTATGTTTTATGTTTTTTTTTTTTCCCACTTTATTTCCTAGTAAACTGTCCTTATTTATTTTTTTTATTTTTTCTTTCTCCCAGTCCTATACTCTGTACCACTGGTGGGGAGGAGAATGAGCAAACTGCTGTGTGATGCTTCGCTCCTTGGTTTACCGAGTTAAACCCCAACAGACAGTAAATTTATTTTCTGTGAAAATGAACTTATTTATTATAAATGAACTCTACAACTCTGTAGGAAGATAACCTCTGTAACATTGGTGTACAGCAAGGAATGACAGGAACACTGTACTGAGCAGGGAAAAAGAATTATGCCTGAGATTATGTGTAGTTTGACAAGTCTTAGAAAGAAACAATGTTCTAGCATTAGGCATTCTTTTTATTTTTTAAAGCTATTTTGACATTCATTTAGTCCAAACTCAAAATAAGAGAATTAGACTTTATTTTTTATCATATTTCAATACTAGATGGGAAATCATATAAATAAGATACAGGAACAATAGAAGAGAGGTGTGTAGTATTTGTCATTTTTGCTGAAACTACACTGTTTTTCATAAGATTTCCAGATGGTGTACAGCAAAAAGACTTTCTGATTTTGTTGTATTTTAGATTTATTTTTTTAATGAGGTTTAATTAATCTCCTCATTTAATTAAACAAACCTCCTCTTTTTTGTTTATTCTCAAAGTTTGCAGGGAACAACAGTATTAATGAATTGTTTTTAAGAATTTTCTACAGTGTCACTGTGATTTTTTTACAGGGATTTTTTAATAACTTTTCCATAATTTTGTGTTTTCCATCTATGCATATGGGATATGTCAATCAGTTTCTTTAAACATTGCTAGGACCTGGATGCCACAGAAGCATCTTGGTTGTAGTATCAATAACTTCTCTGATAACTGACAGGAAAAGAGCAAAACTGACAAGAATTTCCATGAGAGAAAACTATTGTATCCATTTCTTGATTTAAAGTATCAGAAATTCTGAGAGAAAATTTTCTTCCAAAGAAATAAGAGAGGTTGCCCAGAGAGTTTGTGGAGTTTCCTTCTTTGGATATATTGAAAACCCACCTGGATGCAATCCTGTATAGCATTCTCTGGGTGACACTGCTTGAGCAGGGGGTTTGGATGAGATGATCTCTGGAGGTCCCTTCCAATCTCAAGCATTCTGTGATTCTGTGAAATAAATACCTCCCATAATACATATATTCTAAGTGTTGAAATAATTTATTCAAATAAAAAGAATATATGAGTGTATTAACAATGGACTTTCATTGAATACTATTTAATTGGAGGAAGATTAGATTAGAATTTACAGTAACATTTTCAAGCAAAATAAATCAAATAAAGCAGTGTTTTAATCAAAAAACTTTCCAGGATAAACATTCTGAAGTTTTATGTGTTTTACCTGCTCTGTGGGTCATGCCTAAAAAGTTTTTTTTAGGCTGTTTCTTCATTGATGCCACTTCTGTACGTGTATTTTAGGAGGAGAACTATTAGCTGGTTATAAGTAACCTCATTTGTGCTTGGGAAACAATATAGCACAAACTAAAAAGTCCTGGTGAGAAGCTGAAAATATGTCAGTGGTTTATCTGCACTCTTCCACTTGTGTCACTCTTGGGCATGTACTGTAATTTTTATACCTGTAGTAATCTTGTACAGATGTTTTTCTCCTCAGTAAATTGTTTTATAAGTCAGGGCTCAAAATACAAACTGTGATCATTTCAGTCAGTAAATTTTATATGTAGTTATGCACAGAATAAACAAATTTCAAGAGCTGATTTCAGAGAAACCAGTTGCGAATTTTACTGCAAGGCTAAATGCAACTTTGAGTAAACAGACCTCAAAAACAAACAAACAAACAAAAAACAAAACAAAAAAAAAACAAAGAAGAGAATTTTTCTCTACCAGAGTAGAGAATTTTTATTACATTAAATGACTTACTGAAGTAATTTTCAAGACATTGTTGAATTTCCCCTTGGGATTTCCTTAGGAAAAAAAAATACTTCAGGTTCTCATCTATGCTGAATTGCTGGAATGTGCTGTAGGTAATTAGATATTGATTGTAAATGTCAATTGGTATACCACCTGGCACCTGTTTTCATGCAATTTGAAATGTATAGAGTCAGAATTAATCTTGAAAATAGCTTTAAGTAGTTACGTTTTAATTACATAGCGTTTGCCACCAGGAAAATTAATCCAATTAAAAATTGACGACCGTAACAAATTTTTAATGATTGAGTGATTGTAACATGAACAGTAACTGAATTTTGCTTATTGCAGTTTTTCAGATGTACATGTAATCTGAAATTGTTTGTTAACAACTATATATTGTAAAAATGTCAATAGTAATCACTAGTATCAATCTGATTGTTTATCTTGAAAAGTTATTACAGGAGCAATGTCTGCTTTCAACTACATTAACTATTGTCTTAAGAGCTGATAATGTAACCTTATAAATCTTTCATTACGTTCCTACCATTGAAATGAGACTCTGTGCTCACCTTGATGATATTCTCCATTCCTGTCTTCCTTAAGTACAATTTTTTTCTCCAATTTGGTCCAAGAGAACAAAGTAAAAGACAAAAGCCAAACTAAGTTTTTAGAAGAAGCATATAAATTTCTGCAGAACTGGCTAAATATACTGTTAAATTATACCCATGTATTGAATATTCTGCTGGTATTTTTATAGGATGATAGTACCTTGATTGAATCTCTGCCTGCACCTTTTTCTACAGATAAGGAATAGAGCTCAGAGAGTACAGGGTTACTGCTTTTTCTGCAAAAACATATATCAAGTTAAGGATGTCCATAAGGATGGACATAATCATCCCTCCCATGAAGAATCATGCTTTCTTTCTTTATATAGTGCTAAAATGACTGACTAATACTAAAGTTGTTTCTTTTTCTTAATTATTTTTTGTTGCATACTCAAGTTAAGAAACCTGCTCTTGGGAAATAGAAGAATTAACATAACTGTGCCATACCCTGCAAAACTTGTGTCTCAAATTCTGCTTGAAGTAGTTAATTGGAAACCAGTAATTGAGTTAATCTCTCTAATTTGAAGCATCACTTAAACAAGGAATGATCAAATTATACGAGCCATGACTAATAATCATCTGATGTTGTGAAGACACAAAATGTCTCTGTTATTCCTCTAGAACGTTTACAATATCTTAGTTTTTTCATGTCTGTCTGGAAGTAACAATAGCAGAAAAAAAGAGAGCTTCCAGAAAAGAAAGTGTACAGTGCCTTTATGTGCCAATAACATGCTTTCCAATGAATGGATCTCAATAAATAAATAGACAAACATATAAAATACCTCATGGCAAAAGTTAAATGTTAGTGATTGGAACAGTGATGAATGAAGGAATTGTGTCTTTCTGTCTTAATCCTGACAAAACCAATTACAATTGCAGCAGCTTTCGCCTCACATGGAGCCAGTTAAAAAGTTGCTTTCAAGTTTCTACAACCTATAGCACTTCTTCAACATTAGCAACAACTGATAATTAGTTATATCTTCATGGAAAAAAAAAATCTCTTTGGGGGATGTTAATATTAATAGAATTCATATATTAATGAAAAATTCTGTAAAACAAGCTATCAAAAATTCTTTTTTTTTCTTTTTTTTTCATGAATGAGTTTTATTTTTACACATGGAGCTTCATAAAATAACTTTGGCCTTAAAACAAACAAACAAACAAAAAAAAACAAAACCCACAACAATTAGAACATTGAGGCATACATTGGTAATTGTAAAATAAGATATAAGGATTTTTTTAAAACATTCTAAACTATTACAGATTATTGCCCTTCTCAAAGGAATGGAAGATCCACAGCTAACTACAGTCTGAATAAATGTGAATTCTGTCATGGCCCATTAAACTATAGGAAAAACAAACAAAAAATTTATTTTCCATTCTTGTAATGATTTTTGAAGCTTACTCTTTTCATTATATTGGAAATGTGTGGTGCTATTTCACACAACTCTCTCACACATATAGCAGTAGCCAACTGACTGATTTTTCTTACTTTATATTTTCCAGATTGATGGGTATGCACATGAATGAGAAGCTCTAACAGATTTTAAACAAATGCTCTAGTCGTTACTGAAACCTCTTAAATTTCTCTTCTGTCAAATAACATAATTTCTGTACAACATAAACTTAACACCTTTGAGTATATGTTTCTGCTAGTAGTATGTATTTTTCATAATTAGGAAACAAAACAAAAAAAAATATAAAAAAGCTACAAATAATAATATATCAACTTCCTTCTTCTAAAAAACTTAAAAAAAATATCTGCTAAACAAACATAACTTTCTAATCCCAAAGAGATATAAAACTATTTTCTATTTCTCTAACAGTTTATAAGATGCTATTTGTTTTAAATGTTTTGAACTGCATCAAATTTTCTGTGAAAAGTTTGCATATTGATACTCTTTCTTTTATTAGGCTAAAAAATATTTTGAAAAGGAATGTCTACATGTTTCTATTTAGTTCTAGTTCATTTTTGTGGTAAAAATCACAACTGGTTTCTCTGAAGTCACCTTTCCTAAGAGGAAAGGCTCAGAGATCTGGGACTGCAGCCTAGAGAAGAGACAGGTTAGGGAGTTTATTATCTATGTATATAAATAACTGGACAGAGGATGCAAAGATGACAGACAGTCTCTTTTCAATAGTGCCCCGTGATAGGACAAGAAACAATGGGCACAAACTGAAACATCAGGAAACACTTTGTTCTCCGAACATCAGAAAACACTTAACTGCAAGGGTGACTGAATACATGTTGTCACTTTGAGAAGTCTTCCTTCTTGGAGATTTTCAAAAGCCACCTGGATGTGGTCCTGGACAACCTGTTCTACCTGTCCCTGCTTGAGCAGGGGTGTTTGGACAAGATGATTTCCTGAGGTCCTTTCCAACCTCAACTTTTCTCCAACTCTGTGATTCTGTGAAATAAATAAATATTTTTCAGAATGGAGATTTGATTTAGACCTGTTACAACCACTGCCACAACAACTGCTTCTGAGTGATTATATTCAGTTTTTTTTTTGTTGTTGTTGTTGTTGTTAGTTTTTCTCTATTTGCTTGTTTTGATGAAAATTCATAGTTTTTCAACCCATTTCTATACCCAGAAGTTCAGCAATTCAAAGTAGGTTTTCCTGACTCAGGAGGCAAATAAAATAAAATAAAATAAATAAAATAAACAACAACAAAACATGAAAACTTAATGGAATGCTAACTATGGTTGACTATTTCATTTTCTTTTCCATTTACATAGCCAATCCTGTGATCAGAATGTTGATTTACCTCCCACATATTACTTTGAAGGAAATAGTATGAAATTGATATTCAAATCATTCCCTGTATACAGCTAGTAGTGGGTTGCTTCTAGACGGGAATAATGTCTTAAGATTCTTTAAAATCCAATAGGTTTTCTTATATGTTATGTTTAATCTGAAAGAATTTAAAAGAGTAAAATCAATTCCACATTTAATCAATAACAAGATTGTGTTTAGAAAATAAATGATATCATGTTAAAGAAAAAACAATGCAGTCCATCACAATAATTTGCATGTATTATTGATCATTTGAGTATACTTCATTTGGTATTCTAAGAGATGGCTTTGAATAGAACAGAATGGAACAGAACAGAACAGAATGTCCTCCACATTTTCATAATAATAATAATATTTTTTTTTAATCTAGTAACATGGAAATCTTCAGTGTTAAAATCAGAACTGTTTTTCCTTTTGTCACTGTGAGATGGTTAAATATATCAAAGTCTAAAACACTGTGTGTAGAAAAACATGAGAATTTGAAATGTGTATTGTGTGCATTTTTGGAGAGGGCTAAGATTAGGACCGCTAGCAAATTACTACTCTGTTGATTAGGACCTGGCCTGAGATTAAGATAACTGAAGAGGGTATGAAAAAAAAATGGTCAGGAGATGGACAAAATAAATAAATAAGTAATATAAAAAAGCTGAATGTATTTATGTTGAACAACAACTGAATAGCAAGCTGGCAAAAGTTGCAGAGGACTGGATCTCACAGACCTAAAGGGGTGTTATATGAGAAACATATAAACTCTGTAGATAAATGGAGGGAAGCATGGGAGACCCTTTGGGGAGTATGATCTTGGTTGGAGGGCAGTGCCTAGGTAGCCATTTCAGAAGCATCGCAAAAGGCTGAGATTGTCTACACACACACGCACGCACGCACGCACGTACACACACACACACACACACACACACACAAAAAAAAAAAAAAAAAGAAGCATGTCATCAAAGGCATGTACAAAGTCCTTCACATGGAAAAGAAGGACCCCATGAACCCATGCATACTGGAGTCTGACTAGCTGGAGAAAAGCTTTGCAGAAGAGGACCTGGGAATCCTGCTTAACTCCAACCTGAACATACTGGTCAGAGTCCAACAAAAGGCCACAAGTATGGGCAGAGAACTAGAAGAGAGCTAGGACTGTTCAATGTGGAGAGGAGATGGCTTAGAGATCTTACTGATGTGTTTAAATGCCTAACATGAGGATGTAAAGAAGATGGAGCCAGACTCTGCTCAATGGCACTCAATAGGAAGACACGAGCTGAAATGCAGGAAATTCTGATTAAACATAAAGCCCACTTCTGTTGTGAGGATGGTCAGACACTGGAACAGATTGTCAAAAAAGGATGTGAAGCCTTCATCTGTGGAGATATTCACAACGTGACTGGACGTGGCCCTGAGCAACCTGCTGTAGCTGATCCCTAAGGAACAAGGTGGACAGGGAGGGGGCTGTCCACAGCTGGTGGGGGGGGGCACTGGGCAGGTGGACTGAGCACCCTGGGGTCTCATGGTAGGACCCATCCCACACCTGGAAGCACCAGCAGCTGCCCAACACCTGAAAACATGTAAAAGAACTTTTTGGAACAGAATTGTGATGAGTGGCTATGAGAGATATTCTTATTTTATAACATGGAGAAGCTCTGAGACACTCGTGTTTCACAGACACAGAGAAATGTATTTCAAGAAAACTTTCTTTATTTTAGGATTAAGTTTTGTGGTTATCTGTCAACATTTAGCCAATCAGGTAGAGCAAATTAGAAACATCTGTGGGCTGCATGTCATGTCCCACTGCTTCTGTCAAGAAGCACCTATGGCAGAAGAATGGTTTAGGAAATTGATAGCAGTAGAAGGGTATGAACAATATTTCCCAGTGTGCTACCCTGAGGATGAAAACATCTACCTTTTATTTTTTATTTTTTATTTTTAAATATTTTATTTTATTTTGTTTTGTTTTGTTTTGTTTTATTTTATTTTATTTTATTTTATTTTCATCATTCTCTATCTGAGAACCATCAGAGCCAAGATGAATGGTGAATCCATTCTGAAGACGTATTCATTAAAAGTTCAGGTTGTTTCTTCTCTTTTAGCAGAGCTTTAGTCAACACTAAGAATACAGCACAGGAACAGCTGTAGAGTATTTAGAAGTGCTGATGCATACAATCAGTCTGGACAGTCAGGAGGCCTTCCAGGGTCAGATTACCTAATTATGAGTTGAACATAATATTGCCCTCACAAAAGGGCAAAGGGGCAAAGTCAAATAAATAAAACTATGGATGGTTTCTCAGTGTTTGTAGATTTATGTATCCTTTAAAACCTCATTGCTTGAAAGACAAATGGGCTTTGACGAGTTGATAGGTTAAGATTTAGGAAGCTTCTGGTATACTGGTCTCGTCCCTGAATTCTATTGAGTCATGGACATTAGGAAGAGCTCAGGGCACTCTGGATTGGCAGGACACACCATTTTGGCTTTTGTGGTTTTCTGTATTCTTGAAGCCCTCAATTTTTCTGATTTTCTTTAGTTGACTGTAAGCTTTATTTAGTATACTTATCTGTGGAGTAGAGATGGCTATATTTCAAGCAGCTTTTTTTGTGTGCCTCTGCCTACCTACAGTGTTTACTGAAGACGAATGAAAGGAATTAAAAAAGTGACTCAAAGTGCCTATTGGTGTTGACAGATGAGCACTTTAAGCAAGGAACAATGCCCTTGAAAATTAAGATATTAAAATAGAACAAATTGTGCAAAAGGCCACAGGAATAATAAGTAAATTTTAATGCAAACATATAGGCCCAATTAAAATTCAGACTTCAATATAATTGTGAAGGTAATTGTTACAACCTCTCTGTCATGCTAGATACATGACTCAATTATTTGCTAGGAAGGTGGAGACAACATTTCTAAAGTAAAACCAGGAAATCATTATCATTTAAAGACTGTTTGGGGGCCTTGTATGCAAAAATTTAGTCATTATAAATAGGAATTTAAATAATGATTAAAATATACATATTTAATTATTTTAAATATAAATGTGAATATATGAGAAAGAAGTAGGCATGGGCATGGGCATGGGCATGGGCATGGGCATGGGAATGGGAAAGGGGAAGGTGAGGGGTAAGGCTGTTTTTTGTTCTCACGGTTCCAGACTTTACCTTTTGGGTCTTGGTCTATGTGGCTAGAGCTCTTGCTCATGAAGACTGAGGAGAAGAAGTCTTTGAGGACCTCAGCCTTCTCCATGACCTAGCTAACCAGGAGTCCTGTTTCCTTCCAGAGAGGGACCATAATTTCCCTACTCTTCCTTTTATACCCAATGTACCTATAGAAGCCTTTATTTTGCCCTTGATATTCCTGGTCAAATTTAATTCTAATAGGGCTTTAGCTTTCCTATCCTGATCCCTGGCTGCTTGGGCAATTTCTCTGTGTTCTTCCCAGGCTATCTGTTCTTATTTCTACCCTCTGTAGGCTTCCTTTTTGTGTTTGAATTTGTTCAGGAGTTCCTTATTCATCCACACAGGCCTTGTGGTATCTTTTCCTGACTTTCTCTTTGTTTGGATGCATTACTCTTAAGCTTGGCAGACTCCACCTACACTCACCTGCCCCTGCCTTCTGTCCCATAAGCTCTCTGTCAGCTCCTCATCCATCCCCAGGAAGAGCTCCATGCAATCCAGCTGCTCAATGACAGAGGAAGATGCCCTCTCCTTTTCTCCCCTACCTGTCATTTCTAAAGAGCCTGTATCCTTCCTTCCAAAATGCCAGTCACGGGAGACATCCCACCACATCTCCATAATGCCAATGAGGTCATAGACCTGCAGGCATGTGTACATGCAAGCTTCTCTAACTCCTCTTGTTTTATTCCTATGCTACATACATTGGTATAGATACTTTTGAGTTGGACCCCTGATGAAGCTGACTTACTGGCTGGAATTCCTTTGTGTGGCTCTTCAGGTGCCCTTCTGCTGACCTACCCATGACCCTTCTCCAACCTCTGATCATCTGTCACTGACACTGGCACCAAATTGGGAGAAATAGGGTGGATTGAGGTTCCCCTGCACCGACAATTTTAGTTTAAAGCCCTCTTCACCAGCTTGGCAAGCCTATAACTGAGTATGCTCTTCCCCTTCTCTGACAGGTGGATCCCATCAGCTGCCAGCAGACCAGGTTTCTCACAGCAAGTCCCATGGTCTAAGTATCTGAAGCCATGTCTGTGGCATCAGTCCTGTTGCCATCTGTTGATTTGACTGCCTCTTTCAGTCTCCTTTCTTTTTACCATAAGGACGGATGAAAACACCTATATATGTTATTATTTTTTACTTCCTATTTTCTGAGTTTAAATTATACTTAGCATACCTCAGGGAACCCTACCTTCTGTCTTAGCTCATTGCCCTTAATCACATTCTTTCTTATGATCCACACCTTTATCTCAAAGTCCATAGTGAATCTTTAAGTAATGAGCATTCATCTAATTTATCATTTCCTACTTTTTCAAGCTCCCTTTGAGAAAGAACTAACTGGAAATCTATCCTAGATTTCAAAGATTTCTCTATTTCTCATAAACCTAGAGCAATCTTTTCTGGCAGCAAGCATTTTCCTAGCTTACTGATTTTTTACTGAATAAAGGAGAAAAAAAAATCTAGCTCTTCAGTCTCTTTGTATCTTAGTAGTATACATAATTTCAGAATATTTTTGAGATTTGTCCATGTTCTTCTAGGTTTTACCAGACCTATGAACAGATCTTGATGCTTAGTTAAAACTGCTGCAAAGAGCAAGCCTATCCTGAAATCCAACACAACCTCACTCTAATACAAATCTCTGTCTTTACAGCTCAGACACTTGTCAGAAGAAATTCTTTCAAACTCCCACCAGCACACCAGTCTGATTCTTCAGCAAGTATATATATCCTGTGGCTACAATCATTGCTTAGGCTAGAGGAAGAAACCACTTACTGTCTTTCAAAATATCGTAGCTCCCAGTAGTCTTACTCAACACCAATCTGACATAGATAGGCTCTGTGTCCACATTTTATTTTACAGTATTTCTGGAATCAGCAATAAATCTTACTTTTCACCCTCTTCTTTGCTAAATCCTAAATGTATGTCAACATTGTCTCTACTCTTAAATTTGGTAAAGTAAATCTATAAACTAGTAAAACTAATCCATTCATCCAAGTCAATAACAATTTTTATTTTTGTTCCTTGTAACTTGCAGGCTGCAGCCAAAAATACTCTTTGATACTGACCTTGAACCTAAGCTATAGTCCTAATACTGTATTAAAAATATCTCAATCATTCTGCTTTTCATGCTCAGCATTCGTGTTCTTTCTCCATCACTTGGAGAAAATATGATCTTAGCTATTTAGCCCATTGATTTTGGAGTAAAATAAATAAATAAATAAATATCAATGATTAAGCTGGCCAACCAATCCTTCATTGACCTTAAGGTGTGAGGTTACCAAAGAAAGCTCATTTAAACAATTGTATAGTTAGCACAATAGACTATCTCTTCATCTCTTTCTTCCAAATCTTAAAGCTAAATTTACATTGAGAGTAGCACACTGATTTGGATTGCACTCTTCTAAACAACAGAGTTTGATGTATTTCAGCATCATGCATCACCTTCATTATATGAGTCTTATTAGATTCACAGGACATTTGAATGTTAAACTCATATTGTTACCACACATACCCATACCTTAAACATAACACAGCTCTGAAACACAAGTAATACAAAATACATTATAAAAACATTAATACAATATTAATGCAAAAATTAATACAATACAAAAACATTAACAGCCCTGTCAAGAGATTTTTCTTGCTTAAGCCCTTCAGGTCTTTCAGGACACAGTAAGAAACCTGCATAACATGGCAAAAATCCTAATAATTCAGTTTTCTATTTTTCTAATAATTTACTTAATTACCCAAATTTGCATCTGTATCTGTACTGATAAAGTTACAGAGTGGATCCAACAATTTTTTTTATTATCATCATTATGTTTTCTTTATTGTTTTAGTTATTTTTTACTATATTTTGGGTAGGTATCTCTCACATGATACTTTATTAAATAGAATATGGTGAGAGGAGAATAATCTTAATCAAAGTAGAATCTAAATTAGTATAAGTTGAGGGAGTACCAAAATAATTGTTCAGGGCTGTTTACTGGAACAGTATCTCCAGTTCCCACTGGATTTTGTAGAACTGTAGATAAGTTCAAAACAAAGCCACCACCAAATACACACACACACACACACACAAAATTCATATGGTCATGTAACAATTTTAAAATAATTGTTCAGGACCTTTTTTCCCTTGTGCTTTTGTATCTTTTTTTTTTTTTTTTTTTTTTTTTTTTTTTTTCCAGATTTCACCCCAGCTTAACCCTTACTTGCATTTCCGTGCAGGGTCTCTGAACACACCTTCACAGACTGTTATAGTGCCTACATCAGCAGAATGAACACTAGGTAGCAGATCTATAATTATGAACTTCAAGAAGCACACAAAGTCTGATTTTTCCATTTTTCTTGTGCTTTGTAGTAGTCACTTTACATGTATAACACACAACACTAGCTGGCAAGGCAAGACTGTATGATCACTGTGATGTGCCATTGTCAGCTTTATCCACAGTGGCGTTTCTTTCATGTGGAATAGCAAACAGACGAGATGAATAAGACCTTCCCAAGTTTTATAATTTTCTCCAACTAAAAGATCACATAACCTGGTGTGATGATGTCCAGACTGAAAATAAAGGAAAGAACCATTGCTTTTCTGACTAGACAAGAGATATGGTTTCCTTGAAAGGTATTCCTTATTTGTTTGAAAATTGTTACTTTTAATTTATGCAATATTTTGCTTCTTAGACAAAAAATGGGCTGAATGACAAGCTAGCATTAAATTATGACTAACTTAATTGTCTCAAAATAGTAACTAGAAAGGTTTGCAAGTTTAAATTATTACAATTTTATTTACAATTGATCCCATGCAGATTTTACCTCCAAGACTCTAGCCTTATCAGTGCACAACATAGGCACTATTAATATACTGATGAGCTATTTGATGTTTTGTTTTCTTTTTATTGTTTGTTGTATGCGAGAATCTTTATGCTATGGAGATAAAATTAATTACTTTTTTCATTTTTCTATGCATTTTTCTATTTTTCTATCTTAACTTGCAGCACTTGAATTCTTCAGAAGCAATCTATTAAAATATTGCTTTTGCACCAATTCTTTTAAGGAGTGTATCAGTCCAATTTCATACAGAGAACTGAAGCTCAAAATTATTGAGAGTAAGGCCAGCTATTGTTTTTTGGAAGTTCACTTTTAATGTATTTGGTATTAAATAGCATTTTATTCTCAAACCACTGCTTCCCGTAACCTCAGATGTAGTTTGCAATGCTCTGTAAACAGACCTCAGATTTTGAAACAGAAAATAAGGTACACAGATTTTAAGTGTGTGATAACTTCTGTTCGAGTGACTTACCTGATATAATTTGAGAATTGAAGAATGGCTTTCCAAAGATATATATACATACAAATGCATATACATAAATATATGCATACACATATACACATAAATATACATATACTTATATATTAATCAGATTTTGGGGCCTTAAGGTAGATGCTTTAGCAACAGAAACCTCTTTCAGAACTTCACTTACCTTATCATAACATAATAACTTCTGCTACAAATGAATCTCTACAGATAGTACTTTGTTGATCCACTCCCAAAGACATTGGTCAAGAACCCTAGAGCGCAATAGTAAATGCGAAGAAGAAAGAATAAATAAGTAGAAAAGACTGTGAATGGAATCACCACTGCTAAATTAATAAAATAAAAAATAAAATAAAAAATAAAATAAATAAATAATAATAAATAAATAAAAAAGGAAAAAATAAAAGAAAGAGAGATGAGAGATGAGAGAAAAGAGAAAAGCAAAAAAGAGAAAAAGAAAAAAGAAAAAAAAAATAAAAAAGAAAAAAGAAAAAGCGTCTCAAGCCCTTGCCATACAAGTATTCTCAGTCTGAGTATGTGGTGAGGTTAGACAGTCAGATGATATAAACTTCTACAGCTCCATTTCCTTATTGAAGTTTTGATGATTTATTCCAGCTGAAGATGACATGAAATAACGTTGACAGGTATGTATTATCTTACAAACTTTATAGAAATGATTTTGCACAGTTAAGGTTGTCAATGAATGCTTAACTACTTGGATTGCATAAATAAGGGTACAAGCAGACATACAATAAAAAGCAAAAAGGTATTTATTTTAAAGAAAAGACCTATGTATTACACTTCTTACACTTGTAAAATTGATATAATCAATGTATATTATATATCTTATTTCTGTAGTGGTTTTCATGAGACAGCTGATTCAGTAGTATACAATAACAGTGTATGAAGACGCTTTTACTTTCTTTTTCCATTCACTTTCTTGCCCTATTTTTTAACTCAATCTCTTTTATATTCAGCTTGAACGTCTGATTCTAATACTGTTTTAGAGTATAACAATTTACAGAGAATTGAAAAAGCAATTTTCTTTGGACAGCTAGCTATTCTCCCTAATTTTCACCTGCCAAATTCTTTACTATGAATGTTGATTCAATCAGATAAAATTCAGGCCTTAAATATGTTTGATTAGCTGCCTAGATTACCTTTAGCTACTCACTTTGCTTGCTCCACTTTGCATGTACCACTCTTCCCTTTCCACTTATGAACCACAACACAAAGTTAACAGCATGTTAAGCCATGTGTTTCCATAGACCTACACTGAGTAATGTAGACGTGATCTCAGACAATAAGCATATTTCAGTTATAAGCTACTTAAAACCTGGTTCTCCTTCACCAACTGAAGTAGGAATGCACCAACAGTAGAACCAAAACATATACTACTTATAATGTACATGTACAATTTATTTTATTTTAGTTCAGTTACTTATTGCAGCTAATTTGAAATCACTGCAACAGTGACTGAAGAAAGGCCTTTACATATTTTGTGCCCCACCACAAAATACTTTACAAGAAATAACCCAGCAATATGCCATCAGTGCATACATTTTTGTTTTTATAGTGTTCAGTCAGGGTTTTGCTACTTTTAGGTACTCTGAAGAGTTTCTTGTTAGGTAACTAATTTGCCTGATCTTAGTGTAAAGATAGTGTAAAGTATAAAGTGTAAAGTATAAAAGGAAACTGAAAAACTTAATACCTCACTAAATTCGTATGGCACAAGGTGGAAAAAAAAAAAAAAAAAAAAAAAAAAAAAAAAAAAAAGAAGAAAGAAATTCTACCTGCTTTAACTCTTAGCTGGAAGCTACTAGAAAGTTCTGAAAAAGCTTTTTGATTTTCAGAATATGTGCAAGTTTCTAGCACAATAATGGTGTATTTGAAATTGTTTTGTGTATATATGCACAGATTGGACATGTTTTAGACTTTGAAAGCTGCTGTCAGACTAAAGCAGATTTAAAATGAAGTAGATAATGTAAGGACTTGATAACGTAATAAACCAAAATTGAACTAAATAACATTGTTGTGGCCCATATTAAGGTCAAAGTTAATTGTGCTCTCTTAATCTAGGAACTGCTTCAAGACTCAGGAGTATTAGATATAAGTATACATTTTCAAATTAGTTTTGTAAAACTATTACCCAGCAGTTCAAAGTACTGACTTACCGCTAGCATACATTTTGTGGACAACTCATTACATATCTGATGATACCTCCCCCAGTGACTAGCCACAGTTTTTAACCTTAGAACTAACTGAAAGACAAATAAATAGTATCATGTGACTGCCTGACTGCCAGTACAGACCATCAGGGAATAAATAAATAAATAAATAAATACAGCAACAAATTAAGTTACCATAAGGGGATCCAGAGATTCTATGGAGCTGTAGTATCTTTCTTAATGAATAAATGATTCTTATTTTCTGTGTAGTATTCTATAGTGTAATAGAGAATAAGATTTCATAAAAAAAAAAACTTGTTATAAAACAAACAAACAAACAAAAGCAACAAAGCACACTTAATATGCTAACTATAAATATAAATGTTGAGGAACAATATGTCTTGGCAAAGGAAGAGCAAATACTACAAATACATCAAAATGTCAAATCAGGTTCAGGTGATTCAATTTTTACCAATTAATTTTTAGTAATATGCATTTTTTTGTCAAATACATTTGTTTTTAAATGTTTGATCATTCTATTTAAAACATATTTTCCACAAGTTTTTGTGTTCATTAGTTTGCATATGGTATCCTTCCAGATTTCAGTACGCAGTTAAAAGAAGTCACTGTCTTTCTGATTCTGTGAAGAAGTAACCAAGAACTTGGGAAGAAGGAGAGTAATTCAGGAGACTAGTAGAGGTATTCTAGTGTGATACCAGGCTTCTGAGTCATCACTTCTGTACATTAAAAATAAAAAGTAAAAACCTTTAAATGAAACAAAAACAAGCAAACAAACAAAAGAAAACAACAAGAAGAAAATCCAGCACACGGATAAAGGAAAATGGTTTCAATAGAACGTGAAACATGGGATTATAAAGGACCTATTAAATCATTGGTTCTTTTATTTCAGGGACCTTGTTGTATGAAATTGCTGCCATGAACTCATTTTAAACTCTAGCTATCTGGCTGAAGTTTACATCTACGAAAAGCTGAAGAAATTCACTTATCTGAAGATTAGAATTCCTCTAATTTCAAACTTAAATTTGTCATTTGCTAGATCTTCTGCTCATTCCTAAATCCTGAATTAGTCTTTCCCATATATTCTAATTTTATTTTCAGTTAATTTATCTTTACTTATTTGTGGTATTTCAATTGATCAAATTGACTCTGACTCTGCCCTTGCCATTTCTTTAAGGGGAAAATAGAAGTTATTTCAGATTCCCTCCCCGCCCTCCCCTCCCCCCAAACACACAAATACACACTTCCATTGGATTATCTTTTCTGTCATCCTACCATATGGAACTCATGTTTTAGAGAAATGTCTGTTTGGCTGGTCCTTATTTTGTGTTCTCATTTCCAGTCATGGTTATCCCCTTCTTCCTCTAAGAATATGCAGCTCCTCCTTCAGATTTATGACTTTTAGTCTCATGTAATCAACTGATTTTATTTTAAAATTTCATTTTCTGTTTTTGTACATCATTGAAAATGTTAAATAACATGCTCCATAAAACCTGTGCTTGAAAAACATTCTTATATCTTTCATCTCAACCTATAATTTTTCTTTTACTTCTTCTTTACTTGTTACTCTAGATCATTTCTTACCTAATTCCTAGTTTCTTAAATATAGCTATTTGATTGATGTGTTAGCAGCTTTCATGAAAACTAGATGTGTTAAATTTAGTTCAACACCATAATTAATGCATATTATTTGGCTTGGTTCATTTCAGATATTTATCTGTATAATGCTGTGAACTGCTCAATTTGGGAAGGAACATGAAATGAAATAGTTTATCTTAATCAAAAACACATCTGTCTTCTCTCTTCAAATTTAACTTTCAGTTTTTTGTTTTAATTTCTCTAAAATAAATATGAGAAATTGTGAATAACTTAAAAGAAGTGGGTAGTGATGTCAAAACCACCTGATAAGCAACATGAAAGTTGTCTAAGCTCATGGCAGGGGGGGTGGATCTTTAAAGTCCCTTCCAACCCAAACCATTCTACAATTCTATTCTGTGATTCTAAAACAAAAAGAATGTTTTTAGTATAAGTTTCTTCTTATTCCTATGTGGAATAATTTCTCCAGCACCAAGAAAATATTCAATTTATCTGATCAAAAGGAGATTTTTCTACCATATAGTTTCACCATATATATGCATGAAATTGGATTGGTTAGTTTATTTTCCTTGATGAGAAAAGGGGAAAAGATTCAATTTATCAAAAACAAATTTTTTTTTTTTTTTCTTTGTTTGTTTTTTTCCTCCTCAATATTTCAGACTCCTAGTTCCCTATTCTTTTCTTTTTATTTTCACATTTTACAGGATAATCTTGTTTGGTATACAAAAGTCTGATGCTTGTTGTTTAAATATTAATTGCAGGAAAGTTATCCAAAATCTGTTAAGATCAATAAAATGCAATAAAATCAATAAAAACTCAGGCCAAGACTCTAAAACCAGGATTTAAAATAACTTTTTTTTTTCTTTTTCTTTTTTTTTTTTTTTTTCCCTTAAAACAACTAATAAAATATATAATTGATTGGAATTTAAATTAACTTGCATTTGTCATCTTTATTCAACTGTGTAGTCAAAGGCTATATTGGAAAGTAAATTATACCATCAAAAAGCAACTCAAAATGAGTGTGGATAATGGAGTACAAGATGTTATTTCTCACCAGCCTTTTCTTACTGGGTGAAATCTCTGGGTTCTTCCTTCTGTTGTGTATTTCTCTTGCAATCTTATTTATTTTATTTTTTTCATTTCTCTTGCCATTGCAGACACTGAGCAGATTGTTACATCTCATTGGCAGAAGATAGCAAGAAGTTAGGAGGCTACTCCTGATAAGTGTCCTGAGGGTAGTACTGGTTAGCACCATAGAAGAAGCAGAGGAATAAAGTACCTGAAGTACCTGTGTTATACAGGGAAATACAATTTCTCCAGCATTCGCATCCTGGGATATTGAATGAAATTTTGTCTTTATTGAACTGTTTTGACTTAAACAGTAAAATAAAAGTATTCTATTTTCCATTTCTGTCTCAGCTAAATAGAGTAGTATTGATAATAGTAGAATTCCTTTAGTGATAATATCTTTCTGTTTAAGAGGTTGATGGAAGCAGCCATAAATTGACCTAGTTATAATGCGAAAATACTGTGATACAATAAGTAGCACAGGTTTTGATTTGTCCCACCTGAAAATGTAATTGATATGCCTGCATTATGAAGTTGGTTTTAGGGTTTTTAGCACACAACAGAAAGTGTGAGAAGGCAGCTTTAGATTATAACCTATATATTAACTTTTTTTTTTTTTTTTTTTTTTTTTTTTTTTTGACAAGATTACCTTATTGCTTATTGACTATTGAGAGTTTAATTTCATCCTAAGGTAAATGTCCAACATAAATCAGATGAATTTTGCCTTTGGCATTCATGCTTCTGTTCTTTAATCATAAAAGGAACCTCCTAGTGAATCACTGACATATAAGTTTCTACATCAGAAAACCCTAGTTATTTGAAACAAATCCTCAAAGCCTAAAGTTAAGGTTTTTTTAAAGACCTGTACCCCACACAGTGTGAAAAACCTGCTATGTCAATTTTTAAAATTGTTTTCAATTTTTGAAATTCCTTCAAACTGACAGAAGAATGCAGAAAATATGTATACTTCTTAAAATTTAAATTCTAGCTATCTCTTTTTAAAATATCTTTAATGATGATGGTAGTGCATTTTTCAGGGCCTTGTGGTGGTTTTACCATGCTAGGCAGCTGAACACCACAACTGCTCTCTCACTCCCCCTCCTCAGATGAGGAGGGGAAGAAGTAAAGGAAAGAACAACTCACGGGTTGAGATAAGGATAATTTAATCAAAGAGAAAAAAAAAAATATTAAGGAAATATTATTATTAATTAAACAATTCAACTAAAGGGAAAAAGGGAAAGGGGAAAAGAGAGGGGGAAAGGGAATAACAAAACAAAACAAGTAAAGGCTATGTGGAAGTGCAGAGGAAAGAAATTACTCTCTACTTCCCACAAATGAGCAATGCTTGACCACATCCTTGAAGCAGGGCTTCAACACACATAGCTGGTGTTCGGGAGGAGGACAGACTTTTTTGCAATGAGAG
>NC_048893.1:131412663-131421812 GCF_011077185.1 Oxyura jamaicensis
TTTTCCACCTTTTATTGCTGAGTGTGACATCATATGGTATGGAATATACCTTGGTTGGTTTAGGTCAGCTGCCCTGGTGATGTTTCTTTCTCACTTTTCTGCCCACCCCTAGTAGCATTAGAGAAAGTCCTGATGCTGTGCCAACACTTCTCAGCAGCAGACACAACACTGGTGTGATACCACTGCTGTTCTAGCTACAACTGCAGAGTGCAGCACTGTTTGATTTGGTCCAAGGACAAAAATAAGGACTATCGAGGGTAAAAAGATGACAATTTCAGCTATTCAATGATTGCAATCTAGTTGATAGTGGATGTTGTCTTATCATGTTTTCTTCATACAAACAGCTTTTTTTTTTTTTTTTTTTTTTTTCTTCTCATACCCTCTCTCTCCTAATACATGCTTGCTTGCACATCCTTAGCAAACTTTGTTTATTAAGGATACCATAATGAAATTATTTTCTTTTTCCAGTTTATGAGCTTAGAGATTGTGTTTCAAATGTTTGATAATTTTAAGATGGTCCTAGGTGTATGTATCTAGCCTTTTTGTCTGCCAAGGCAACAAAGAGAAACCTTGAAGGTGGCAGCATGATTGAACCGGCTCATATCAAATACCTGTTATATCAAAAGAGAATAAACATGCCTGTTTTCTGCCTTGTATGTGGGGAATAACTATATTAAATCAGTCTTGACAGTCCATCAAATTTAAATTTATTAAAGCCCAACATTGCAACTGAACAGTTTTTGAAATCAGTATGACTGATGGTTAACAGCATGAAGTTTGCACCTACATTTACATTTTAAAAGACTGATATTTTCAACCATCTTTGATTTTTTCTTAATGGTCCCCTTTCTGAAACTTAGAAAGTAAGAATGAATAGCTTCTTATCATTATGGAAGCAATACAAACACTATACTGTTTCTTCTAGAATGATATAACCTGCAAATGAAAGATGAAACAGAAAACAGCAGAAATAAAGCCGCCATTTCTCAAACTGTCAGCTATACAAAATAGACCCATTAAAGCAGAGTAAGTGGCACACAGAAAGGCAGCTGCTGCTCCAGGAAAATCTCATTGCAAATACTCAGAAAGCCAGAGACATTTCATTTTTATTAATTTAAAAATGCATCCACAAAGCACACTAGATCAATCAAAATGATCCTTGAAGTCAGGACTTCAAAGGAACAGTACCTTGTTGGGTCCAAATTCCTGTAAGATTATTGTTCTTAGTTAGCTTTCTTTCATCACCAGAATATTGATGAAAATGGTATTTTCAAGACTAGGAAAATAATAAAATTGATAATAATAATAATAAAAAAATATAGATTCTATTTTGGAGACCTGAGGAAAGGAATGATCTGATGTCACCTATGCTTTTCCACTAAGAATAGTGAAAAGGGAGGTAGGAGCAACTCACACATAGGAGACAGAAAGTTAAAATCTCTCATGACTAAGAAAGATTCAACTCTGGATCTTGTAAGAATATAGCCACACATTATGCTTTATTTAGCTGTGTAATCAGGTTCATCAATTTCTGCCCCACAAAATTTGTTCCTGCTTCTACACTACACTTGACAACCCTTTCTATTGGGATATGGTAGCTGTTAAAAATACATCAAATTGAATTGCTTCAGGTACAGAAAACAAATGTATAAAATAATTTAGAATAAATGAATTGCTACAGTATCACTGAGGAAATTATTTAAGATATGCAATAAGCATAAGCATTTGAGTTTTGTAAACTCAAAAGTAATATTGCTTACTGTGATCTTGCAACTTATTTTCCTTTTAAAAACAAGTTATCAATATTCACAGAAGTCATTGACAAAACATTTATTTCATGCATTCATTTGTTTAACTAGGAATCCAGCTTACATGAAATAAAGAGTTATTTCGTTCATGTTTAAAAAGTATGATGTTCTAGCTTTGAAGTAACCAAACTAGGGTGTGAGTAGAAAGAGAGACATAATATATATATATATGTATATATATATATCCCATGTTCAATTAAATGGCAATCAAAATCTTGTAAGCATAATTACAATTGTAATCAAAAGATGTTTGTTCTTTATGTTACTGTGTTGGGTCTGTCTGGGATGGAGTCACCTTTCCCTGCAGCAGCCCACACAGGGCTATGCTCTGCACTCATAGCTGGAACAGCACTGGTATCACTCCAGTGTTGTGTCTATTGCTGCATAGTGCTGTCACAACATCAGAACTCCCTCCAGGCCCCCAAGAGCCAGCAGGCTGGGGGTGGGCAATTGATGGGGAGGGGATATCACCAGGGCAGCTGACCTAAACCAACCAAAGGGATATTCCATAACACCTGATGTCACACTCAGCAATAAAAGGGGGCCTATCATGGGGGAGGGTCTCTCCTGAACAACCGGTATGCGTTTTGAGGCCCTGCATCCCGGGACGTGGCCGTTGATGGGAAGTAGAGAATAATTTTTTTTTCCTTTCTCTCTGTGCTTCCGCCCGGCCTTGTTGTTTCTTTTGTTTCTTTTTCTCCCCATTCCCCTCCCCTTTAATTAAATCATTCTCATCTCAAACCTCGAGCTCTTTGTGTCATCTTTTGTCCCCCTTCCTCTTTGAGGAGGGGAGGAGTGAGAGAGCGATTGTGGTGGAGCTCGGCTGCCCACTCGAGTAAAACCATCACAGTTACCTCGCAATCTTTTGCTGTTGTTGTTTAATAAAAACAAAACAAAACAAACAAACAAATGACAAAACTTACTTGTAAGTATAAATTTTAAAAGTTTAGGCCAGGAATGTAATCAGGAAAAAAATAGTAGTTTTGGTAGTATTTCCATTCGGAAAATCCTACTGTAAATAATTCATACTAAGGGAAAGAAGAATTAGTTGAACATGAGCTATTACACTAAAAAGTACTATTTTATTGAACATTTGCATGATTGTAAACATGGCTCAGCTAAATCTGAGGTCTAGACCACATGACCTCCATAGGTCCCTTCCAATTTCAACCATTCTGTGATTCTGTGATTCATGGTTGTGGTAAATCTGGATATCTTCTTCTTCCTCCTTTAGATGAAACGACTTTTTAAAAACACTGTGATTATCCACTACAGCAAAAGACAGAAAACCATCAGATCTGGGTAAGTATTGCATCATGCACCAAAAAATACTCAAAGATTTTACATAGTTTAGGAGCAGCCAATGAGTCAAGATGCAGTTGAACAATTCTGCATATGGAACAAAATTCAAAATGTTGCTCAAAACTAATTTGCAAATAAAAGAAAAACAAAGCAAAATAAAACAACAAACTATATATGCCAAGTATATGAGCCACTATGAACAGTTTAACCAGCTCCTTTCATGAGTGAGTCTCAGCTGCTTTAGTTAAAACGTTTTAAGAAGATCATAATATGACTCCTGAACAGTATCTATAAGAAAAAATAACATCTAAGCTAAAATAAAACTTTTACATTTCAAATGTGGTAACTGCAATTCTTTTATTGGAGGAAGGAAAAAGACATCTAAATATGGAGTATACACATGATGAATGTTACGTTTGGGGTATATCCTCTTTAATATATTCATTGATGATTTGGATGAGGGAATTGAGTGCACCCCCAGTAAGTTTTCAGAGGACACCAAGTTGGGGTTTTTGATCTGCTAGAAGGTGGGAATGCCCTGCAGAGGGACCAGGACAGGTTGGATCAATGGGAACTGGCCAATGGGATGGGGTTCAACATGGCTAAGTGCTGGGTCCTGCACTTTGGCCACAAGAACCCCATGAAATGTCACAAACTTGTGGGAGAGTGGTTCGAAAGCTGTGCAGAGGAAAAGGATCTGGGGGTGCTGACTGATGCTTGCCTGAACATGAGCCAGCAGTGTGCCCAGGTGGCCAAGAAGTCCAATGGCATCCTGGCTTGTATGAGGAGTAGTGTAGCCAGCAAGACCAGGGAGGTGACTGTCCCCCTGTACTCTGCTCTGGTGAGGCCACACCTCAAGTACTGTGTTCAGTTTTGGGCCCCTCACTATGAGAAGGACATTGGGGCCCTGGAGAGTGTCCAGAGAAGAGCTACAAAGCTGGTGAAGGACCTGGAACATGAGTCCTATGAGGAGTGGCTGAAGGAACTGGGGTTGTTTAGTATGAAGAAGAGAAGGCTCAGGGGAGGCCTTATTGCTCTCTACAACTGACTGAAAGGAAGTTGTAGGGAACTGGCTGTCAGCCTCTTCTTGCAGATAACTAGTGATAGGACTAGAGGGTATATCCTCAAGTTGGGGAGGTTCAGGTTGGAAATTAGGAGACATTTCTTCTCAGAAGGAGTAGTCAGGTATTGGAACAAGTTGCCCAGGGAAGCTGTGGAGTCCCTGTCCCTGAGGGTGTTCAAGGAAAGGTTAGATGTGGTATTTAGAGACCAGGTGATGGTTGGACCAGTTGATCTTTGAGATCTTTTCCAACCTTAATGATTCTATGATTCTATGATTTTTGAATATGACTGAATAGCAAATAACACAGAATAGCAAATAACAATTTATTCTTATCCAACTGATGAAAATAATTTATCGCATCTATTCTTATTGTTGTTACTATTTCATAATAGTCAGCTGCTTCACACAAAATACAAAATATGTGATATTGCTCTTCAAACGTTATAGGCAATGACCTTTCATTTAGCACATAGTGTAGTAAAATTTGACTCTTTCCTATTCATATTGTGAAGCATGTTTAGAGAACATATACCTGATCCGTAATGTCCCTTCTAACTTTCTCTGCTCTACAGAAGGATTTGAATTGTTCCAAATCTCTGTCTGTTGCTATGTTCTTTTACCTCTGCATTGGCTGTCAAAGGGCTGGCAAAGTCAACATAGTCCTACATACAAGAGGAAGGTGGAATGTAGCCAGTTTACAGAACCTGTCATGTCCAAGATGAGGAATGTCCATGTCTATAATGAGTACAACACACTAAGAAAAGAGTAAAGGGCAGCTACTGTTCTCTTGTCCCCTTTTCCTGCCATGGCTTTTCAATTTGTAGTGTTTTTTTGTGGCAAGGTTTTGGTAGCAGGGTGCAGCAGGTGTGGCCTCTGTGAGAAGGATCCAGAAGGTGCACCATATTAGATAAGGGTCAGTTTCAGCCAGCTCCAAAGGGACTTGCCTCTGGATGGGCTGAGCCAATAAGCAACGTTTGCACCTCTGTGAGAGCAGATTTAAGAAAGGCAAAAACAAACAAACCTGCTGTGCAACAGCAGCTGGGAGCATGAGTAGTGAGAAACAGATCTGCAGACACCAAGGTCAGTGCAGCAGGAGGGCAGGAGGTGCTCCAGGCATTCAGGAGAAGTTTCCCTGCATTCCCAGTTTGAGAAGGACGGCATCCCATGGGAGGGACCCCATGTGGAGCAGGGGCAGAATGACTGTGAAGGAGCAGATGAGATGATGCTTTAGGGACTGATTGCAGACCCCATTCCTTGCTCCTCTGCTCCAGTTCAGGGGAGGAGGTTGAAGAGAGTGGATGGGAGGGAAGTGTTTTTAGTTTGTTTTCTTTGTTTCTCACTTCTCTAGCTTGTTAGTAATAGGTAACAAATTTATTTAATCTCCCTATACTGAATTTGTTTTGCCCATGACAATAATTGTTGATGACCTCCCCGTACTTATCTCAACCTTTGAGCCCTTTTCATCATATTATCTCCCCCTTTCCCTTTGAGGAGCAGAAGTTGGAGAACAGTTGTGGTGGAGCTCAGCTGCCCACCTGAGTAAAACCACCACACACCTGTTTCCGGGATGACAGTGGTCTTTAAATGCTAATGGGAACGGTAACAGTTTGCACCAGCATCAAACAGTAGAGATCCAGGTAAATGGCTAGTCACTTCAGTCATAAATTCAAATGAATAATCAACCACTCAATTGCTGCTTTTGCAATATGGAGTTCCAATGTAATTTTGCTATATTTCACCGTGTATGTTAGGTGGCAGGTCATGGTGACTGAGCATTTGGGAGTGCTCTGGAACAACCACAGTTCAACAAACAGGAGTGCTGTTCAAAAGCAGGAGTGCTGATAAAGCATCTGAAGTATAGCAGGCAAATAGAAGTGGGGGACAAAACAGATATCGGAGAATGCCTTTCCGTGCCATGGAAAAAGAATGTTGGAAAAGAGAATGAAAATACATTCTGTACAAGACTGAAAGCCAAAGATACACTTTCTTTATATACTTTTATTTTTTATTTTTTAATTTGTCAGTGAGTATTTCAGTGTCCTACTTGGTCTTTATGATCCTAGATTTCTGTTTTAAGAGGCTTTTTCTCATGTTTCTGTGGATACAGCTTTAGCAGAAAAATTCCAGAATGCTTTGACCCACTGGTCAGTGCAGGTATATTGCTCGTTAAGTCCTTCTAAAGTATTTAGACACCTATTTAATTCATTTTGATAACAGTAGGCATCTAAAGATTAAAGTTTCTTTTTTGGACAAATACTGTTTCAAGCATGTTTTTACTAGGATAAATGCCACTATACAAGGATTTTTGTTACTGCAGTTGTAATAGAAAGTTTAAAAGAAATGCACTAACTTACATAATTATATAAGTAAATTTTTTTAAGTGCAGACCACACCCATGACAAACTAAGATGAAGGATTACATATCCCTTAAAATCCTTGAAACGATTACGTACCCCTTGAAAATGTGTAAATTTACAACAGTAGACAAATGGCAATTGGAAAAGTATTTTTTATGCATTGCTCTGAGAGTAATGCAAACTGGCTGTGAAAGGAGTATTTTTAGAGGGTGGGAAGCTCTTAAAGGAATATGGTGGCGCTATAGGCCACTAATATGAGCAGCAAGCCTCCAGTACAGTGTGATACAAATGAGTTATGTGTGAACTAGTAAGGCTTTAATCAGTATGATGTAATAGCATAGATTTTGTGTGAAAGGAATATGTTTTTTGACTTACTATTTCCAATTCTTATTTATTTTTATATCTTTCCAATTGATTTACCTTTCTGTGAAAAAGAATTAAAGCAAGGAAATTAATAAACAAATATAATGTCTCAGTATCTTAGGATTTGAGTCCAAACAATGAACTCAAAAATTCTTTGAAAAACATCTTCTGGGAGGATTCAAGGACTTTACACATTAAAAAAGAATGCTCACAAAGGGCGTTGCTCTAGCATATTGCTGATCCATGGAGAAAATAAATAATAAAAAAAAAAAAAAAAAAAAGAAGGGTAATTTGAAGACAACCAACCACCATTTATCAGAGAAAGTGTTAGATGAGCTACCGGTTTTGACATTCTTCCTTGGAGAAAACCCTCCAACATTACAGTATTCTTAGTACCTTATTGTCCTTAGTAATAAAAGAATTGAGAGACGTGTGAATGCCCAGTTAGGGAATTATATACTATTTAAATGAAATGAAATGCTCACCAACAATCTGTCTGCAGATTTGGATGGTTAAACAAAAAGATAAATACATTGTCCATTTTGCTGTTTAGGCTTCACTGGTGATCCTGCCCAGATAATTCTGATAAAATGTGTGCAGAACTATTCCATCAAGAAAAGAAATTACTTGACTTTGGCTTCAACCCTGGCTGAGCTATAAGCTTAGCCATATTTTCTATATATATATTAGATTTGCTTTAAGATTACTTTTTAATAAATATTATTTTTCTTTATTTATATATGAATGTCTGCTATTACATCCTCAATATGTTTTTGCACTCTCAAAAAAAAAAGGAGGGAGACAGGGTTCTGTGTTGACTTCTCACAGCTGTGGGAGTACTCCATAAAGAAAAGTTGACTTTTTATTACTGTAGATATAAGAGATATTTTGCCAAACACCATGTGGTATTTAAGAAAATGCATCTCTGCACTGCATGGCATTTCAGCATAATTATTGGGTTTTGCAACTGTAAGAAAAAATCTTCCTATGAACAGCAAGTAAATTCTCATGTGTAACTTTTACATTCAAATGTTAGTATGGATGCTTATAGTAAAAAAGTGAAGCATTTCGAATATTTGAATGTATATCAGATAAAAAAACACAAACCTATTAGAGGTGAAAATGCATGAATTTGTTTGTGCTGGGGGCTTAGGGACAGAGTCCCACATAGTCTCTGGTCATTCTTTATCAAGGTCTTTTTTGATTCGCAACCCATGTATAATGTCACAACTGATTTTTAGCCAAGTGAAGCAGTCAACCTTACATATTTAAGGCTTTCATTCACAGACTGGACGCATATATGAAAGAAATCAAATCCTTTGATTTACACAAAGTAAAGACATTTTATATGATGACTGAAGGTTTTCTGTCAGTGACCAGCAGATGCAAAACAAACAAACAAAAAAAAAAAAAAAAAAACAGTCAAAGTGCTTTCTTTAGAGGCTGTTTGCCAGAATCTGACTATCAGAATATAAAATGAGACTGTGTGGGGCTTATGAGGCAAGCTGTTGAGGGGGAGGGGAAGGGGCTGCAGGGGTGGCCTCTGTGAGAAGAGTCTGGAAGATACCCCATGTCAGAAAAGAATCACTTCCAGCAAGTTCCAAAAGGGACCCGCTGTTGGCCAAAGCTAAGTGAGTGACACTGCTTGCACCTCTAGGAGAGCAGTTTTAATAAAGGGAAAAAACTGCAACAGCAGCTGGAAGAGAAGACAGAAAAATGTAGAGAGATACAACCCTGCAAACATCAATATCAATGAAGAAAGAAGGCAGGAGGTGCCCTAGGTGCTGGAGCAGAAGTTCCCCTGCAGCCTGTGGAGAGGACCTTTGTGGAGAGAGCAGATACCCATCCTGCATCCCACAGAGGAGCCCACAGTGGTGTAGGTGGATGTGGCCTGGAAGAGACTGTGGACCATGGAGATCCACAGCAGGAGCAAGCTCCAAGCTGGAGCTGCAACCTTTGGAGAGGAGCCCATGGTGGAGCAAGGGGTCTGGGGGGAGCTGCCACCCATGGGGGACGTGTGCCGGCACAGCCTTTTCCTGAAGGATGGGCCCTGTGGTATGAACACATATTGGAGCGGTTCTTGAAGAGCTGCTGCCTGCCTTTGGGAAGCCCACATAGGATCAGTTTGGGAAGGACTGCATCCCATGAGACAGACCTCACACTGGACCAGGGAAAGAGAGTGAGGGTGAAGGAGTGGCAGAGATCTCAGAATCACAGAATGGATGAGTTTGGAAGGGACTTCTGTGAAGATCATGT
>NC_048893.1:131421912-131447252 GCF_011077185.1 Oxyura jamaicensis
CCCCCCCCCCCCCCCCCCCCAAGTAAGATCAGCTAGAGCACATTGGAGCAAGATCAGCTAGAGCACATTGCGCAGAATGGCATCCAGATGGGTTTTGACTATCTCCTTTGTGAAAAGGATTTGTTTTTATTTCCACTTCTTTTAAATCCAATGTCTGATAATTTCCAAGTTAACTTTCATTGGCTTTTTTTTTTTTTTTTTTATATATAAATTTCCAAACTTTCAGTTAGTTTTAGATTTGAACATCTTTTCCTTTTTACTTTTCAAATCTTCCTAACTGTATAGTTTGCCTGTTTTTCCAATCAAACCAATGTCTCACACAGGACTTCTCCTTCTCCCTTTGTATATCACTCTCTGCTGTGATAGGGATAGCTTCCTTTTCACTCTGAAAGAGTATCATTAATGCTACTCCTTAATCAGGGAAGATCTTATTGTGATCTTCTAGATCACAAGATCTTCTAGATCTTCTAGCTAACAGTGGCTAACTGGTGTCAGTCAGTCCTTATTTCATGACAGCTTGGATCTGGAGAAGAAATAATGCTCAGAGAGCTCTTACAAAATCTTTGTGAAATCCTACAGTGCTGAAGTTGTTCAGTAAAGTCGTTATTCATCTAAACAAACTGATATTTATTTAACTGGATAATGAATGAGCATTGAAGCTGGTCTAATAAAAATGTTCATTGTACTAGACCATACAAATTTTAATTAGGCTTACAGTAAATTCTGGGCTTCGTATATACACTGCAGTTCCTTTTGCCCATTAAAAAAAAAAAAAAAAATCCCATCAATTATTTTGTATTCAGTTCTTTTGTTCTCTTTTATAACATATTTTTCTCAATATTTCATTTCAGATACCTTATTTGCAAGATTACACTCTAAATTTTTGTTTATATAGGCTTTAGCATACTTTAATAAAAATTCTAATTGAACTTTTATGTATCTAGATATTCAAAACACAACAGAAAGAAAAATGGTTTGGAATCAAAGACAAAAATGGTCTCAAATGGTCTCTCTGTCATAGTACTTGATGACAAATGGCTTTTGCTAACATGTTTCAAGTATTTTTCCCCAGTCCTTCTTTAAGACACTTACATCACACCCACATCTGCTGCTACCTTTTGTAAGGTGGAAAAATATATAAAATAATAAAAACAGTAAAATGGAAAAAAATGAAGAAAAAAAGATGACAAAGTAAAATAAAAGATTTTTTTTTTTTTTTTTAAAAAAAAAAAGATAATCCTTTTATTTGTTTTATTCTGTTCCATATTTCTTATAGCCCTTGCCTGCTTTCTGAAACCAGAGCTTAAGATCTACCTGTGGAATAGCTGGAAATCCAGTAACACCTGAAGAGTTGTGAAGTTTTCTTGCAGGCTATTGTTGGCAAGAGGAACTTAAGTTTGAATGTTCTAAAATAGAAGATGACATTGTAGATGTGTTTTTAAAATTCTTAAATTAAAACTTAAATTTTAGGAGCAAGATCAAGGTATAACAAAGGTTTATTAAAATAAGAAGTATCATTTTTTCCTTTACCTGCTACATGTCAAAGAAAGAATAATCAGTATACTATCATAAATGTTCTCAATATTTAGCTAATGAATATATGACAATATTGTAAATGCAATTTCAGGCATCAAACATCAAGAACATTATAATTTTTCATCTAAGGTCTCTGAAAAGGAAAATCATACTGCATCATCAGATGGACGGTCTATATTCAAGTGGGCTATCAGGTGGACAGTTCAGTTCACCGCGGACTACGTTATTTCTGATGTGACACAAGATTAAACCATGATACAAATAGGCAGTGATTTCGCCACATGCTCAAAGACTTAAAGGAATTTCTATCCCATTTGAAAAAGAAATATGGTTAGTATGTTTTATTGAAAATTATATAACTAATTATATAACTAGTGTTGAAACACCATAGACTTGTTTTTCATTAAAACATTATTTTTGTCTTTTTCTTCACGACAATAATATTCTTTTTATTTGCTGACATTACCAGGATACTTCAGGTAATCTGCATTTAATACTTCCTTAATATCTAATCTGTACTGCTTCTGAGCCAAATCAACTGCTCTTGTACCATCCTGAAAGTTTCTATAAGGTCAACATATTACCCTTTCTCATGGGAAGGTAATTAGACCTAAAAATAAGTATTTCATTTACATTTATATAGTCCTATTCAAATCACATTACTTCAAATGAAAAATTCAGAATTCAATGACTAACCGGGAGAATAGGGATGAATAGGGAGAGACTTCTAATTGTCTTTGATTCTTTTAAAGTAGGACGATATAACTCAACACCTCTTTTCACTGCTCTATTGGTCTGTACTAGCTTCTTTCATTCTGATTGATTAAGATTTTACTAGGTATAGAAAAGAGTCTAAATAGTCTTTAACTAACATGCTGGCTTTGGTGATTCATCCTGAATTTAAAGCGTATCTGGAGATGTCTCCCCCATATTGTGGCTGGTACCTTTATGAGAAAGTATCAATGTCCTCATAAAATTTCCCTTTTAAAAATACATGGAAACTTGAAACCCTCAGCCAGAAGTTGGTAGGGATGTATTTAGTCCAGAGGAGCTATGAATTTAATTCAGGAATTATAAGACTTAAAAGCAAGTCTTCGAGCTCAAAATGCCCTAGAAAGATCATTAGGCTCCCTGTAAAGCCAATCCGGCACCTGGGTGTCTTGCAGTGTGTGGATACAAAATATATGTTTTAATCATCTCTTTCCTTTTCACCTTTGCAGAAAATACTTTCTTACAGAATATTTTATTAGGTAACCATCCTTACCTGTAGTGTGATTAAATCTTGCTCTATTAGACATGTTTTTACTATTTCTACTTAAATCTGTAATGAAAATTAAAGAAAAATACCCCAAAACACCTCAAAGAAATATTAGTCATGACATTAGCCTGTTTGTTGTTGTTGTTGTTGTTGTTTGTTTGTTTGTTTGTTTTTGGTTGGTTGTTTTTTAGTTTGCTTGTTTTTTACTTGTTTGGTTTTTTTTGGGTGTAAGTAGAAATGGTATGTAAATAACATGTAAATATAAAGATTAAAGTCTACTGGGAGAATCTATTGGAAGTCTGTAATAAATATACTGAAACTCTTTTGTCTTTTCAATAACCCTTTTCTAGATTCTGAAGCCAAGCTTTGAAATATCAGAACTGAACACACACTGAATTACAAAGCTGAATAATAATGCAAATTATATGACTATCATTATTATTGTTAATATACAGCAAATATTGTTAATAACAACAAAAAACAGCAATTCGCTTAAAGTGATACATATAGAATAATGAAAATGCTACTGCTGTTTTGAGTACTTTTGTGGAACAAGCACCCACTTAAAACAGAATGTTCCTTGTATAGTTGTGATCCCAGTTGTTTGTGAACTGACATAATGCATCTGCAATGACTACAGAAGTATCTAATTCCCTTCAAGAACAAGATCATGTTGCACTGACAGATTCTAATATGCAAAGTGGTTGATGAAATAAGGCAACTTTTACTTGAAGGTCATGTAATTCTTCATACCTTGCGCACATTAAACAAGATATGTAGACCTTTTCCTCTTTCAGCTATACTATATGAAATAGATCCACGTATAGTGGTCTCTTAGGTAGAACTTCTGACCTAACTAGCAAAGGAAAAAAGTAAAGGTTTTGAAATAATATAATCAAAAATTTTCCTTTCTTTTGGGGATCAATACAAAGTCATGTCACTATAAGACATTCTACTTGAGTAAAGGACTCTTCAACAACAACAACAACAAAACACACAAAACAAGATCATCAACAAAAATAGTTTATTAAAAAGAAGCTCTAATAAAGATAACACCTTGGGAGACACAGATGAGCAAAATTATATATATAAAAAAATACCATTAGAACAACACAATACTTATGCATCAAGCCCTGATTTTGTCTTGTCTTTTACTTTTCTGCAATATGAACAATAATTTGTCTTCACCTAAGTATATTCTTAAGAGTATAGCAGACTAGAAAAAATATATTTGTAGAATGTTACCAATTTAATAACTGTTCTTTTTAGAAATCTTAGTGTTTTATATTGCCTCATTCAAAATGTTACTAATTTGAACTATTTAATTTTACAGAGCTATAGAAATTAAAAATCACATAATGTAAGCACATACAATACATACAATCACATATGTAAGCACATACAATCACATATGTAAGCACATACAATATAATTACTTTCAGCAAATATACACAATAAACTAAAAAGCAGGATAATATGTTGATGGTAACATGGGAAAAATGTATCATCTTCACAGTGTTACACCAATTCTGACAAAGATGGCAAAAATATGATTACAAAACAATTAATTATATTTAAACAAATGGCTCATTGAAGAAGCATTTCCCAAGAGCATTCGTGTCTATACTCAGAAACTGCACACTTAACCCCTTTTTTGAAGGTCAAATTTGCAAATTATTTATATATGTGAAAGGTAACTCAAATATATGAATAACTTGACTCAAAATTTCTCCAAGTTTTGGAATTAGCTTAAATATGCTTAGTACCAATCTTTCAGTTGTGCTTTTTCAGTAAAAAAATAAAAAAAATAAAAATAAAAACAGTTTGGGGACTAGTATGTTGTATGTTTAAGCCCTTCTTCACCTGGCTGTCTAAATAATCACCTAAATAAATAAATGCCATGACTTAAAGAAATAATATTCTTCCTACACGTTTCAACACATTTATTCTACTCAGTCCAAATGCTTCTTCTAAGGAAAATCTGAACCTATCAATTAGCAAATAAGACTAAAAGCACATAAAATCATTCAGCCATTTGAACATTGACAGAAGACTAAAAATAATATTTATATTTATAACCCCAAATTCTGAGATACGAGGCAAAAGACACAGATATTTTACTTTATCTTTCTCAACTTTGCTTTGACTTGAAGTGCTTGCTTCATTCAGCAGCAGCTGGACAAACAACTGTATAGAAGACAAGATAAATCAATAATGATGAGAAGTAGTTCATGCTTACAAATCATTCTGTATCTTTAATAGTGCTAAAGTATATATAAATCCAAAGCTGGATATTTCAAGAAACAAAGTGCTAAAAAAAAAAATAAAAAAATGTTCCAGAAAACAATGTTATACTTGGAAAACAATGACAACAAAAACCTGTAACTTCCATGCCTTTAACTGTTTAGGAAGGATATAAATAAAGCAACAGGTACCTCAAGCATGAACTAAATTACCAGAGAAATAAAAGAAAAGTAAACAGAAATAAATCAAGCATATTACTAGACAGAAAAGCAACAGATGGCAGAAGAATTCAAGATAGGTACAGGTTAAATGTCAGCAAATTGAATGCTCAGTAACAGCATATCCTAAAGGAAAGAAAGAAGAAATCTAACATTATTAGGTCTAACAGATGCAGCATATTATGGGGGAGAAGAAGAATTATGGATACAAGTGTGATTTTTTCTAATCAGAGGAACACAAATTCTGATATTGATTCCAAGGGTAATGATATGTTAGAATGTCCTATGAGTCCTGTAAATCTGGGAAAAAATCCCCCAATATATCAGAAGTTAAATAATGACTGACCATAAGGGCGATGAGATGTGAAAAGATCATATAGTTGTACTCATCATGGTTCCACTATAATGCAAATTTATCTTTTATTAAACACAGAAGAAAAGAAAAAAAAGAAATCTAGTGATAACTTTATAGCAGCAGTTATTTCAGATATATACTTTAAGAAGGAAAAATTAGACCACTTATATATACATATATATATTAATTGTTCCTATCTATTCATTTTAGCTGTGGTTCTTAAACATGTGAGTGAAACACCAGTTACATGATTCAAATAATGTTTTATATGAAACTTCAGCTGTCTACCCTGCTTTCTGACTGCTAACCCATTCATTTTAACTATTGTATCTTCCCAAATTTCTTATGAAAGAAATTTTCATGAATAAATTGCACCTTTTATCACCCTGATAACCCCCTATGTGTCACCAAGAAAAATTGTGTCTCCACAGCATTTTTCCTAATAATTCCCTAACAAAAAATGGATGTAAGGATAAAAATGATAATTATAATGAGATGAAGAGTAGACCAAATACCCAGACTCCTAATTAATGTAATTTCAACAATGTTTTCCTGAAATGATTTCTCTGACACCATTATATCTAACTGTCCATCTTGGGTAGACAGTGCGGACAGAGATGGTGGAATGCTCAGGGAGTATAAAATGTTTAATTTTCTGTGTGCTGATTTCAGAAAAGGGCTTCTTCTGGCTACAGTAGCAAACCTGAGTCAAGAACAGCTTCTGTGGCCCCTTGTTTAAACTAGGGTAATCTCAGGAAGAGGGTCAGTGCTTTGAAGTTGCTTGCTTGCAGGTCTGCGAGACTTCCCTTGGAAGGAATCCAACTGATATGTTTTCTTCTCACTTTTGAGGTTTTGATACAATGCTTTGTAAGATAAATATATATTATATAAATATATATAAAGATATATATTTATTTATATATATATATATATATTAGATATATAATATATATATTTTATATATTAAAATATATTTTATATATTAATATATATTATATATATTATATATAAATATATAAAAATATATTTATATATATATATAAATATTGTTATTACTTATAT
This sequence comes from Oxyura jamaicensis, assembly GCF_011077185.1. Taxonomy (NCBI): domain Eukaryota; kingdom Metazoa; phylum Chordata; class Aves; order Anseriformes; family Anatidae; genus Oxyura; species Oxyura jamaicensis. Next base: position 131,428,586 of record NC_048893.1, read on the forward strand.
GAATCCAATTTGAATTTTATCTGTCTAATAGACTCAATTCTAAAAGCATTTTAATGTCATTTAAATAATTTCATTTTTTATTATAAATCTGTTTTTCTGGTGAAATAGTGGATAATTTGGAGTCCATTGGAAGGATACATTAATATATACGTATATATTAGTCTTTCATTTCGTCAGTATTCTAGTGAGTATACCTGTCTTCAACCCCAATCACCAGGAAACTGGAGACATTTATTTTTCACATTACTGCTAACAATTTTAAATTTTAGATGTCTTTAATAATGGGAAAGGAGAGAATGTTTTCCCAGTCTAAGGTTAAGGTTAAGAGAACAAGCACACACACTCTGATTTCCTTTATGTTGGGCTTTGTATCTATTTTATAAAATACCACTAAGGCTGTGATTACATTCTTAGTATAAATTTAAAGAAACCATAAGGGAGAACAGCATGTCAATATAGGAAAATATACTGAAATTCAGTGTATGAAAAAATATATCAGTATATAGAAAGATCTTTTTCCTATCTTGAAATGAAAATATCTTTAAATTCATTAACAGTTAAAATATTTTTTACACAAATAGCTTACCATATATATTGAAAATCTTCCTAAGCAAAAATCACTGTTGATGTTTTGTTTTTGTTTGAGTGGCATGTGGTGCAGAAGTAATTCAATGTGCAATTATTGTCACCAGTAATTCATTCTTCACATGACATTTATTATGTCAGAAAACTTCAACAGGAAAAAAATAAATAAAATATATTGTTCTTAAATAGTTTCTGTTGTTATTTTGACTAATCACCCATGGTATTTTTGTTACCCGTAAAAGAGATGAAGACCTTTGAATAGATTTAAAGATCTGTTAAGCAGCATTTAATGAAAGGATTATACAAATAATTAATAGAAAGATGCATATTTCACCCTAGAGAATTCATGTTTGTGTCTTGTCATGTTTTTACAGCTTTGAAACAAATATTTTGTCACCTTTGATTTTGTGGGATACAAGAAATTGCAGTTCTAGGAAAATCTCAGCTACAGGTATTTTTGTCAACTAGAAGTCCATACCTTTATTGTAATGTTACATCATTTTTTGGATGATCAGGAAGATTTATTTATTTATTTTTCATAGAAGTAAACTGAACTGTGGCCTTTGAAAACCACATGGATACAGGTATTAATGTGCAGGATGGCACACGTTTAGGGAAGCACAAACTTTTTAAACATAGGCCTACAGTTAAAGTATAACTTTCTGAGAAGATGGCTGCAGGATAGCTCTGCCATTTCCTTCCATGGGACTCCAAAACTGCAAAGCAGCACAGTGAAAGCTGTGTCTTAACATACAGAAATCTCATGGTGTGAGAAATGTTAGTAATAAAAGTACAATTCATGTACAGTTGCATCAACAGACTGCCTGTTTGGAATGGCCTATTGTTTTTAAAATTAAAGTAGATGATAACAGGAATTGATACAAGCTATCATGTATCAATTCTCTCTCTTTGAATTATCAAAATGCTCTGTATGGTAAAAAGAAATTTTGGTTTCTGTGTGCTCTCTGCAGACAGAAGACCTATCTTTAGTAAAAATGAAGTTCTAAAAACCCTGATATAATTATAATCCTTAGAGAGGCTAGGGAAAAAAGTTATATTTCTGTCTCTTGGAGAAGGAATATCTACATTGCAGCCTTGGCTACTACATACATTTGCATTTATAAATTACATATCTATCTAGTAAAGTGCTAGAGTATTTTCCTCTCTCTCTCTTCTGTGGTTGCTTTTTGGTTCCAAAGCATAACTTCTATAGTTGCTGCTATATGTCATTTTAATGACTGCATTGTGGAGCATTAAGACAATTAGAAGAAAGAGGAAATACCTGTCCAAGACTGACACGCTTGTATTAAGAAGGGCTGGAATGTAGTTAGATTCTGACACTCAATACATAACAGAGGTAAATCTAAAATTTGTCCTATCTTAAAGAAAAATTAGAGTTGCAAAAATATATTGTAAATATATATATATTTATTATTATTATTATTCCTTTTTCGAGAAGAAGAGGTTCTTAACAATGTGAAAATCTTCTCTGGAATCTTCAGGGTTTGACCATTAAGCAATTTTAGTAATAACAACAATCAGAATATCCACTGGGATGACTGAAATAATATTTTAATTCCTGCACAGAATAATACAAAAAATAACAATTCACTTACAGAACGGAATTTTCAGCTCAGTCCTCTGCTAACCTGTATTTTCCTTCAGTCTATGTTACTTCATCAGAATTACAGTTCTGATTTCAACATACCATTCATTTGTTATGTAGATCAAAATTCCAATTTAACCAATTATCTGATAAATGTAATAGTCCCTCTCTCTCTCTCCACTCTCCCTCTTTCACTCTCCCTCTTTCACTCTCTCCCTCTATCTCTCTCCCTGCAGAGTATTATGTATGTCTGGAGTCCTAGAACTCTAGAAATTGTGGAAGATACCATGTGTCTGGACTTTCTCACGTGTAGAATAAAGATCCTTTGAGGAAACCAAAACAGAATATTTTAAAAAGCCAAACAGATATAATTCAACACTGGAGATTCAGTATGTGTGTGTGTATGCCTTGTTTTGAATTCTTCAGTATTTAACTTCTCATCATACAGATTAGTTTTTGATTACATTTCAATTTCTTCATTAGATACACTTTTAATAAAAATATTAAGAAAGATCTATTGGATTAGTTCTAATTAAAAACAGATAAATGCATTTTTAAACAGGGAGAAAATAGTTCTAATTAAAATATGTATTTTACTTTTTTCATTTTTCAATAATCCAAAAGTTCAGCTATTAACTAATATAAGCATTTTAAGCTTTAAATTACCACTGTTTAAATGGCTTTGTCTGTATGTGTTGCACCACTGTGCAACACATTGCATTTGCAGAGTATCAATATAAAGGGAGAGGGTTCAGTCTGCTGCTTAGCATAAAAAATATATAGCATAATTATATGGCAAGTTTACCTGCTACTACAATCATTGTACTGATGCAACTATTTACATTAGAATTACTTCAAAAAATAAAAACAGAACAACAATCAACTTCTTCGTAGAACAGGTTTAAAATAAGCAACATTTTCATGATTCACACCTTTTCTAATTCATTTATTTTAGTAGGTCACTTTGATGGGACTATCACTAAAGAGGAACATAGATCATTCTTCATGAGGCTTTTCCTATTGTTATTATTATTATTATTTGTTAGTTCATTTAATAAACTGTTCTTTCTTTGGATACTCATTTTTCCTTTCTTAATTTTTCATCAAGGAGTCAACTGCATGTCAAGAAAGACAAAGACGAAGAGAAAAAGACAAAGAAAATTAAAAAAAAAAAAAAAGGAAAAGAAAAAAAAATTAGAGAAATCAATAGTTTACCTTTATGGTCTCTTTCTTTACCAATTAGATATAAACAACAGAGGCTACATTCAAGAACCTCTGTAATGGAGAGCATACAATTGGTAAAAAAAGCTGTCGACCTTCCTCTTCATCATCCATACATCCATACAGAAAAAAGTAATTAGTTTAACAGCAGAATTATCTAATCAGTAGTTCCCTAGGGCCTCTAGATAATTTATTTGTAACTTCTTTTGAAATGTGAATTATAAAAAAAAAAAAAAAAAACAAAAAAAAAAACACTTGGAAATTGGAAATTGCATTTATTTTTCAGCTTTCATTTTTCAAATGTAAATTTTCATATATTTATATATTTTTTCTTATAGGAACTCATGTTTCCTTTTGCTTGTGTATTTGCCTTTACTGGGTGTATTTCTTTGGTGTTTATTTTAGTTTGTATCTTTATTCTGTTTTAATTCTTATATTATAAATAAGTTTGAAAGTTATTTAGTAACATTCTGTCTTTTAGTAACATTCTTCTATTCTACAAATTTGACCCTGAAACCAGAATCCTTATTTATCAGTTTTTTTACAGTAGTTTTTATTTCTCTCTCTCATCTTTACATCACCTAATACATGGTTTGCATTCTCTTCCAAAGCTCTACTTCTGTTGCTAGACAGTAAAATAAATAAATAAATAAATAATGTTGTTAATACTGAAAATTATTCTCAAGATCAAAAAGTCTTTCTCTTTTACCTTGAGAAGGTTAAAGCCAGATATAGTTTCCATTGGAGAAACATGATCCATCAAGCATGAAAACTGATCCCAATATAGAAAAAGCAATTTTTTACCTTGTCACAGTAAAAATATACCATAAGATAGTCACATGCCTACATAAATCTTCACTCATTGTGTCAAGGTGAATAACAACATGAAGTAATTCATCAGTACTGGAAGATGCATCCACTTCCATGCTAAAAAAAAAGAAAAAAAATATTAATTATATGTAGACAATTAATGTTTCCTACAAACACCTGTCTAATCAAAAATATTAAATTGTTAAGATATCATACATCGTAGTTCAATACTTTTAAAAAGAAATTTCAGTTGACTTAGTTTGGTTTAAACATAGAGTTTAAGAAGAACATCAGTTCTTCAGAATACAAGAATATTCAATACCTTTTGCTCTCCTAAAGCTGGAACAATAGAGAATATATATATATATATATATAGTGTTTTGTTTTGTTTTGTTTTGTTTTAGTTCAGGAAATCATTATACTAAACCAAAGATGATATGTAGTTGAAATAAAATCCTACATACTTCAGATTAATTTGAATTAAGATAGCAAATTTACATAGTTGTGTATTTAGATCTATGGGGATCTGTAGAGTGCCTAAGGTCCTAAGTTAGAAATAATCAGTGCTACTTTCTAAAGCAGCTTTACTGTCACTTCACCTGGCAGACTTCTCCACTGTTGATAGCTAGCATTTGCAAAGCTGCTGGAGTGCTGACACAGGCTTACACCTAATGAAATCTAGCACAACAGAAAGTCCCTGAGGCATCAAACTAGCAATTTCAAGTTTTAGAATAGTCATTGCAACTCTTTGCCTTGCTTATGAAAAGCATTAACAGTTTCCTCCCCACCCAGAAAAGAAGGTCAAAGTGAAGGTATTGATCAATGATATAAAATGTTTTTGTATACACAGAAATAACCAAAGAGACCATATGGATTATATTTACATTTATAACACTTAAGAAATTTGAAAAATGAGGCTCAGATTTTTGTTATTCCTAACTTGAAGCCCAGGCTTTAGGGCAGTGCTGTCATTACTAACCACAAACATCCTAATTTCTCAGGAGAAAAAGATCTACCTAAAGCATTATCTACTTTTGATGCTTGTTTCAAGGAACATGTTTACATGTGGGAATTGCAAGATAAATAAAACAGAACCTTTGAAGAAGTGCAATAGCTTTATCTGAATGTACTGTGTACTTAAGTATAGGATCTTCAAAAAATCTAATTTTTGGAATAGAATCATAGAATCATAGAATGAGATTCATCCTTGGCTGTTTGAAAAACCTGATTGCAAAACATAGAGCATAAGGCTGTGGTTACTGAAGATGGATTATATTCTGCCTTTAGGCATAATAAATCCCAATAATTTTTCGGCCCCTGTTGTCTCATGCCACTCTCTCAGGAAAAGTCTTAGTCTGCACAAATGGTCAAAGTGCTAGATTAAAACATTATCTTCTATTTTATTTTATTTATTTAAAGAGGCTCATAGACATGATTCCAAAAGTCTTTATAGTTGTGTAACACAGAGTTGTTTACTTCAAGGCACATAAGAAATCCAATATTAAATCCTTAAAAATTTGGTTATACCATATCTTTTCAAAGTCAGATGCAATCTCTTACGCTAATAGTGCATGGTTTGTTCTGAGCTGAGAGTGAAAATCTGAGAAATAAAAATACAAATCAGAGAAATTCAAAGCTATGAAACAAATCTGTTATTTTCTTAGTTTACATATATTATCACAAAATGCTTTTTGAATGTAAATGAACCTTTCTATGAAAAAAGTGTACTTGAAAGCATGGTACTATGACATAGTCTGAATGATAGAAATCAAATATTAAATAACAAAAAAGTATAGAAATGTAGCAAGATGGTCACAAAGGTAAGTAAGAGGCCGCATGATGACTGGTAGTGGGAAGAACAGAAGTAGGTTTATTGATAAAGATTAAAGCTATTTAAACCAGTTTTAAATCAGTGGCTGGTTTTTGTTGTTTGTTTGTTTTGTTTATTTTTTTTCCTAGCATAGAATATATAATTTATTTTGGATGTAATAATTTATTTTTTCATCATTTTTCTTTTATTGCAATCACATTTCAAGATAAATAATAATAAAATAATAACTATAATAATAATAATGACTATAATAATAATAAATATTTAAAATATTAACAGATATGAACAGACCATAAAGAAGAAAAAAGGGAAGACTGTTCCCCTCCATGGGTTTACTTCTTTGTTGTTTTGATTTTCAATCTTAAATTCTGCTCACAAATCATTCTAGAAGAGAAAAAAAAATAAAATAAAAAAAGCAACCCCCCCAAACAAATTACTGCTTGTTCACTCTATGATCGGTTTTAATCTGGAATCACTTAATAGATTTTAAAGTACAAAGTATAGGGCTGCTTTCCAGACAAAAGTCCATTCTTTTCTAAAAAAATATATCTAGAAACGACAAAAACAAAGAAACAAAACAATATTTGGCATATTACTTAAAACACTGAATTTTTAATTGAAAACAAACAAACAAACAAAAAACCTTCTGAATTAAAAAAGTGCTATTGTTTTATTTACTGTAATCAGATGTCACTCTAACACAATTAGGAAGCCTTATTTTTTTTATGATAACTGCATTTAAGATAGTATTCAGACCATGTAAATTTGTATATATTCAGACCATGTATACTTGTATACTCCACTGATCATGGAATCATAGAATCATTAAAGTTGGAAAAGACCTTCAAGATCATCTGGTCCAACCACCAATGTCACTTACTAAACCATGTCCCTAAGCACCATGTCCAACCTTTCCTTGGACACTCCCAAGGACAGTGACACCACCACTTCCCTAGGCAACCCATTCCAATTCCTGACTACTCTTTCTGAGAAGAAATGTCTCCTAATTTACAACCTGAATGTCCCCTGGTGCAACTTGAGGCCATTCCCTCTAGTCTTATCACCTCGAAGAAGAGGCCAGTCCCCAGCTCCCCACACCTTCCTTTCAGGTAGTTGTAGAAAGCAATAAGGCCTCCCCTGAAGCCTCTTTTTCCTTAGACTAAACAACCCCTGTTTCCTCAGCTGCTCCAAAGATGGTCCTTCACCATCTTTGTAGTCCTTCTCTAGCCATGATCCAGGGCCTCAATGTCCTTCTCATAGTGAGGGGCCCAAAACTGAACACAGTACTTGAGGTGTGGCCTCACCAGAGCTGAGTACAGGTGGACAATCACCTCCCTGGTCCTGCTCGCTGCAATGTTCCTGATACCAACCTGCTGTTGGCCTTCTTGGCTACCTGGGCACACTGGGCTTATGTTCAAGTGAGCATCAATCCTTATACACAGGGACTCTACCTTACCGTTCCCAACCCTGGTCTCAACAGCATTGAAACACTCTCTAATGTAGAGAGCCATGCCACTGCCCGTCCTTAGTTTCCTGTTCCTTCTGAAGAACTTGTAGCCATCCATTGCAGCACTGCAGTCATGGGAGTGGTCTCACCATGTTTCAGTGATGGCGACTAGGTCATAGTTTGCCTGCTACTCAATGGCTTCCTGCTCCTCCTATTTGTTGCCAGTGCTGCATACATTGGTGTAGGTGCACTTGAGTCATGCCATTGCCCTCACTCCCAGCTCTGGGACTGCTCCCCCAGGCTCATCTCCATCAAGTCTCATTTCCCTCTGCCCCATTCCCCTTCATACCTAGTTTAACACCGTCTCAATGAACCCTGCCAGCTCCCAGGCTAGAGTCTGTTTCCGTCTTTGAGATAGATGGAACCCATCAGCAGCCATCAGGCCATGATCAAAACAAACAAACAAACAAAAAAACTAAACTCCTGCGACGGCACCAGCCTCTCAGCCATGTATTGATCAGCTGGGCCTTCCAGGTCCGCTCAGTATCCCTCCCCACCACTGAAGGGATAGAGGAAAACACCACCTGCACACCCACTCCATCCAGTAACCGCCCCAGTCCCCTGAAGTCCCTTTTGATAGCCTCCAGGTTTCTCTCTTCATCACTGCCAGCCTGAATTATCACTAAGGAGTAATAGTCAGAGGGGTAAACAAGGTCAGGAAGTTTCTTTGTAATGTCCCTGACCTGGGCCCCAAGTAGGCAGCAGACTTCCCTACGGGTAGGGTCTGCCCAACATATGACATTAGGAAAAAGTGTTTTTTTTTTTTTTTTTTTTTATCTTACACTTCTTTTTTTTCCCCTAACATACGTTACTAGAGAACCTGTCTGCTCTCACCCAATTTTGGCAATAGCTGCGTGTCCTGGTTTCAGTTAGGACAGTTATTTTTCCTCCTAGTAGCTGGTAGGGTGCTATGTTTTGGATTAGGATGAGAAGAGTGCTGATAACATGCTGATGTTTTAATTGCTGCAGAGCAATACTTATACTAAGCCAAGGACTCTTCAGCTTCTCGCTCTGTCCTGCCAACGGGCAGGCTGGGGGTGCAGCAAGAGCTGGGAGGGGACAGACCCAGGACAGCTGACCCAAACTGGCCAAAGGGGTATTCCATACCATCTGACGTCATGCTAAACAATATATAGGGGTGGCTAGCCGGGGTGGGGGGCCGACTGCTCGGGGTTGGGCTGGGCATCGGTCAGTGGGTGGTGAGCAATTGCATTGTGCATCACTTGTTTGTACATATTATTATTATTATTATTATTATCTTAATAAACTGTCTTTATCTCAACTCACAGGCTTCACTTTCCCGTTTCTCTCCCCCATCCCAGAGAGGGAGGGGGGAGGGTGAGCGAACGGCTGTGTGGTGTTTAGCTGCCGGCCGGGTTAAACCACAACACTGTGCTTTGAGGGCAATGTTGGACTCAATGAGAACCAGGGGTGCCTTCCAACCAACATTGCTATGAATCCATAAAATTCTACTAGGCCTTCAGCTGCCACTACATAGTTGTGCAAGTCACTTTGAGGTCCTATGTCATAACTTCCAGGTCCACAGCATTCTTTAGACACCTTGTGACATCTCATACCATGCTAGATGATTATGTTTTGTAGAATAAATAGTCTTCAGAGTCCTAAATTATTAACAAGGGTACATCACATAAGTTAATTACCTGACTGTTTTGATACTCTGCGTGTCAAAACCCTCGTATTTAAAATGAAGCAGTTTACCATTATATATCAGAAAGTGAGGGGAACCCTACTGCAGGGACAGCTGTACGTTCTCAACCAATTTGTCACAGAAGCAGCTGCAGCAGTAGAACATAATCGATCGATTTATGGCTCTTGAGACCTTTAATTATTTCTGCCCACACATACTTTGAATTTTATCACAATATTTTGTGACAATTGATCAATTAGTATAACTGTAGAATGCTAACTCTGTGTTAAGGAATTAGATGAGTCCTTGCTTAATGCAAAATCTTATTTTATTAACTAAGATTAATAACATAATAATAATAATAATAATAATAAAGTAACTAATGTCACTTACAACTCACATTTTCCTTACTCACAGAAGTGACATTACAGTAGAATTCTATTTACAGCATATGCCATGGCTACACTGCAGAAGACAAACTCGCCTGTGCTTATCCTGACAGCACAAGTGATATTACCTCTAAATTCGTTCTACTGTATTGACTAGATCACCACCAACAATGTGTAATATAGAAGCTCAGATATTTGGAGATCAGTTAATTTGCCTAAAAATAGGTGTTTTGTACAGATTGTATGGGTCCTCTTTAGATTTTTTCTTACCTGCCATCCAAAGAATATCCTTGACAAGCTAGCATAGATGTAAATATAGACTGTCTTGAAGCAATATAATTGAATTAAGGGATTAAGTTGTTTAACTGTATTTAGCAATGTAGAAGTATCCATTCTGTCTATTGTGAAGACATTATGATATTTATACACTACATAAAGGAGGTCTGAAAGGTGTTATATATGCAGATGAAGAAGTACAATGGTCTACAAATGTACTACCAAATAGAAGAATTTAATATTCCAACAGAAGATTAGAAATTAATTTATTTTCTGAATAAAAACAGAATAAGAATCACAGAAACACAGACAAAATTCAAAAGTCATGTTCAGATGGCTTTGGAAGATCTCTGCTACCTCTCTGAGAAACTTATTCCAGTACTCCTTCACTTGTACAGTAGTGCTTCTGATGTTCAGAGGGGAAATTCCTGTGTTTCAGTTCATGCCCATTGCCTCTTGTCCTGTCACTAGGCACCACTGTAAAGAGCTTGGCTCCATCTTAATTGCACCCTCCCTTCAGGGATTTCTATCAATTGATAAGCTCTCTACCCACCTCACCATCACTCACACTGCCCCAAGCTTTCTTTTCTCCATGCAGAACAATCCCAGCAATCTGTTTTTCCTCATATGAGAGATGCTCCAGTCCCTCAATCATCTACATGGCCCTTCATGGCTGAACTACCTCTTGTATGTCCATGTCTCTCTTGTACTAGGGAGCTCAGAACTGGACACAGTACTCCAGGTGTGGCCTCACCACTACTGGATAGAGGGGAAGACCACCTCTGTCAACCTGATGGCAATATTTTGCCCAATTCAGCCCATTTTACCATCAACCTTCTTTGGTGCAAGGGCACATTGCTGACTTATTCATCTTGGTGTACACCAAGACCCCCAGCTGGACTCAGGGTGTGTTCTGCCTTGTTGAACATGAGGATTCTGTCTAGTCATTTCTCAACTTTTTGATGTTCCTCTGTACCCTCTCATGTGTCTACAGCTTATTTATTTATTTATTTATTTATTTATCTATCTATCTATTTATTTATTTATTTATTTATTTTTGTCATCTGCAAACTTGTGCAGGGCAATATTTACTCCATCAACCAGATCATTTATGAAGATGTTGAACAGAACTGGACCCAGTATTGACCCTTGGGGTACACCACTAGTTATTGGCATCCACCGAGACTCTTCTCCACTGATCTTGACCATTCAGACAGTTTTCAGTCCACCTCACAATCTGTCCATCCAGCGCTGTACATCAAAAGGTTGTCTATGAGGATCTTATGGGGGACACTGTCAAAAGCCTTAATGAAATCCAGGAAGACAATATCCACTTCTCTCCCTTCATCTACCAGGCTTGTTATTCATTGTAGAAGCTTAATCAGCTGGTCAAGCATGACTTCCCCTTTTCTAACTTCATCCCCGGATACTTGGGAAATGTATCTGTATTCCCTTCAGGATACATATACTTGCTTCCACTCTCTGTATGCTCCCTTTTTGTGTTTGAGCTTGGTCAGGTTCCTGGGAAGGGTTAAGGAATCAAACACTACTTCTAATTACAAACATCCATGCTTAACTAAACTAAAGTTATTGAATATTCAATGACATTTTTCTTATTCCTTTTTGTTTGTTTGTTTTGCTTGTTCATTTTTTTGTTTCCCCGCTATCAGAGCAAAACCACCCAATTCTCTAAGATGAAGTAGGCTGTTTGTCTAAAAATCAGAACTGTTTAATCTAAATATCAGAATGAAAAAAATAGTAAGGAAGGCAAGGTATTTGTTCATGATGTCTATGACTAAAAAGAGAATGTAAAAGAGAATGTAAAGAGAATGCCATCCACTGACAGAGATGGTGGTGAATAGTCTTACCTTATTCCATATAATGACATTAAAGAGCTGTCAGATAGTGACAACTTCTATTCAGTATCAATTTAAGCTACGTTTGAGTGAGTAATCTGAAGAAGAAATATTGTAAAAAATATTTAGCAACTTAAGATAGGCAATCCTTCAAACAATGTGCCTTGTGGAAAACATAATTTAACAAAAATGGTAATGGACAATTCATGTGTCGATTACTTGCACTTTTCAACAGGGAAAAAAAAAAGTTATATATATACATATATATGTATATATTTACTCTCAAAAATGCATTTCCTTTCTTCTTCCCAATAATGTTTTTAATTGAAAGTGCCATTAAGGATGTGTTTGTAGGCATAAACAACAGGAGTTCAATCACAATGAGGTACATTTTGCTATCCACATAAAATTTTATCAGTGAATGCTGTATTCGTAATAAACAAGTCACACCCTTTTGATGTTGAAAACTTATGTATGGATTATTTTGGTTAAAGCTTATATGATACAGTCCATGCTGAACTAAAATAAGGTACAGAACTGTATGATTTCTTAAAAGAATAATAAATATCACAATATCACTTTGTGAGGCAAACTAAGGAAACTTCATTTCATACTTTTATTTTATTTTATTTTTTAGAAATTTGGGGTAATGAGACATACAGGGATTGTCTTTTAAAATTATGTTTCCTTGTAATTGCTTCTATTTCTACACTGTTTTGGTATAATGATGTTAATCTTTTTTTGGTTTACTTTTCCTCTCTCTAGCAAATAGACAAACTCTTTGGATTGTCTGTTTTCAAAGTAACATTCTGCAAAATAGGTTGCATTATCATCAGGAAAATAGCAGTAGAGACATAATCAATACAACAATAAGAGGCCTATAAAAACATTGTATTTAAGTAACAAAGTCCAGCATTTGAATATTATGTTATCTGAAGCCCACTATATGAAAGTATGAACTAAAATGCTTTCTAATTACATCAACTAATTTTCATCACCACTGTTTTAGTGAGTGCACAGGTTATGATTCAGAATTAACATTAATGCAATTCAATATTATCTGTGCAAAATCAGGCTTATGTTACTGGTGTGACAAGCCTAAATGTAAGCATACTGTAGATGTCTTATCCTGGTCAGATGAATCCTACTGTCTGCACTTGGTTTGGCATAACGTGGACTTTGCACTAGGCAGAATTCTTCACAAGATATATATTTTTGAGTTACTCTTCAGATAACTCCAGAAAATTATTTCAGTGTGAGACAGATAAGTAATTTCTAGATTTCTTTTGTTTTATTTGGACTTTTCCTTAACTGTCTGCTACATTCATACTTTAACTGTAAACATAATTTTGTGAAAGTATTTTAGAAACATTTCATTTTATTGTTTTCACAAATACTAATTTTGCATAAAAATGTAGCAAAAGAGTAGTAAAAAGCCCATTAAATTGTCATTTCTTGCCTTTGTAATGTGTCTGTTAACATTCAAATTACCAGAACATTTGTATATAAATCAAGGCTGTCTCCTCTTAAAAGATGAAACCTAGAGGTAGTTTTTACCACAAAGCTAATTGTCTTTTTTTTTTTTTTTTTGTAGTCACTCAACTACACCTCAGAATGAAGAATTTCTTCCTAATACCTAATCTAAATCTACCCTATTTTAGTTTTAAACTATTACCCCCTGTACAGCTAGCAGGGCAGTATGAGAAACAGAAAAATCCATGACTTAGTGTAAGAACTGCTCAGCAACAAAAACTCTGGTGTGTTATCAACACCATTACTCCTTGTCCTATCACTGCATTCTCTGATAAAGCCCCTCTTCATCTTTCTTTTAGACCCTCTTTAGGTCCTGGAAGACCACTATAAAGTCTCCCTGGAGCCTTCTCTTCTCCAGGCTGAACAACCCCATCTCTCTCAGCCTGTCTTCATAAGAGAAATGCTCTTCTGATCATTGTGGCCCTCCTCTGGATTTGCGCTAATAGGTCCTTGTCCTTCTTGTAGCGGGGACCCCAGATGTGAACACAGTACTTCAGGTGGGGTCTCAGCAGAGGATAGGAGGAAGACTGCTAGTAGATAGAAGATAGATGGATATACAAAAAGACAGATTTGTATGTTGCCCCTAGAATAAAAGGACCATATAAAGAAAATACATAGCAAGGAATGACATATTCTGTTCTTAGCAGCTCTTAAAGACATGGACAACCAAATTTTACAGATATAGACTAGGAGGCTACTGAATATTTTATAATAATTTGAGATTCATATTTGACATAAAATTAACAGATGGCAAAGGTATTGGTATGTTCAAGCCACATTGTGAACAAGTGCAAATTCCATCTATTTGTGCTTCAAGGCAGCCAAAAATCATATAAATATAATGATATCTTATCAGACTCTACCAAATAATCCTTATTGGAAGAATGATTGTATTAGTTGTGACTTAGCCCCGAAGTCACATACCTGGAGTTTAATTTGTATACATACCTCTGCGTATGACCCAAACTTATTCATGTCTGCTCACCATAAACTGTATAGACCTACATGTGTGGAATGTAGTTGAATTAAGTGCTGGAAGTTTTTTTGTATTTTTATTTTTTCACCTACTTTTGACTTCTTCATTTAGACATTTAATATCCAAGGTAGATAAACACACGTTTATTCACTGAATTTAGGTTCTCTTCACAATGTAGCCCCAGCAGCATATAATTTAAAGTATGTAAATTCTTCAACCAAAACAAAGTAACCTGTGCTGATGTCCATCCTACCTTCATTAACCTAAGGAACTAGCTTATAATTCAGTCCTTTTAAAGGCACCACTGGTGTTATTTCATTATACGGTAGTCTTTTGTTGTATACATACACGAGTACATAAGTTAGTTTGCATATGCCCATTACTCTAAATTTATTTTGTTTTCTAAGTTTACAGGTAGATATATATTTGTTTCCTTTATTTATTTTTGTGGAATTGTCTAAACGTATATCTTAATGTTGTAATGACTTTAAAACAATGCTGTTCTTTAGATAATCTGTTTCATTTTACAATACCAAGATCAGATGATTAAAGTATTAAGACACAGTATTAAGTATTAAGGCTTCTGCAACATTTAAAAACAAACAAAAAACAGTTAGTTGCTAATGACACCTGTTACTATGACTGAATTGTTGAAGCACATGAAAGTGTGTAATCACTGAGTTAAGAGAGAATATAAATTTATGAAGTCTTAGATCCTGAGATTATCTCTTTCAGAGAAAATGGTATATAAATCAGAAGTCAGAAAAGGAAGAAATGGACATAATCTCCAGCTGCAGAGACTGTTTGGATCTCAGTTTTCTCAATAGATTAACAAAAAACAACACCCAAGAGACCAAGAAAATTAAATATGAATGATCAGAAAAGTAGTTCATCCTTTTTCTTAATTTACAGTTTTATGGTGATATTGTGTAGTAAAGCTTACCTGAGAGCTTTCTTAGGCAAATGACACCATGACCTTGCCTAAAACATTAAATGATTCTGGCATGTGCTGGGCAAACAAACAAAACATAACTGGGGTTACCCGCAAATTCCTTAGACATGCATGAAGAGAACAAGAAATCTGTAGCATGTGAAGCAAGTAACAACTGCTTATTAGCTTTAAAATATCAGAAAGATTACCCTGACATGATGTGACCAATGAAGCCTCAAGTGGCTTTTGCTGACCATCTCATTTAGAAAGAAATAATGAAAACTATAGCATCTTGTGGGGAGCATCCATGCAGAGGACCAAGGCTGTGCTTAAAGTGGAGCCTACAGAGGGGTTGCTCTGCATCAGCAGCTGGACACCATCTAGGAACCTGTTCAGTGATTGATCATAAGACATGCCTTTTCTGTTTTGTCTGTCTGTACTGGACTGAGGAGCTGGGGCCTGGGCTGGTGTGAATATGTGTATGTGCTCTGCAAAGTGTACAGTCAAGCAGAAACCCTAGAATAGAATTTGCTATTGAGCTGCTGTACCCATACTGCTTAAAAAATAAATGCCATGTCACTGAGAGGTGTGATTCTGTCCTTGCAGCTAAATTACCATAATTTTTTTCCTTGACATTTTTTTTTCCTGTACAAATCACAACAGCTGTATATACATTTTATTCTCAGAGAATCGGAAAGGACACTTATTCATTTGTGAATTCAGACATCTCAGGAATCTGTATTTTTAATCCTTACTGGTTCTAATATGGGATATAGCTGTCACTCAAGTCCTTAACTGATGATGATGTGACACAAGGAAAATATATTTCTTTAAAATAGGTGTATATAGAATCATAGTATCATAGAATCATTTAGGTTGGAAAAGCCCTCCAAGGTTATTAAGTTCAACCGTTAACCTAGCACTGCCAAGTCTATCACTATGTTCCTAAGCACCACATCTACATGTCTTTTGAATACATCCAAGGATGGTGACTCAACTGCTTCCCTGGGCAGCCTGTTTCAATACTTCACAACCCTTTCAGAGAATAAATTTTTCCTAATATTCAACCTAAACCTCCCCTGGTTCAACTTGTGGCCATTCCCTCTTGTCCTATCACTAGAGTCATAGAATCAGAATCATAAACTTTGGAAAAGACCTCCAAGATCATATGGTCCAACCATCCCCCTACCACCAATATTAGCCACTAAACCATATCCCTAGGCACCATGTCCTTAAACACCTTTCCTTAAACACCCCCAGGGACAGTGACTCCACTGGAGACCATTGACTTGGCCACTGACTTAGCCATTGAGGCATTTCCCTCTAGTCCTAATACTAGTTTTCTGTGAGAAGAGGCCAACCCCCAGCTCCCCAGAACTTCAGGTAGTTGTAGAGAGCAACAAGGTCTCCCATAAGATTCCTCTTCTCCAGACTAAACAACCCCAGTTCCCTCAGCCGCTCCTCATAAGACTTGTGTTCTAGGCCCTCCACCAGCTTCATAGCTCTTTTCTGGACACACTCCAGCACCTCAATGTCTTTCTTGTAGTGAGGATCCCCAAACTGAATACAGTAGGCAAGGTGCAGCTTCAACAGAGCTGAGTACAGAGGGACAGTCACTTCCCCATTCCTGTTGTCTACACTATTTCTGATACAAGCCAGGATGTGATTGGCTTTCTTGGCCATCTGAGAACAATGCCAGTTTATATTCAGATGGATATTGATCAATACCTCCAGGTCCCTTTCCCTTGGGTAGCTTTCCAGATTCTCTTCCCCCAGCCTGTAGCATTGCATGGTGCTGTTGTGCCCCAAGTGCAGGACCCAGCAATTAGCTTTGTTGAACTTCATACTGCTGGCCTCAGTCCATCGACCAAGCCTATCCAGCTTTCCTACCCTCAAACACATCAACACTCCCACACAACTTGGTGTCATCTGCAGACTTACTGAGGGTGCACTTTATCCCCTTGTCCAGATCACTGATAAACATATTGAAGAGAACTGGCCCTAGTACTGAACCCTGGGGGACTCCACTCGTGACCAGCCTCCAACTGGATTTAACTCCATTCACCGTGACTCTTTGGGCCTGGCCACTCAATCATTGAAGCATACACCCATTCAAGCCATGACCAATCAGTTTCTCCAGAATGATACTGTGGGAAATGGTATCAAAAGCTTTACTAAAGCATAGTTAGCTTTAGTATCTAGGCATCTACAGCCTTTTCCTCAACCACTATGTGCATCATCTTGTCATAGAAGATCGGGTTAGTCAAACAGGACCTGCCTTTCATAAATGCATGCTGACTGGGCCTGATCATTTGGTTGTCTTGTATGTGCTACCTTATGGCACTCAAAATTATCTGCTCTGTAACATTCTCTGGCACCAAGATCAGACTGACGGGACTGTAGTTCTCTGGGTCCTCCTTCTGGCCTTTCGTGTAGACGGGCATCAAATTTGCTCACCACCAATAAACTGAGACCTCTCCAGATAGCCAGGACTGCTGATAAATGATGGAAAGTGTCTAATAAGCACTTCTACCAGCTCCCTCAATACCCTCAGGTGGATCCCATAGGCTTGTGTACGTCTGAGCTGTTTAGCAGGTTGCTAACTAGTTAGCTATTTCCTTAATGATGTCTTCACACTGTTCCTCATCACTATCTACCAGCACAGGGGGCTGCGTAAACATGTATGTGTGTATGCATGTGTGCATTTAGGCACATGTGGTTTATGAAAACAAGACTTTTATTTTTCTCAAGTTGGTCAGTTCCTTTATCTCTAAATTGTTTTCCCCATCTGCTCTTTACACCACTTGAGCATCAGTAATTTACAGTGGAGATATAAAATCACAAGCTACTAAAAATTATGCTAGGAACACAAAAGAAAAATCAGCATGTGGTTCAATAATATGTAAATTAACACTGAATAGTATTCTAAAATGAATTTTTGCTTTTTTCATCATGAGGAAATGTTTAATAATTTACAGAGTGTACACAAGCTGTTATTAATCAATAAAGCACTCAAAAATATATTGCAACACAAACCATCCTCTTTTAGATATTCAAGTTCCAGATTACTTCAGTTAAAACTGAGAAAACACAGAGAATTACCATACAAGGATTTTTATTTCATGATAGAATGTTTAAACTCAACATTCTGATATAAAACATGGCTAAAATTCAGTCTTACTATATATGAGTATAAATTGCAGTTATTCTATACAGTAGTACCTGCAAATATACATGGTCTTTGGTCTGTATGTGCTGATGTATACAATAATGTAACCCTAATCAGATTGTGTACAATAAGTAATCCAGTACTTTAAAAAAAAGGTATACTGCCATTGGCAGAAAATGGACACAAGACCCCTGAGAACACTAGGATTTAAAATTTACTGTCACTATTGCCCTGTCATTGTCTGTCTGAGCAAAGTTTCTCTCCATTGGTTTTATAAGCCCCCTTCCTTCCTTCCTTCCTTCCTTCCTTCCTTCCTTCCTTCCTTCCTT
>NC_048893.1:131447262-131448402 GCF_011077185.1 Oxyura jamaicensis
TTCCTTCCTTCCTTCCTTCCTTCCTTCCTTCCTTCCTTCCTTCCTTCTTTTCTTCCCAGTTTATATCCAAGAAGGAAGTAGGTTATACTACTGATATTATTAATTATTGATAATTGATGTTATTATTAATTTATTAATTAGTGTTGTCTCATTCTTTTCAGAAGATTGGATGGATTTTTGAAATTCTGTGTGTCTGTGTAGTCATTTTGTGCTATTTAATCAGATAGCTGACTTGAACAGTCTGCATATATTCTAGAATAAAAGATGTAGAAGATATAGCTCAGGGAGATAAAGGTATATCTGTCCTGATGGTTGGATGAAATGGAGCTTATTAGATTGAATTATCCACAAGGACAAGGAAAAAAAATGGTTGGTTGGTTGGCTTTTGCTTTGTTTTATTCTCCCACCCGATTAGCCTGCAGGAACAAGGGCTCCTGTCATGAGGACAGTGCTCTCAATATGCAATTTGAGAAGGTGAAAAGACTAAGATACTATCAGCTAATCTTAAAAATAAAATATTAAGATTAGCCTACAAATATGCCAGAAGACAATATTAAAGTTAACATAACACTTTTTGGTATTAACTGCACCCTATGACACAACAGTTAAGAGTTCTTACTGTATAATTGCTGAACCATGATATTAAGTAAAATCTTAATAAAAGACTTAAATTGCTTTGGGCAGGGTCTGGGAGTTTTAACAAATTTTACATGTTATATCTCTATTTACATAGACACATTGTACCATCTCTCTCAACTCTATGAACCCCCATGGTATCAGATTAAAATATTAAAACACTATTGTTTTAATAACATAATAAGTGAAAACAAACAAACAAATGACGCAGGGAGGTGTGTGAGATTGAATATAGTTGTAGCGCTCGTTTTCTTTACTATTTTCTCTTCTTATTTTCTGTTCTCAGATAGGGTGACTTCCATATGGCTGGTACAAGGTGTCATTCATCTCAATTGTACTTCTACACATTTTACTCTGAGCAGAATGCAACTTTGTAAGCAGGCAAAGGAGAATGAATTAATAAGTAAATAGATTAGATAGATTAGATAGATGGATAGATAGATAGATAAAAAGGAGAGAAAGGGAAAGGGAAAGGGAAAGGGAAAGGGAAAGGGAAAGGGAAAG
>NC_048893.1:131448412-131474838 GCF_011077185.1 Oxyura jamaicensis
GAAAGGGAAAGGGAAAGGGAAAGGGAAAGGGAAAGGGAAAGGGAAAGGGAAATCTTGAAAGGGAAAGGGAAATCTTGAAAGGGAAATCTTGAAAAGAACTGGCCCTAGAATTGAGCCCTGGAGCTTGATCACTAATTGCTGCCTTTGCTCTTTGTTTGGCAAACTGACCTCAGGGCCTCCATTGTGTTGTATACAGCTTCTGCAATTGACCAGAATCTGAGACTGGGCCAGAGATTTTTAAGGGATGCCATGAGAGCTGCCATTTACTGAAGGAAGCTGTTTAGTTTAGGTCTTGTATGTGGCTAGTATCACTAGATTCCCAGAGAGTCCAGGAAATGGAGACCTCCCCCTGGTTGATGAGGGAGTAGTTCAGGAGCGTCTAAGTGGGCTCAATGCATACAAATCCATGGGTCCCGGTGGGATGCATCCATGTGTGCTAAGGGAGTTGGCAGAGGTTGTTTGTTTGTTTGTTCTGTTTATTTATTTATTTTTTTATTTTGCTGCCATTTAATTAATTCAGTACATTAATTTTAGAGCGAAGCTTTTCCTGGCATATCTAAGATCACATGGTAAGGGAAGTAATTTTTTTCTTCTCTGTGTCTTACAAGAATAAATAAACACTGGAAGAATGTATATTTTATACCATCATATGAAACTATTTTAACTTACTATAAACCTTGTTTTGCTGAGATGAAGGTATTCTGTTTAGTTACTTTCCTTTTAATCTCAATGAGCTTCTTGCAGCTGTTTATTTTTAAACTAGCTGAGTAGAAGGATTCTTAAAAACTAAATAGTTCTCTAGAAGGTAGCCTTCAGTTTTCCAATTTCTAAATCCAGTTCTGCTCTACTGCTCTCTTTCTTTGTGCTGAAAGACACAATTAGCATTCCTGTGCAGTAAAATACTTCTCAGTAAGCCTAAGAGAGAAAGAATCAATGCTGATCTATTTCATACAAAATAAATAAATAAATAAATAAAATATAAATAAGTAAATAATCCATAAATAACTAAGCCTTGTATTTCCATATGTTTGTAAATACTCAGTTTCTCTTTTAGATACATTGGTTGAGTTGCTCAATATTAATTGATACTCGATTCAAATATTAAGCTTTGAGCTTCAGCAAGTAACATCTTATGGAAAGTAATTTCTTGAAGCATTTTATAAACAACATACAAAATAAAGTTACAGACCATCTGATATCCTGAATTTGCTTACTCTTCAGTCTTGAAAGAACACATTTCTATATGGAAAGAATAGCATATAGTTCATTACATTAGTAAGTGTGCTTGCAAATACTGTTAAATGCCTTAGACTTCTTTTTTTTTTTTTTTTTTTTTTTTTTCCCAGACCTCTCTCCGCTCTTGCAAAAGAAATATATATATTCCTTTTGCCATTCCCTGGCTTCCACTAGGACTAGATAGCTAGATAGTGCAAATTTACTCAGCTCCTTTTCTCCATTCTAGCAATTCCTATCTGGGGCTTAAAGATACTGAGAACGGTGGTCAGGAGACTGTTTTCTTCCAGTACGGAAACATTTGGGAAAATTAAAGACACACACTAAAATAGAAAGGCTCCCTCTTTCACAACCCTGAAATAGAGATATTTCAGAATACTTCCCTTTTCTTCTGGTAAAGAGACATGTATGAAAGAAGTAATAGATTCCTTTGTTATTGAAACCACGTACAGTTTAGATACCTATCTGATGTATGAACAATCTGGAGAGAATTCTTTCCTAAAAGCTTCAGAAGTTGAGTTAATAGGTTCTTGTGCTGCAGAGCTGAAAGGATATATTATAAATATCATTCTTGTAAGCATGTCTGTCCTTAAAGACAGAGATAAATTAACTTTACATTCCACTTTAAAATTCTTAGATTATAATGGGACATTGTGCCATACATGCCTTAAAAGATCCTGATATAAAACAAATTATTAAATATATTCTACAATATTTTAACTATTTTTCCCTTCCTTCACCCTCCTCCATAGATGCACAAGTGTGTTCAGCAAAAAGAGTATATAATTCTGTACAAGAAATTTTGTGAAGTTTGTATTTGTCTAGCTCATGTTCATGTCCCTGAATAACATGGAAAATGAATTGGTGAATATATTTGGCTACCAAATAGAGCTATGGCTAACTCTTCATTAGGCCTGTTAGTTCCTGAAAGAGGTGTCTATAACTGGTATGCCTACTGGTTTTCAAATTCACCTTTGATATGTCCTCTTAGTTACATGATAGTTACATGAATAGCCAACAGTGTTGTTATGTGGAAGATACATGACTTATATAGAAAACTCTGCCAGGTATGTGTCTTATATACTATAAATGAAATACTGTGCAAGTCTTCAGGATTGTTGTTTTTTTTTTTAACTTGATCTTTATAAAAACTTTTTATTTTTCTCACAACTGAAAATGCAGTCATACTCTAAATGCAAACTTGCTTTTATTACACTGTTTTTATTGGCTCAGGGCTGTATTAAAAGTTACTCATTTTTCTTTTCTCATATTTCAGATTGTGCAAGTGCTTATATGGTGAAACATTATTGAGGATTTATATTTGGAACTAAAACAGTAGGAGATATTTTATAACATTAAAAAAAAAAAATCAAAAACAGTCTGGTTAATAGTTTATTAAAATATGATGACCTGATCATGAAATTTTGCTGACAAAATTTGATATTTTTGGCAGAATTCTGCTTCTTTTCAAAATGTTATCAGATAAAATGCAGTTCAATACATTCCTACATCATCTTTCAAATAAAATACTCAGTAATTCAAAATTCTGTAGAAATTTGGAATCTCAGGAGTACAAGATTTTCAAACTAAATATTAATATTTCTTGAAACTTCTGCACATTTGTTAACCTTTGTCTGCATGAGGATAGGCTGTCATCTCAAAAATACATGTTAAACTAATTTCTAAAACCATGAAAGAATTGACATTGGTGGCCTTCTACAATAGTTTTACTGCAAAGAGCTGCGGTCAATGGCTCAATTTCCAAGTAAAGAACAGCAATGAGTGGACTGACCCCTGAGGGGGTCAGTATTGGGATCAGCTCTGTTTAACATCTTTGTCGGTGACATGGACAGTGGGATCGAGTGCTCCCTTAGCAAGTTTCCCAATGTGTGGTATGGTCAACATCTTGGAGGGAAGGGATGCCAGTCAGAGGGAAAGAGGCTTGAGAGGTGGGTCTGTACAAACCGGGCCTGTACAAACCTCATGAGCTTCATAAAGGCCATCTGGGTCAAAGAAACACAAGCTCAAATACAGGCTGGACAGAGAATGGATTGAGAGCCACCCTGAGGAGAATGACTTAGGGGTCTTAGTGGATCAGAAGGACAATGTAACCCAGCAATGTGCACCTGCAGCCCCGGAAGCCAACCTTATCATGGGCTACATCTAAAGAAACATGACTAGCAGCTCAAGGGAGGTGATTTTTCCCTGCTGCTCCACTCTTGTGAGACCCCACCTGGAGTATTGTGTTCAGCTCTGTTGGAACAAATCCAGAGGAAAACCACAAGGAGGATCAGAAGGCTGGAACACCTCTCCTATGAAGATAGGTTGAGGGAGATGGGACTCTACAGCCTGGAGAGGAGAAGGCTGAAAAGGAGACCATATAATGGTCCTCCAGTACCTAAAGTGGGCCTCCAAGAAAGTTGGAGGGGGACTCTTAATCAGGGAGTGTAGTGATAGGACAATGGGTAATGTTGTCGATAACACACCAATGTTTTTGTTGCTGAGCAGTGCTTACACTATGTCATGGATTTTTCTGCTTCTCATACTGCCCTGCTAGCTGTACTGGGTCTGGATGGGATGGAGTTAACTTTCCCTGCATCAGCCCACACAGTGCTGTGCTCTGTGCTTGTAGCTAGAACAGCACTTCTATCACACCAGTGTTTTGGCTATTGCTAAGCAGTGTTGGCACAGCATCAAGACTCTCCAAATCCCCCAGTGCCAGTAGGTTGGAGGTGGGCAAGAGGTAGGGCAGCTGACCTAAACCAACCAAAGCGATATTGCATAGCCTGTGATGTCACACTCAGCAATAAAAGGTGGGAAAGGAGAAGGGGGGGAGGAGGTTGCAGGGACGGAGGGGCTCTTCTTATGATAACATTTGTCTTCCCAAACAACTGCTATGCATATTGAGGCACTGCTTCCCAGGATGTGGCCAAACATCATTCACTGATGGGAAATAGAGAATATTTTTTTTTCTCTCTTAGCTTCTGTGTGATCTTTTTTGTTGTTGGTGGTGGTTGGTTGTTAGTTTTGTTTTGTATTTGTCTTTCTTTTCCCTTGAATTAAATTTACGTTATCTCAATCCATTAGCCTTTTTTTTCCTTTACAGCATACTTTCTTCTCCCTGCTTCTTCTTTTGAAGAGGGGGAGTGTGAGAGTTGTTACAGTGCAGTTTAGCTACCCCCAGCTGGGTAAAAACACCACAGTAATTTTTGGTGCCCGATATGGGACTCAAAGGGTTAAGATAAAAACAGATTTGATCAGAGTGCTTTAGAGGGAACTTAGAGTTATCATACTTAGTTAACAGTTGCTATACATAATATTGTCTGGTTTGCTCTTAATATTTTTCTGTGTGATCCTGTTTTACGCGATCCATGCCATGTTCTCCCTTTTTACTATATATCCGATCTGAGAGATTGTTAAAGGCTGTGGTTTTGTTCATTTGTTTGGTTGGTTGTTTTTTGTTTTGGTTTGGTTTTGGTTTTGGTTTTCAGTTCCCTGTGTGGTAAAGCATTGACCTTGAGCCTAATCTGGTATTTGGGCCCTGAATTGCTATCATCTCTGTCATTCAGGAACTGTCTCTTGGAGAATATTAACAACTACACTCTCCCTTTTTTTCTCCTCTGGAAGTCAGTTGATGGATGATATCAGGAATGATACCTCTCCACCTCTCTCTTCTTACCCTATGGGATATTTACAATAGCTTTTAAGCATTTTGAAAATCTGTGGGTAACCAACATACTTATATCACTAAGTCTTCAGGATGTTTTTTGTTGGTGGTGGTGGTGGTGGTGGTGGTTTTTTCCTAAGGTTAAACAATTAGATAAGAATACCACCCAGGAATCTGCCCTGAGACGGTGTGGGGGTGGGTGGCAAGGTGTAGGGACAGGTGCCTGTCATGGTTGTCTCCTCCAGTGGTTTTGAACTTCATCCCTGAATAAATGCGGAATCCTAAAATACTGATTGAATATTTGAAAGACAGATGTCTTGACCCTGGCAAGGCTGGAGAACTTCAGCTTGCTGCACTGTGCTGGGGCCTTGCCTGCGCCTATTAAATGTCAGCTAACGTTACCCATTACCCTCAAGGGGAGGAGGAGATCTCTGAATCCAACAACTATATAACAGGCACTGTGGCTAAACCACAGGGCCAGAGGTTGGTGGAAGTGGAAGTCAGCTCATTTAGTAAGAGAAGAAGTTCCTCCTCAGAAGTTCTGGGAGGGAGAAGCAAAAGACAGAAGAAGCTCTAAAGCAGAGCCATCACAAAATCAGGAGAAAGAAGAGAGTGATCATAAACAAGTCAGAAACCACACAATCCCTATCCCTGAGAAAGTTGCAAGATATACAAAGGAATTTCATCCGTTATCCAGACAAGCATATCCTCACCTGGCAGCTCTGATTCTGCCAAGAAAGCCAAGCAGCTGGGATCCCTGTCTATGGAAAGGGTCATTGACAGAGTGTTGTGGTTTAACCCGGCTGGCAGCTAAACACCACACAGCCGTTCGCTCACCCTCCCCCCTCCCTCTCTGGGATGGGGGAGAGAAACGGGAAAGTGAAGCCTGTGGGTTGAGATAAAGGCAGTTTATTAAGATAGAAAATAATAATGATAATAATAATAATATGTACAAAAAAGTGATGCACAATGCAATTGCTCACCACCCGCTGACCGATGCCCAGCCCAACCCCGAGCAGCCGGCCCCTCCAGCCCGGTTAGCCACCCCTATATATTGTTTAGCATGACGTCAGATGGTATGGAATACCCCTTTGGCCAGTTTGGGTCAGCTGTTCTGGGTTTGTCCCCTCCCAGCTTTTGCTGCACCCCCAGCCTGCCCGCTGGCAGGACAGAGCAAGGAGCTGAAGTCCTTGGCATAGTGTAAGCATTGCTCTCCAGCAATTAAAACATCAGCATGTTATCAGCATTCTTCTCATCCTAATCCAAAACATAGCACCCTACCAGCTACTAGGAGGAAAAATAACTGTCCTAACTGAAACCAGGACACAGAGGAATTGGGAGAGAGGCACAGGAGGTGACTCCTGTGAGGTGTGAAGAAAACCTATCTCTTCAAGGAAGATATAGTATGTATATCAGGCAGGCAAACGTACCACCAGGGAAAATGGTTTATAGTGATTTGGACAATGACCAAACACTCAAAGATCCTGATGAAATCCAGTGCACATTGTCCATGTGGCAGGTTGCTATAGAGTGCACCATCATCATGTGCCAGCATGGTGGCAGCAATGAATTGGAGAGATGGGATGGGACCAACAGTGGATGTTGTATCCAGCCAGCTCCAGCAATATGAAGAAAATCTCCCCGTCCCCTTTGGGCCTGCATCTTGTCTGTGGAGAAACTGTCCCAACAGGTCCACTACCTTGAAGAACATACATCTTCCTCCTCACCCAGATGGAGCAGTATCTTAGCCATTAAGTCATCCTTTTCCTGCTCAAGGGAAAGAGTACCAGGGATGCAAAGCAGATAGCAACCTGTGGTTTTATCTGCACGACCATGGGAAAAACATGAGGAAGTGAGATGGCAAACCCACCTCAAACCTAGTAGTTCAGGTATGTGAACTGCAAGGAAATACAATAGCAAAAAGGTCTGCTAGGAAAACGACTGCTCCAGTTTCTGTTGGACAGTCCTGCAGGGGGAGTAAAAGGGCTAACGTTACTTCTGACCCTGATAAAGGGACTTCTGTGTTGCAGTTGCAAGGATTAAATGATAGATATTCAAACCAGGACTAGAGGGGCTCTGGCTCTGCCCAGGCAGAGGAAAGGGACAGATTTACTGGACTGTATGGATCCAATGGCCTGGCACATTGGACCTGCAGGAGTACAGGGCTCATGGGGACCCTGGCACACAGTGTACCCTAATGCCATCAAGCTACCAAGGGGCAAAACCCATCTCTATTTCTGGAGTGATAGGGGGATCCCAACAGTTATCTGTACTGGAAGCTGAAGTGAGCCTAATGGGGAATGAGTGGCAAATGCACCCCATTGTGACTGCCCCAGAGGCTCCATGAACTCCTTGAATCCTTGGCATAGACTACCTCAGGTGAGAGAACTTCATGAACCCAAAAGGGCAGTGGTGGGCTTTTGGCATAACTGCCTTAAGTACGGAGAACATTAAGCAACTGTCTACCTTGCCCAGCCTCTCAGAAGACCCTTCTGTTGTGGGATTGCTGAGCACTGAGCAACAGCAGGTGCCGGCTGCTACCACAACAGTGCACCAGTGGCAATATCGCACCAACCAACATTCCCTGATTTCAATCCACAAGCTGGTTCATCGACTGGAGACCCAAGAAGTGATCAGCAAGATTCACCTTTTAATAGTCCCATATGGCCAGTGCAAAAGTCTAGTGAGAGTGGAGAGTAACATTGGACTATCGTGACCTGAATGAAATCACACCACCACTGAGTGCTGCCATGCCAGACATGCTAGAACTACAATACGAACTGGAGTCAAAGGCAGTCAAGTGGTATGCCACAACTAATATCACTAATGCATTTTTCTCCATCCCTTTGGCAGCAGAGTGCAGGCCACAGTTTGTTTTCGCTGGGAGAGGCATCCAGTACACCTGGAATCAACTGCCCCAGGGGTTGGAACACAGCCCTACCATTTGCTGTGGACTGGTCAAGACTTCATTGGAACAGGGGGATGCTCCTGAACACCTGCAATACATCAATAACTTCATCATGTGGGGCAACACAGCAGAAGTTTTTCAGAAAGGGAAGAAAATAATCCAAATTCTCCTCAAAGTTGGTTTTGCTATTAAACAGAGTAAGGTCAAGAGACTTGCACAGGAAACCCAGTTCTTGGGTGTAAAATGGCAGGATGGATGTGATCAACAAAATAACTGCTATGTCTCCACCAACTAGCAAAAAGGAAGGAGAATGCATGTTCCAGACTATTGTCACCAAGTGAGTTCTTTATATTGAGTGACTCGAAAGAACTATTTCAAGTGGGGCCCTAAGCAACAACAAGCCTTTGAACAGATTAAACTGGAACACCACACTAGCGAGGAGACTTGGGTTGAACAAAAATCTGGGAGGGGACAAAACCAAGACAGATGACCAAAACTGACTAAAGGAACATTCCATATCATTGCTGTCATGCTCAATGAAACTGGGAGGAGTTGGCAAGAGGGCTGCCGTTGTACAGTGACTGGTTTGGCATCAGTCAGTTGGTAGTAGGCAACTGCATCGTGCAGTCTGTCCTTATCTCAACCCACTAGTTCTTGCAATTTTCTTTTCAGCTTCCTTTTCCATACCATTGGCAGGAGGCGGGGGAAGTGAGTAAATGGCTGTGTGGTTTTCAGCTGCCTGCTGACTTAAACCACAACAAGAGGGAGGGACTCTTTATCAGGAAGTGAAGTGACAGGACAAGGGGTAACATTTTTAAAGTAGAAAATGGTAGGTTTAGATTAGATATTAGAAAGATTTTATTTTTTTTTTCCATTGAGGGGGTGGTGAAGCACTAGAACAGGTTGCCCAGAGAGGTTGGAACTTGATAACTAGATGATATTTAAGGTCCTCTCCAACCTTCTATCCCCACTGCGCCCCCCCCCCCCCCCCCCCCCCCGCCCCCCCCCCCCCACCCACAAAAAAAAAAAAAAAAAAAGTTTAATTTTATGTTTGATTCTCTGTATAGTCTTGTGGACACAAAATTACCTTTAAATATAACCAACATAGGATGTGATTACCACCAAAAAATTAATCCCCCCAAAGCTCTCTAGAACATGGTTGGGTGCTCGAGGTGTTTGAGAAGGGCAATGATGTAGCTCTTAGCAACGCAACAGAACAGTCACGGCCACTGGGACAAACTCTCCACCTTTATTTCTGTATGGTTTGTCAAAATCAACATGAAACAAACATGTTTTTGAGCTATCAGTGTTGTTAACAGTTAAGATCTCAGATGATTAATCTGCAATGCTTTAGCAATGGCCCTTTTTTTTAGAAATTATTGACAGTGTTCAAATGATCTCTTGAATTAAAACTTCTAGTTGCTTCATTGATACAAATAAGAGCAAACACACACATACATAGACACAAAATATTTTTCCTTTTATTTTTAAATTGGATCAGCGAACAATTGTTTGAATATTTTTTTGAGATTTATTTCAATCCTTTTCTTCTTGAAACTTTTTCTTTTTTCTTCCCCAGTTAGCTGTATTTATTTCACTAAAACTG
Organism: Oxyura jamaicensis; assembly: GCF_011077185.1. Taxonomy (NCBI): domain Eukaryota; kingdom Metazoa; phylum Chordata; class Aves; order Anseriformes; family Anatidae; genus Oxyura; species Oxyura jamaicensis. The sequence continues at coordinate 131,457,827 of NC_048893.1, forward strand.
CTTCAGAATGGTTGTTTTATTATCCAGTTTGACATCTTTTGAAAAACTTAGCACATTGCAGTGAAAATCAATGTGTATCTTCTTGAGAAATGCATACTTTTTTTTTTTTTTGATAATACTGCATCCTTCTGTGTAGATTTTGAGAGAGGATTTTTATTTTTTATTTTTATTTTTTTGTAAGATCTTCTTGATCTTTCCCAAAATTAGAATAAAGGCAGCAAATTTTCATCTTCCATATTCTTTAGCATCAGATATTTATCCTGAAACACCCTTTGACTATGTTCAAACTTAGTCATATTCAATCATCAGCTTTTATCAAACATGCAGACTTCAAAATATCTGACATGAACCTTGATTTCCCAGGTGATGCTAAGACACTCCAAGATTTCAAATCATCGGCAAACATGCTGCAACAGCATATGAATGAGAAGGCTAGCTCCCTTGCCACAGACTCACGAATCCTTCAGAGAACAGAAAATGCAGGTTGGTGTTACATTTTTTTCCTAGAGAATCTAAAGCATAATTCTTTTAATGAGATGACAGTTGGAAAATAATTTTTTTTCTCATTCCACAATGGCATAGGACAGTACAAACTGAATTTCCACAGAGGAGATAAAACAGTTGCAATGCACTGGGCTGTAATGGAGAAGCTTCATTTTTAATTCATCAGACACCTTCATCCAAGCAAATCTTCTTTTAGCAAATTCAGTAAATATGCTGATTCATATTCAGTGCAGGAGTAATTCAAAATTTAATATTAATTCACAAAGCTTGTAGTCATCATCAGTGTTGGAATATATTTACCAGAGATACTCCTGAAAAGAAAAATAAGCTTGTTCTACAACTTTACAGGCTCACAGGTTACCTTTCTGGAGACTGCATCCTTAGTCAGTGGTATATTTGCTTAGAGAATAAAGAAGAAAGGTACATATGTTCCCCATGGTTTGCTTAATTTAAAGGTTATATTCAGTGTTGCTCAATGAGCAGCATCAGAATTTTCCGTTGCAAAACTTCTTTAGCTTTATGATGTAGTCTGCATAAGTGAGGGATGGCTTTCCCATAAGAATTGTCTACGTCTGCACTTGCAAACACAGACAAGTACACAGGTTGCAAAATAAAGTACATCATGCACTTGTATTTTTAATGTCTTGCTGCAGATATCTGTGCAAGAGTGTTTTTTCTTCAAATGAAAAGTGAGTGACAGAATTCTATCCTAAGCATGAAATGAAGAATTTTAATCCTTCAGGTTCTTACATGACCTAGCATTATTCTAGGCTATTCTAGTCTCTCTTACCTCTACCTCCCTCCCCAGTCACTGAAAACTTTTTCACAAAATACTACAAACAAACATACAAACAAACAAACAAACTCTGTGTGGAAGATTAAAAAAAAAAAAAAAAAAAAAAAAAAAGGGCAAGAATTGAGAAAATAAGATTAACAAATTAACAACATTCCTCTAAATGCCTAAATCTGCTTTGCAGCTCCAAAACACAATGCCCTGGACCAGTTTCTGAGGCAAATACTCAGTCAAAGGATATTCCCATACTTTTAAATCTTGTGCCCCACTTTGTCAGTTTACACCTGCAAAACTCTAGATCTGACAGAGTCTGTTGCAGAAAATATGTAACGTTTTTCTCACTTGTGAAATTATTGTTGGATAGGTTTTTCTAATTCTGTCTGCAGACTGGTCGATGAAAATATTACGAACATAGGTAGCTAGCCAAGCTGACACTGAGAAGATGAAAATATTCCTGACAGTGCTGAAAATCTGGGAAATAAAATGCAGATGAAATTCAACAAAAATGTAAAAGATATAATATTCTTTTATAATATTTCACACAATATATAATATTCTTAGTTTTATAAATATGATAATATTTTCTGAGCTAACAATTACTATTCAGTAATGTCTTGAAGTTATTAAAGAAAGATGAAAAACATCAGCTTGTTATTTAAATGTTCAAAAAAGGGGCAGAGGGAAGAAATAAATGATGGAAAATATTAAGAAACAGAGAAAAAAATGAAACAACATTGAGAAACTATATGTTTTGGCCTCAGTTTGAATACTTGGACTCATATCCCTATGTCACAATGTATATAACACAACTGGGTTAGGTACTCTCAAGAACAGCTAGAACAATAAAAGGCAGAGCTACTATAAGGGAGTGAAAATATAGAAAAGCATTCTTCAGCATTCAGAGAGAGAGAGAGAAGACAATGAAATATATGATCACATGTGTCAGGAAGAAAATGAGCACTCTCAATTTTTTACTCTCACCTCAAATAAAGGAACAAATAATTCCATGAAGACTTTAGCAGGCTGTAGATTCAAATTAGGAACTTATTCAAACAGTAAACAGTTAGACTGTGAATTACATGCTGAAATCATTACAATCTCCATCATTTTAGTGTTCAAAAAGCTATTAATTGTAAAATATAGTATATCAATCTACTCAGGGATATAGGAGGGAAGTACTAATGCAAGTACAAACATCATTGGCTCAAGAGGTCCCAGACCAGCAGAATACCATAGATTTGATAATATCCTTTGGTTGTTGTCGTTGTTGTTGTTTTTTGTTTGTTTGTTTTACTATATTCTTCATTAGGCTTTAACTATTGAATGATGTTGGAATGACATTGGGCTAGATGAATCTTCTGTCTGACCCACTACAACCATTCTTAAGTCTTATGGAAATTAATATGAAGCTTAGTTAACTTTTTCATTTTGATTTTGACAGAAAAAAAAAAATGTGCTGCACTTCATTCTGCCTAATTTTATAAGTAGGTTTTCTTTAGAGGTTGCTTAAAAGAAAATTTTGAATAAAAGATAATATAATTTGCCTAATTTGCCTTCCATTCAAATACTCTGCTATAAATGGAAGAAAGTTTTTTATGAAACGTGTTAGACTTGTATGTTGATCTTAGTTTCTGCTTGTCTGCATAGAGCTCCTTGACAAGTGCAGAAGTGAAAATGCTAATTTGATCCTCAGTGCATGGTGGGGGGTGTCATTCATAGATATATTGAGCTTAGTAAGGCAAAAGAATTTGGCAGATGATTGTTATGGCCAGCAAATAACTCTCTGTTATACTGGAAAACCAGGGTATTTCTCTAAGCTTTTAAAAATAGTTTATTGTTCACACATAAAGTTATTAAAAAAACAAACAAACAAAAACAAAAAAATGCATACGTATGCACTATAATCCATCTATGTTTGTAGAGATTTCCTGAAATTAGCATTAGAACGTTTCTTTTTTTGTTTGTTTTTATTTTTTTTCACTTTTTTGTTTTGTTTTGTTTTCTTCTCTGTTATTCCCAATTAGTCTTACTAAATGGAAATGGTCCTTTGTAGGTCCAAAACAATCTAAATATTAACAGGGCTGTGAGAGCAACCCAAGGCCTGCCAGCCCCTGCACAGCCCCTAGGGCTCCCCATACCCTGCTCAGGGCCCAGGGCCTCATTTCAGCCTAGCCCAAGACCACCAGTCACTGTCTAAACAAGGCCAAAGCAGGGCTGATCTTCGGCATGGTCTTAGGTATGGTCTCCTCTTGACCTGTCTAGAGCCCCAGCCTGCAACCTCAATGGGCTGTTGCTTGCTGTGCCTGCATCTGTCAAGGACCCAGCACCCAGTGCTGCCCAGGTGATGAAGGTTACATGGCTGCTATTACCCTATTGCTAGTGTTACAGACTGTTATCTGGTAGTATCGTTTCAAAGACAGTCAGATTTACCTCTGGACTTCTTGTTTCAAGAGAAAACTCCAAGGTAGAAAAAGGTAAGAAGCCAGTTAAAGTGAAAAAATGAATTTCTGCACATATTCTTAAACTAATAAAAATCTAATTTTTATTTTTTCAAGGCATCTTATCAGTTTACCGTGTCTGATGATCATACACAACTCTGTTCTGTTTCAAACTGAATTGGTTGATATATTCTCTATTTAGTAAGGGGGGGGGGGGGGGAGGGGCAGAGAGGGAAAGTGAAAATGCAGCATTTGTTTAAGAAAATGGAACTCTATTTCAGAAAGAGAAAATTGAAAGAAAAAGTGTTATGTGAACAATCCTGAATACCTGAAATCATAATCATTGAGTTCTACAAACTTAAAAGATTATCCAAGTTTATTGGTAAACAGGTCAAACAAAAACAAAAATAAGGATCATATACACTGTCAGACAGTAGAGAACATCAGATGCAGCATTTAATCAGGAGCAGTATTGTAAGCAGCTGTGCTTAAGCTCAAAATAACATTGTAAAATGTAGCAAAGGCAGATATATTATCAAAAAATACATAAGGCAGATATAATCAAAAAATACAGAAGCATGAGTCTGAAATTCTGAAATAAGCAGATTAACATGATGTGAGGAACAGATACAATGAGACTCCAAATGTAAACCTGGGTCTAGTCCTAGGGAGATAATTCAGCAAGTGTACTGAAAAGCTGAAGAAAAAAAAAAAAAAAAAGCTACAATAATAACTTTCACCTTTGGAAGCTTAGTGTGATATTTATGCTTGAAAATATTATAACATACATTAATCATGTGTTGTAAGTATATAGAGCAGGAAAAAGAAAAAAAAAAAAAAGACATCAGAGAACTATATTCTCAACATCTACCAGTGAAGTGATGCCAGACCAAATAAAAACAATCTGTCAATAGAGTACACCTTTATTTTATTGTAACAGTGACAGCACTATAGAAATTTCCTTAAAAAAAAAAAAATCCTAAAAAAAGAAATTTCCTAAAATGTGGTAGATTTCAAGTCATAGAATACTCATAGGACTTCTGTTCCAGACCCTTCACCAGCTTCGTAGCCCTTCTCTGAACATGTTCCAGGGCCTCAATGTCTTTCTTGTAGTGAGGGGCCCAAAACTGAACACAGTACTTGAGGTGTGGCCTCACGAGAGTTGAATACAGGGATACTATCACCTCCCTGGTCCTGCTGGCTACGGTTTTCCTGATACAAGCCAGGATGCCCTGGAGCACACGGATGGCTTATATTCAGGCAAGTATTGATCAGCACCCCCAGATCCTTTTCCTCCTCGCAGCTTTCCAGCCACTCTGCCCCAGGTCTGTAATGTTGCATGGGGTTGTTGTGACTAAAGTGCAGGACCCAGTACTTAGCCATGTTGAACCTCATCCCATTGGCCTCTTCCCATCGACCCATCCTCTCCAGGTCCATCTACAGGACCTACCCTCTGGCAGATTGACACTTCCCCCCAACTTGGTGTCATCTCCAGACTTACTAAGGATACACTCAATTCCCTCATCCAAATCATCAGTAAAGATATTAAAGATGATAGGCCCCAATACTGATCCATGGGGAACACTGTTTGTGACCAGTCACCAGCTGGATTTCACTCCATTCACCACCACTCTCTGGGCCTGGCCGTCCAGCCAGTTTTTAACTCAGCAAAGAGTGTACCATGGGCCTCCAGCTTCTCCAAGAGAATAGTGTGGGAGATCATATCAAAGGCTTTGCTGAAGTCTAGGTAGATAATGTCAACAGCCTTTCCCTCATCCACCAGGCAGGTCACCTGGTCATAGAAGGAGATGGGGCTGGTCAGGCAGGACTTGCCTTTCATGAACCCATGCAGGCTGGGCCTGTTCCCCTCGTTGTCTTGAACATGCTGTGTGATGGTACTGAAGATGATCTGTTCCATCACCTTTCCTGGCACTGAGGTCAGGCTGACAGACCTGTAATTCCATGGGTCTCCTTATGACCCTTCTTATCAATGGGTGTCACATTAGGAGGTCTCCAATCATCTGGGAACCTCTCCGGAAGACCATGACCACTGATGGATGATGGAAAGCGGCCCAGCAATCACATCATCCAACTCCCTCAACACCCTCGGGTGGATCCCATCTGGCCCCATGGTCTTTTGACAGTCCAGGTGGAGCAGCAGGACTATAACTGTTTCCAACTGAACTGTGGGCTGGTTCTTCTGCTCCCATCCAGGTTGGGAGGCTGTGTACTCCAAGGTTAGGTGGTCTGGCTAGTAAAGACAAATGTAAAGAAGGTGTTAAGAACCTCAGCCTTTCCCTTATCCTCAGTAGTCATGTTTCCCCCTGCATCCAGTAAAAGATGGAGATTTTCCTTGGCCCTCCTCTTGCCATCTACATATTTAGAAAAACATTTCTTGTTATCCTTAACCGAAGTGGACAGGCTGAGCTCATACCAGGCTTTGTCATTCCTGTTTTTTTCCCTGCATGTGCTGGCAACTTCCTTGTACTCTCCCTGAGTTGCCTGTACCTTCTTCCACCAGACATAAACTCTCTTTTTTTCCAGGATACTCAGGAAAAGTTCTCTGTTCACACATGGCAGTCTTCTTCCCCAGCAGCTCATCTTACAGCACAAGGGGACTGTTTCTGTGCCTTGCAGACTTCATGAAGTGCGTCCAGCCTCCCTGGACCCCTCTGCCCTTCAGGACTGACTCCCAAGGGACCCTCTCTACCAGTGTCCTGAACAACTCAAAATCAGCCCTCCAGAAGTCCAAGGTAGCAGTTTTATTAACCCCACTTTTGACTTCACCAAGAATAGAGAACTCTACCATGTTATGGTCACTCTGCCAAAGACAACTCCCGACCACCACATCTCCCACCAGTCCTTCTCAGTTTGTGAACAGCCGATCTAGCGGGGCACCCCCTCTGGTAGGCTCACTAACCAGCTGAGTCAGGAAGCAATCTTCGACACACTCCAGGAACCTTCTAGATTGCTTCCTCAGGGCTGTATTGTATTTCCAGCTTATGTCTGGGAAGTTGAAGTCCCCCCAAGAACAAGTGCTGGCAATCGAGCGACTTCTGCCAGCTGCTTATAGAATGCCTCATCCAAGTCAGGAGCAGAAGTTTCTCTTATTGCCTTAAACAGCTGGTTACGGAAATGACTTGCTGAGGTTCTCTGGAACAAGTAACAGAAATGGATGTCAGGTAGCTGAAAAGAACCGTTGCTTTATTGTTTATAGAGTTTATAAACCCTCTGTGGCCAATATTACTGGTGATTTAGGAAACAGAAGTCTATTTTTTCTGAGAATGCAAGAAGAAAAAAAAAAAGATTGTTGAAGGTAATTACTTCTGTAAATGCTAATTTATATTTACAAGTACATGTATAATTATGTTAAAACATAGATTTTTACTTAAGTTTGGGGAAAATTTGCATCTTTCCCTGTGTAAAACATGATTGAATTAAAAATAAATAAATAAATAAATAAACAGATGATTAATTTAGTAGCTACAAACCTAGACAGGATATGCCACAATGTCCCTATAATTAAATATGAAAGCTTTTTCATCAACCAGCATCCCCAGATCCTTCTTCTTTGAGCTGCTCTTAGTCCATTCTTTGCCTAGCCTGTATTTGTGTTTGGGGTTGCTTTGACCCAGGTGCACGACCTTGAACTTGCCCTTGTTGAACCTCATGAGGTTCACATGGGACGACTTCTCAAGCCTGTCTGGTTCCCCTTGATGGCACCCCTTCTTTCCAAGGTGTTGGCCGTAACACACAGCTTGGTGTCGTTGGGAAACTTGCTGAGGGAACACTTTATCCCACTGTCCATGTCACTGACAAAGATGTTAAACAGAGCTGATCCCAACAGTGACCCCTGAGGGGGTCAGTCCACTCGTCACTGCTCTCTACTTGGACATTGAGTCATTGACTGCAACCCTTTGAGTGTGACCATGCAGCTGATTCCTTTTTCACTGAGTGGTCCATCAGTCAAACCTGTCTCTCTCCAATTTAGAGACAAGGATTTCAAGTGGGACAGTGTCAGATGCTTTATATAAGTCCAGGTAGATGACATCTGTTGCCCTTCACTTATCCACCAATGCTCTAACCATTGAGCAGCTCCAACTGGCTCCAAAAGAGACCTACCACTGGCCAGAGCCAAGCCAGGGAGCAAACTTTCCTTGTGCCTCTAGGAAAGCAGATTTAAGAAAGGGGAAAAAAAATGCTGTGCCACAGCTTCTGGGAGAGAAGACTGAGAAAATATAAGAGAACCACGTCATATATCAGCACCAGATTTGTTAGGCACAATTTGCCCTTAGTGAAGCCATGTTGGTTGTCATCAGCCACCTCCTTATTTTCCTTGTGCCTTAGCATAGCTTCCAGGAGGATCTTTTCCATGATCTTGTTGGGCACAGAGGTGAAACTGACTGTCCTGTAGTTTTCTGGGTCTTCCTTTTTCCCCTTTTTATAAATGGGGGTTATGTTTCCCCTCTTCAAGTCAGTGGGAACTTCACCAGACTACCACAAGTTCTCAGATATTATGGGCAGAGGCTTAGAAGTGTTTTTGTTTGTTTGTTTGTTTGTTTGTTTGTTTTCAAAACCCTCTAATTCCAAAAGAAGCTCAGCAGCATCAACATGGACATCTTATTTCCTATTGCTTATACATTTCTTGGTTCAGACTGAGCTGCTTGTTAGAACCATTAGAAAAATAAACCTCAACAATATATTTTCAGTACAACTTGGCTTGTCAGTCTAGATAAATGAACATGAAACATGACTTATGAAGATAGAATGAATTACATGATTAAGGAGTTTTGTGGGTTTTGTTGGTGGTGGTTTTTTGTTTGTTTGCGTGTTTGTTTTTGTCTGGAAATTGAAGGCTGTCCTGAGAGACATATTCATCAAATACAGAGAAGAAATTGTCCAAAATGTAATCAAAAGGAATATTTTAAAATCTGTAATAAATATGGAGTTTAGATATTGTCTGCAAAATAATTTAATACCAAAAATGTCATTCATCATACGGAAGTTACAGATCAAATTATTTCTTTTGCATCATTAAACTAGAGCCCGTAGCAGACACTTTCCAGGTAAACACTGCAAGAACTATGTTATGGTGTTCTGAGAAGGGTTACTCCCAAGCAGTGAAGCAGAATCTGTTTGATTTTGCTATATGAGCAGAAAGATACTGTGTTAGAATGAATCAAAGTATAATTCTGCATTTTAAGCATTAGAGAATTTAATGAGGGGTGTATTAACTTCACAATCATGTTGCAAAGATAATGCTACATAGTGAATTAAACCAAATGAGGGAGTCACTAGTTCTTTCTGGACCAATGAATGTGTAATTGTGCTATGCAAAGAGGAAAAAAGATTAAACAGGTAGACTAGGAGGTTCATAATTCCCGAGAACTGGTATTGGCTATTGTATTGGGCTTACGTGTGACAATGTTTTAGTGGCATGGCGTGCTGCAGGGGGTGCTGCAGAAGCTGCCCCATGTCACATCAGAGCAGCTCCAACTGGCTCCAAAAGGGACCTACCACTGGCCAGAGCCAAGCCAGGGAGCAAACTTTCCTTGTGCCTCTAGGAAAGCAGATTTAAGAAAGGGGAAAAAAAAAAAATGCTGTGCCACAGCTTCTGGGAGAGAAGACTGAGAAAATATAAGAGAACCAGCCCTGCAGACACCAAGGTCGGTGCAGAAGGAGGGCAGGAGGTGCTCCAGTCATGGAGCAGAAGCTCTGCTGTGGCCCATGGAGAGGCCCCTGGTGGAGCAGGCTGTCCTCTAAAGCCAATAATGTAACAGGGTGGAGCAGATCTCCACACTGCAGCCCGTGGGGGAGCCCCTGGCAGAGCAGGTGGATGTGGCCTAGAGGAGGCTGCAGCCCATGGAGAGGAGCCCATGGTGGAACAGGAGGTGGCTCCAGCACATGATGGAGCAATTGCTGAAGAAATTAAGTCTATGGAAAGGCCACACAGGATCAATTTGAGAAGGATGGCATCCTGTAGAAGGGACCCCACAGGGGAGCTTGGGAAGAGAGGGAGGAAGAAGGAGAGGTAACAACAAAGTGCTGTGCACTGACCACAACCTCTATTCCATGTTCCCCTGTGCCATTCAGAGGGAGGAGGTAGAAGAAGGTGGATTCAAGGAAGGTGTTTTTAGGTTGCTTTTAGTTCTTGCTTCTCTAGTATGTTAATAATATGCAATAAATTATACTAATTATATAATGTTTTCTATTAAGTATGTTATTAATGGTGTTAAATATTTACTATAAAAATTAGTGTTATAGCATTAGTTAAATATGCATTATAATATTTATATTGTCTATTTATTATTTTATTAATTGTTATAAATATCTAGATTTAGGGCTTATGAGCTTACAAGTTCATCTAGCTATGATCACAGAATCACAGAACAGAATTATAGAATTGTAGGGGTTGGAAGGGACCTCGAAAGATCATTGGGTCCAAACCCCCTGCAAAGCAGGATCCTCAGAGCAGGCTGCCCAGGTAGGCATCCAGACGGGCCTTGAATATCTCCAGAGAAGGAGACTCCACAACCTCTCTAGGCAGCCTGTTCCAGTGCTCTGTCACCCTCACCATGAAGAAGTTCTTTCACATGTCGGTGCAGAATTTCCTGTGTTCTGTTTTGCGGCCATTGCCCCTAGTCCTATCCCCACGAACCACTGAGAAGAGGTTAGCTACATCCTGCTGTCTCCCACCCCTCAAGTATTTATAGACATTGATAAGATCCCCCCTCAGTCTTCTCTTCTCCAGGCTGAACAGACCCAGGTCTCTCAGCTTGTCCTCATAGGAAAGATGCTCCAGGCCCCGTATCATCTTTGTGGCCCTCCACTGCACTCTTTCCAAGAGATCCCTGTCTTTCTTGTACTGGGGAGCCCAGAACTGGACACAGTACTCCAGGTGAGGCCTGACCAGGGCAGAGTAGAGGGGGAGAATCACCTCCCTTAACCTGCTGGCCACACTCCTTTTAATGCACGCCAGGATCCCATTAGCCCTCTTGGACACCAGGGCACACTGCTGGCTCATGGTCAACCTGTCATCCACCAGGAGCCCCAGGTCCTTCTCCGCAGAGCTCCTCTCCAGCAGGTCATCCCCCAGCCTGTACTGATACTTCCGGTTGTTCCTTCCCAGGTGCAGGACTCTACACTTGCTCTTATTAAACGACATTTGGTTTCTTCCTGCCCATCTCTCCAGCCGGTCCAGGTCTCACTGAATGGCAGCACAGCCTTCTGGCGTGTCAGCCACTCCTCCCAGCTTTGTGTCGTCGGCGTACTTACTGAGGGCAGACACTATTCCCTCATCAAGGTCGTCAATGAAGACATTGAACAAGACCGGACCCAGCACCGACCCCTGGGGAACACCGCTAGTTACAGGTCTCCAGCCAGACTCTGCTCAGCCGATCACCACCCTCTGAGCTCAGCCAGTCAGCCAGTTCTCAACCCACCTCTCTGTCCACTCATCTATCCCACACTTTCTCAGCTTTGCTAGCAGGATGTCATGGGAGACAGTATTGAAAGCCTTGCTAAAGTCAAGGTAGATGGCATCCACCGCTCTCCCCCCATCTACCCAGCTGGAGATGTCATCACAGAAGGCAACGAGCTTGGTTGAGCACGACTTCCCCTTGGTGAATCCATGCTGACTACTCCTCATAACATTTTTCTCTTCCAATTGCTTGGAGATGGTATCCAGAACAATCTATTCCAACACCTTTCCAGGGACAGAGGTGAGACTGACTGGCCTGTAGTTTCCTGGATCCTCCTTCATGCCCTTCTTGAAGACCAGAGTGACAATGGCTATCCTCCAGTCTTCAGGCACCTCTCCTGTTCTCCAGGACCTTTCAAAGATGGTAGAGAGCGGCTTGGCAATCACATCTGCCAGCTCCCTTAGCACATACGGATGCATCCCATTGGGACCCATGGATTTGTGTGTGTTGAGCCCACTCAGATGCTCCCGAACCACTCTCATGTCTACCAGGGGGGAGCCCTCTATTTCCCAGACCCTTTGTCCTCTTGCCAGGGGCGAGGAGTCCCGGGGGAATGTCCTTGAAGCAAAGACTGAAGCAAAGAAAGCATTCAGTACCTCTGCCTTTTCGACGTCCTCCGTGACCAGGACCCTCCCCCCCCCCCCGCCCCGCCCTCGTTCAGCAAGGGACCCACATTATCCCTAGTCTTCCTCTTGCTGTTTACATACTTGAAAAAACCCTTCTTATTATCCTTTATCTCTTTAGCAAGCCTCATCTCTAGGTGGGCTTTAGCCTTCCTCCTTGTGTCCCTGCAGGCCCTGACAACATATCTATAATCCTCCCAAGAGGACAGGCCTTTTTCCACATTTCATAGACCTTCCTCTTCCTTTTGATCTTATCAATGAGCTCCTTGCTCATCCACTCAGGTTTTCTGTACCCCTTCCCTGATTTCCTATTCTTCGGGGTGCACCGATCCTGAGCATGGAAGAAGTGCTGCTTAAATGTAGCCCAGCTCTCACAAGCACCCTTGCCCTCAAGCAACCTAGCCCATGAGATGCTCCCAAGCAGGTCCCGGAAGAGGTCAAAGTTGGCTCTTCGAAAGTCCAGGGTAGCAATCCTGCTTTTAGCCTTACTTCCTCTGCCTAGTTCCATCTGGAACTCCACCATCTCATGGTCACTGCCCCCAACCTTCACATCCCTAACAAGGCCATCCTTGTTGGTAAGAACAAGGTCCAGGAGAACCCCCCACCTCGTCAGCTCCTCCACCACCTGTGTCAGAAAATTGTCCTCAATGCATTGTAGGAACCGTTTGGACTGCATGTGCCTGGCCGAGTTGCTTACCCAGCAGATGTCTGGGAAATTCAAGTCCCCCATGAGGACCAGCGCTCGTGATCGTGAGGCTACTAGCAGCTGCTCGTAGAAAGCCTCACTGAACTCCTCCTCCTGATCTGGTGACCTGTAATAGACCCCCACCACCGTGTCTCCCATACCAGCCCACCCCTTAATTCTCACCCACAAACTCTCCACTTGTCCTTCACTCTCCCCCAGGTAGAGCTGGGTACACTCTAATTGCTCCCTCACATAAAGGGCAACCCCACCCCCTCACTTCCCCAGCCTGTCTTTCCTAAAGAGGACAGGACATAGCCCTCCATGACAGAGTTCCAGTCATGTGAGTTGTCCCACCACACCTCAGTGATCGCAACGAGATCGTGGCCCTGCGACCGAACATAGATCTCGAGCTCATCCTGTTTATTTCCCATGCTCCGTGCATTGGTGTACAGGCACTTTAAATCTAAATATATAAATAATCTAAAATTTGTCTTCTAGTATACACACTTGTTTACTCAAGTATAAAATAACATCTGAATCCTGAAACAGAACGAATAATAAAATAAATATTTTTCTTGGCCAGGAAGAACTTTAAATTCCCTTGGGAGAAGGGTGTTAGCGTAAAGGTATGTATAAGGTCTTATAAGGATGGAGTCAAAGCAGAATAAGGTACTCCAAAGACAATGATCAAATATGGATCATAGAATGGTTAGGTTAGAAGGGAACTCAGGAGGTAATCTGGTCGAATCCCCTGCACAAGCAGAGCCACCAGCTGCACAGGACCATGGTTAGGCACCTTTTGAACATCTCCAAGAAGGGAGACTCCACCACTTGTCTGGACAACCTGTGCCAGTGCTCAGTCACAATCAGAGTAAAGAAGTGTTTGCTAATGTTCAGGGGAAATATGCTGTGCTTTGTCTTGTGCCCATTGCCTCTTGTCTGGGTAACACTGAAAAAAGCCTGGTTCTGTCCTCTTTGCACCCTCCCTTCAGGTATTTATAGACACCGTGACTGGTGATTGGAAACAGCCAGCATGGCTTCACAAAGGGCAAATCATGCCTGACTAGCTTGGTGGTCTTCTATGACAGAGTGACAGTATTTGTGGACAAAGGAAGAGCAATCATCTCCTTTTACTTGTAGAAAGCCTTTGATACACAATATCTTTGTCTGTAAATTGGAGAGACACTCTTTTGATGTATGGATTGTTCGGTGGATAAGAAATTGGCTGCATGGTCACATCCAAAGAGTTGTGGTCAATGGTTGAAGGTCCAGATGGAGACCAGTGATGAATGGTGTCCTTCAGAGGTTATACTGGGATCGATATTATTTAACATATTTGTTGATGATATAGACAGTGCGATCAAATGCACCCTTTGCAGTTTTGCAGATGCCACCAAACTGACTGGTGCAGTTGGTACTCTAGGAAGAAAGGATACTTTTCAGAGGAACCTTGACAAGCTTGAGAGGTTGGCCCATGTGAAACTCCTGAAGTTTCATGTGCTTCTTAGAACTATGAAAATGTCAGCATCTAAAATAACTAACATCTACAATGTACTGTTATATACTTACATATTTCCATTTAAGGAAAAATAAATAAATAAAAAGTCTTACTCAACATTTTTGTATATCCAGATTTTCAAAAGCACAGATTGTTTTCAAATGTATCTGTATTAAAATTTACATATGTAGAGAATAGAGTATCTAATCCAAAGTTTGTCAATACCATTTAGTCAAGAACTATCGGTCTTTCAAGGGCATTTGTACCAAAACCATAATATACATGCACAAAACTGTTCCTGTTTCCAAAAGATTTTTCTCATGAAAAGTCTAATGAATCTTGAAAAATATTGTGTCATGTAAGTCTTATGGTCATATTTCAGAAAACTGGTCTCTAATATCCATAAAATAGCAAAGCCTAATAGCTGACAAAAAAAAAATACATTTTATGTTTATTGATTTTTTTTTATAGGTTAACAAAAATCTTCTAGGATACTATATCATCTTAACTATAGTTAAGATTATATCATAGTGACTGATTTTCTTAATATATTATATTATTAACTTGAAGCATCACTGATTGAATTGAAATGATTCAGCCAAAATTTATTTAGAAAGACATAAAAGAAGAGCTTCTATGGCCCTTTCTAATGCCAAGAGAAATACAGGCATTTATTACTTTGAGAGATAATGCTGAACATTACTGATGGCTACTGTCAGAGGACAATTGACTTAATGGAACATTCTAGTTGAAATAACAGATTACTATATGACTTAAATATTTACAAAGATTGATTACATTCTTACAGCTGAATCATATTGCAGATATCACTGCTTAATCATGAAAAAGTACTTGCAAAAAACAGCCACTCGGGTCTGTCAGGTAAATATATTTTACACTAGTTCTGGAAGTGACTACTTTCAAGACTTTTGAAAAACATTATTTTGGGGGAGGATTTCTTCCTCCTTAGTGCATAGAAAAACAATACTGAGCACAGCATCTATTAACTCAGTGCCTGATGAATTATCAAGTATAAACATTATAATAAAATACCATATTTATATTTTCCAAGGGGAGCACTTGCTGTGTTCATTCTACTAAATTGGGTAATATATGAAAGTGGAGTGCTGCATTTCTAGTAGAGTGTAAAGTACTGTGGAATAATCTGGATTAGAATTTATGACAACATTATTTGGAAAGTGGTAACCTTTATGTAATTTCTGTATCTTGTATATAGTAACTCTCTCTGGTTAAATTTTCAGCTCTGTGTACCACTACCCTCTAAATTCTTCAAATAATCTCTGTTCAAAGATATTATGTTGTGATACATCAGAATGTCCGAAAAAGAAAAGAGGGCAGGACAAGGCAGGGCAGGGCAGGGAGGGGAAGGGGAAAGTCCTATCACTTAGTTATATATGAGAACAGACCAGCACTCAGCTTCCCACAACTTCCTTTCAGGTAGTTGTAGAGAGCAATAAGGCCTGAGCCTCCCTTTCTCCAGACTAAACAACCCCAGTTCCCTCAGCCACTCCTCATGGGACTTGTGTTCCAGACCCTTCACCAGCTTCGTAGCCCTTCTCTGAACATGTTCCAGAGCCTCAGTGTCCTTCTTGTAGAGAGGGGCCCAAAGCTGAACACAGTACTTGAGGTGCGGCTTCACCAGAGCTGAGTACAGGGATACTATCACCTCCCTGGTTCTGCCAGCTACACTGTTCCTGATACAAGCCAGGGTGCCATTGGCCTTCTTAGCCACCTGGGCACACTGCTTGCTTATGTTCAGGTGAGCATCGATCAGCACCCCCAGATCCTTTTCCTCTGCACAGCTTTCGAGCCATACTCCCCAAGCCTGTAGTGTTGCATATGGTTGTTGTGGCCAGAGTGCAGGACTCAGCACTTAGCCATGTTGAACTTCATCCCATTGGCCTCTACCCATCGACACGACACATCCACAATTCCCTCATCCAAATAGTCAATAAATGTATTAAAGAGTATAGGCCCAAACATTGGTGGTGAAAGGCCTTCCATTGTACAAAATATAGAAAAAAAAAAAAAAAAGGTAAATCATCAGATAAGAAAAAAAATACTTTCCTCAGAAAATTAAAGTATTTTTAATAATACAGCTGATAATTATAATGTAGATTCTGATTTAAGTATCTCCAAAATAAAACAATGAAATAAAGAAAAGAAAAATACTCTTCATAAAATTTGTAGGACCATAGTAGGACCAAAATGTAGGACCATAGTAAAAATATGTTTTTCACTTCTTTATTCAGCAAAAATAATCCCACTAAAACTGACTTTGAAAGTTAATATAAGTAATCCACATCTATTTATGACACGTATAGGATGATCTAATGAATACAGGAACACAGATGTGAAATGTGTTTATTTGATTCGTGTCAGTATGGAACAATGCTAGGGCCGCATGATGAAATATAAGCTCGTATTTAAGAAAAACAGAGTGATTAGTGTACATAGTTCTTGTATCATGCAAAGGAACGATCCAGCAATTTGTGTAAATAGAGGGTTTGAAGGGCAAACATTGAGACTCTAGTCTGGGAGATAAGAGGACCAAGGAGTTTTTTTAGGAAACTGCAGACTTTTGCATGGGACGCTGCGCAAGCCTCTGATAACCAGCAAAGAGATCCACCAAATAAGGAGAAAGGGGGAGTTGAAGGACGACCGAAGGACAAAGCCTGGGAGGAAGACTACGAGCCTTCAGCACAAGAGACCCCCAGAAAGACCACCAGAGACTGCTACGCATGCGTCCAGAGAGGGTTTGGATTCCAGGAACTAATTGTAATAACCCCGCCTTTTCTAGGAATAGTGATGAATATGTATTAGTCTAGGAGCATAAAAATCAGACACCTGATGTAACAGGTGTGCGTCCTGGTAGAGCAGAGACTCCCGGTGCACCCAGCGCTGTTTGCTTGCCTCTATTCGCTTAATAAATCACAAAAATCCTATTTGGGACTTAATCATTTATCACA
>NC_048893.1:131474848-131507863 GCF_011077185.1 Oxyura jamaicensis
CTTAATAAATCACAAAAATCCTATTTGGGACTTAATCATTTATCACACAGAGATGACTTGGGTAACTTTCACACTCAGATTCTAACTGAATGAGATTTAGGCAAGCTGTATCCTAATTTTTTACTTTTGTCAAAGCTTGAAAGAGAAATTGTCTCTTCATGTTGTTTAGGACATTAAAGACAAAAACTTAAATTACAATATATATCACAATAAATTAAAGTATTTTTTTCCTATTTTAACTCAAAATTTTGAGATTATTGATGTGTTCTAACAATAAGAAAATAAACTAAATGCAATTAAATGCTTCATGTGAGGCTAAGATATTTTTCATCAGTGATTAAGCTAGAGTTGAAAGTAATATTTACTTTAATTTCACCATTCTGTTTTTTCTGGTTTTCTTCTTTATTTCTTGCAGAGTAACTTTTTAATTTCATTTGCTTATGAAGAGGAAGGGTGTTTTGTATCACAAAGTGTATCAGATCAGATCAGACTTATATAAGACACACAACTCCAAAGATATAATTAGAAAGGAAAAATAATCATAATGTGTGCATAATTCAGCTTCAGAATGACAGTGTTTTCATTAACTCTGTAATTTAGTCACTTGAAATGTTACTTATGTATACTATCAGTCTTATGCTTGTTGCACAATGACATAAGTTGATAAACTCACTATCATGCTATGCATGAGTAATGGTTACTATATTTCTTATTCATGCTCTTGTCAGTAAATTATTAGAAGTGGCCATTTAAATTAAAAGTATATTAAGAAGCATAGCAAGTCTCAAAAATGTCCATTTAACCATTTCTTTATTAGCATAGAAAAATGTTCCTACTTGAATTACATTAACTCATTAGCATGCTGTTGTGGGTTTATGTGGCAAGGTTTTGGTAGCAAGGGGCCATAGGGGTGGCTTCTGCAAAAAGAATCTAGAAGCTGCCCCATGTTAGATAAGGGTCCCACTGCTGGCCAGAGCTGAACCAATAAGTGATGTTGTTTGCATTTCTGTGAGAGCATATTTAAGAAAGGGAAAAACAAACAAACAACAAAAAACACTGGGGAACAAAAGCTGGGAGAGATAGAGGAGTGAGGAACCACCTTGCAGACACCAAGGTCAGTGAAGAAAGAGGGCAGGAGGTGTCCCAGGTGCTGGAGCAGAAGTCCCCTGCGGCATGTGGAGAGGCTGCTGGTGGAGCACGTTGACCCCCTGCGGCCCATGGTGTACTGTGGTGGAGCAGATCTCCACACTGCAGCCCATAGAGGGCCCCCTGTTGGAGCAGGTGGACCTGCACTGAAGGAGGCTGTGGCCTGTGGAGGACTCCCACTGGAGCAGATTCCGGGCTGGAGCTGCAGCCCATGGAGAGGAGCCCATGCAGGAGCTGGTGACATGGCAGGAGATGCTGCCAGTGGGGGACCCATATTGGGTTGAATCAGTTTTTGAAGAGCTGATGACTGTGGGAAGCCCTCGCAGGATCAGTTCAGGAAGGACGGCATCCTGTGGGAGGGACCCCACGTGGAGCAGGGGCAGAGAGTGACTGTGAAGGACCATCGGAGGCGAAGTGCTATAGACTGACCGCAACCTCTGTTCCCCCATTTCCCTGCACTGCTCGAGGGGAGGAGGTGGAAGAGGGTGGATGGAGGGAAGATGCTTATTGGTTTCTTTACTTTGTTTCTCACTTCTCTAGCTTGGTAGAAATAGGTAATTAATCTTACTGTTTTCCTCCTCTGAGTCTGTTTTGCCCATCATGATAATTGATGAGCAATCTCCCTGTCCTTATCTCAACATTTGAGCCCTTTGCATCGTATTTTCTCTCCCTTATCCTTTGAGGAGGGGGAGTGAGAGAGTGGCTATGGTAGAGCTCGGCTGCCCACGCAAGTAAAACCACCACACGTGTTCATTAAATAACTCAATAATTAGCATAATTTATGAATGGTTGTTTTATTCCATGGGCAACAAGCAGGAGGAGCTGGAAGCCATTGCGCAGCACACAGGCTATGACTTGGTTGCCATCACGGAAACGTGGTGGGACCACTCTCATGACTGGAGTGCTGCAATGTCTGGCTATAGGCTCTTCAGAAGGGACAGGCAGCATGGAAGGGGTGGTGGAGTGGCTCTCTATATTAGAGAGTGTTCTGATGTCATCAAACTTGAGGCTGGGAATGACATTGTGGAGTCACTATGGGTTAGGATCAGTGGAAAGGCCAACAAGGGAAGCATCCTAGTGGGGGTCTGTTATAGTCCGCCAAACCAGGATGAGGGGACGGATGAGGAGTTCTACAGGCAGCTGGCAGAAGTTGCGAAATCATCAGCGCTTGTTCTTGTGGGGGACTTTAACTTCCCAGACATATCCTGGAAACACAACACAGCCCAGAGACAGCAGTCCAGGAGGTTTCTGGAGAGCATGGAAGATAACTTCCTGACGCAGCTGGTTGGCGAGCCTACCAGGGGAGGTGGCCCGCTAGTCCTTCTGTTCACCAACAGAGAAGGACTGGTGGGAGATGTGCTGGTCGGGGGCTGTCTTGGGCAGAGTGACCACGAAATGGTAGAGTTCTCGATACTCGGTGAAGTCAGGAAGGGGACCAGTAAAACCGCTGTCTTGGACTTCTGGAGGGCTGACTTTGAGCTGTTCAAGACACTGGTTGGCAGAGTCCCTTGGGAGGCAGTACTGAAAGACAGAGGAGCCCAGGAAGGCTGGGCGCTCTTCAAGAAAGAAATCTTAATGGCTCAGGAGCGGTCTGTCCCCACCTGCCCAAAGACGAGCTGGCGCAGAAGAAGACCAGCGTGGCTGAGCAGAGAGCTGTGGCTCGAGCTTAGGAGAAAAAAGAGGGTTTATAATCTTTGGAAAAGAGGGTGGGCCACTCAGGGGGACTACAAGGATGCTGTGAGGCGGTGCAAGGACAAAATCAGAAAGGCCAAAGCTCATCTGGAGCTCAATCTGGCCACTGCTGTTAAGGACAACAAAAAATGTTTTTATAAATACATCAGTACCAAAAGGAGGACTAAGGAGAATCTCCACCCTTTACTGGATGCGGGGGGAAACTTAGATACCAGAGATGAGGAAAAAGCTGAGGTGCTTAATGCCTTCTTTGCCTCAGTCTTTAACAGCAAAACCAGTTGTTCTCTGGACGCCCAGTACCCTGAGCTGGTGGAAGGGGATGGGGAGCAGAATGTGGCCCCCACAATCCATGAGGAAATGGTGGCGACCTGCTAGAGCATTTGGATGTACGCAAGTTGATGGGGCCGGATGCGATCCACCAGAGGGTACTGAGAGAACTGGCAGAGGAGCTGGCCAAGCCGCTTTCCATCATTTATCGGCAGTCCTGGCTATCGGGGGAGGTCCCACTCAACTGGCGGCTAGCAAACGTGACGCCCATCTACAAGAAGGGCCGGAGGTTAGACCCGGGGAACTATAGGACTGTTAGTTTAATATCAGTGCCAGGGAAGCTCATGGAGCAGATTATCTTGGGTGTCATCATGTGGCAGTTGCAGGGCAAACAGGCGATCGGGCCTAGTCAGCATGGGTTTATGAAGGGCAGGTCCTGCTTGACGAACCTGATCTCCTTCTATGACACGCTTAGTGGATGAGGGAAAGGCTGTGGACGTGGTGTACCTTGACTTCAGTAAGGCATTTGGCACCATTCCCCACAGCATTCTCCTCAGGAAACTGGCTGCTCATGGCTTGGACTGGCGTACACTTCGTTGGGTTAAGAGCTGGCTGGATGGCCGGGCCCAGAGAGTTGTGGTGAATGGAGTCAAATCCAGTTGGAGGCCGGTCACTAGTGGAGGCCCCCAGGGCTCGGTACTGGGACCAGTCCTCTTTAACATCTTCATCAATGATCTGGACGAGGGGATCGAGTGCACCCTCAGCAAGTTTGCAGACGACACCAAGTTAGGTGCGTATGTTGATCTGCTTGAGGGTAGGAAGGCTCTGCAGGAGGATCTGGATAGGCTGGACCGATGGGCCGAGGCCAACGGTATGAAGTTCAACAAGGCCAAGTGCCGGGTCCTGCACCTGGGGCCCAACAACCCCAAACAGAGCTACAGGTTGGGAGACGTGTGGTTAGAAAGCTGCCTGTCAGAGAAGGACCTGGGCGTATCGGCTGACAGTCGGCTGAATATAAGCTAGCAGTATGCTCAGGCGGCCAAGAAGGCCAGCAGCATCCTGGCTTGCATAAGAAACGGTGTGGCCAGCAGGTCCAGGGAAGTGATTGTTCCCCTGGTGAGGCTGCACCTCGATTACTGCATTCAGTTTTGGGCCCCTCGCTACAAGAAGGACATGGAGGTGCTCAAGCGAGTCCAGAGAAGGGCAACAAAGCTGGTGAAGGGTCTGGAGAACAAGTCTTACGAGGAGCGGCTGAGGGAGCTGGGACTGTTTAGCCTGGAGGAGTCTCAGGGGTGACCTTATCACCCTCTACAGGTACCTGAGAGGAGTCTGTAGTGAGGTGGCGGTTGGTCTCTTCTCCCCCGTGCCTGGTGACAGGACGAGGGGGAATGGGCTAAAGTTGCACCAGAGGAGGTTTAGGTTGGATATTAGGAAGAACTTCTTTCCTGAAAGGGTTGTTAGTCACTGGAATAGGCTGCCCAGGGAAGTGGTTGCGTCCCCATCCCTGGAGGTCTTTAAAAGACATTTAGATGTAGAGCTTAGTGATATGATTTAGTGGAAGATTTGTTAGCATTAGGTCAGAGGTTGGACTCCGTGATCTTGGAGGTCTCTTCCAACCTAGACTATTCTGTGATTCTGTGATATGCAAATGTGAGTTCTGTAAAGTTCTGGGATTCATTCTTCAGAATGTGTAATTTTTAATTCATTATTTTATGCACATTTCTTTTTTTATGTTATTTATTCGACCCATAAGTCAGTTCTTTAGCTGTTAAAAATATAATAATAAAATTAAAAACAATAACAAAACTAAAATAAGGTTTTGTGCTTCTTGAATGACTGTTCTACCAAGCAGAGTATATAGCAAAAAACAAGCTGTCTCTTAGTTTTCTAGATGGCTTCTGAAATGAAATAGTAAAAAAACCTCTGGCTACAGCCTTCCAAAGGATATTGGCCTCCCCAGACAGGGTGTTCTTGGTACTTGAACATACTCTCCCACATTGGTTACTAAATGTGTCCAAAGTGGAGGTGCGTATCTAGGTACTCTTGATAGCATAAACTTGGGCATGGACCCTTGGTAGAAACACCAACAATGTTGCCAAAAAAGGAGGCCATTTTTTAAATTCAGTTGGCTGCTAGAGGTTGCTTTATCCAACATCTCAGTAGTTGAGAGGCTGCTATAGCTCCATGTCTGCAGGTCTAACCAGCAATGAGGCTGAACATGGTTTCCCAGTAAATACACACACAGACATGCACACACGTGCAAACTTGCACATGCACACACACACAGCTACGCAAGCTGGCATAGACAGAAGAAACAGCATTCTCACAGACATGAATGGTATGGTCAGCCTGAGCTAGTTCCTCCCTTTCTAGCTGATCAGGATGGAAACCACTTATGAAAAAATGCACACACACACACAGCGTGGATTCTCCAGTATTGTTCATTCAGTCTCCTCAGTAGCTGCCCTTGGGTCAAAGCCTCCCCATTGCTGGCAGCAGGGTGATGAAACCCTTGAGACCACAGCCCCACTACTGCTGTAGCATAAACCTGTTCTTGTCATACACACAAACACAAACAACTCCCTCCAGGAACTGCTCCAGACCTACAGTCTCTACAACAGCAGACCCTCAGGACCCTAGTTTCTTCAGTGGCAGCTCAGACATATGGTTTCTGTGGTACTTGATCCAGAGAGCCCTGCTCTCTATATGACCTCTTCTCCCAGACTTACCGTCTCCCCTGTAGTTGGATCCCACACCTCTTGCACTACCTGCCACCACCTCCTGCTTAAAGTCTGTTTGTGAATGACACACACATACACACACAAGTGTGCATGTGCACATGCAGGATTGAAGTTTCCCAGGGAAAAAGATACATCCCCTAGTGCCTTCCAGTGTCAGCACCCTGTTCCCAGCCTTAAGACCTACTCAACCCTTCCAGGCATGGACACAAGGGACATGGAGCCCTCACCAAGAAAAAAACATCAGAAATGGAGGTTAGTGAGGAGACAGGAGACAGGCATAGCCATGTGGACTGACTGGCCTGTACTTACAAGCCACTGGCCACTTTTGTCCCCTTTTCCTTTGTTTTTCCCACTCTTATTCTCCCTTCCTTTTCTTTGGTCCCTCCCCTAAATATGCCAAGATGAACCTTGCACAATCCCTTTAGATGCATCTCACTATAAGTTTCACACAATTTCCAAACTTTTGTTGTTGTTGTTGTTGTTCCCCAGTACCTTGTAAGGCAATAATATGGAGACTGCAAGACATTTCAAAGAGTATTTCATTGGCTGATTCTTCATGGTGGGTTTCACAGATGGGCAGAGGGCTGATCATCCCCCTTTGACAACAGCAGGAGCAGCCAAGTCAGGGTGCTCCAATAGCACCACCTGGGTTATTGGGGTCCCTGTGCTGGCTGCTGCTCTGCTGACCCTTACAAGACCTTTATGTTTATGGTGCATAGCCTTTAATTGAACAACCTAAGAACAACTACTGGCTGTATCTTTTGAATCACAATTTTTGACTCAAACACCTCAAAATTACTTAATATTTTCTTGGATCAGCACCATTGGGAACCCCGCCTAGCTCCCCATGTCTGGGACTGAGCAATGACCTAAGCCTAAACTCTCAGCTCCCAGCAGGACCACCACAGCTGGGCCTTGGAGGTGCAGTGGGCTGGGTGGTTTCCTGGGCAAGCAGGGGAAAACCCACATGGGCAGATCCTGGCATCACTGCACTGGTGACTGCTCCAGTCCTCCTTCAGCACCCAGGCTCACTGTCTGCAGCAACAGGGATGGGCCTCTGATGGCATCCAAGGGAGGCTCGTCCACCAAAAAAAGACCCCCAGGCACTGAGTGCAGTTTAGTATTCTGGTACACAGCATATACTATGTAACGAGATGTCATAGACTACTCATTTATTTAAATAATATTTTTGCCACCAGTAGATGAAAAGCTGTATGTTTTTCTCTCATTTTGAACATATTGCTTGCCTTTGTGCGTATGTTTCTTAAATATCTCATTTACTTTGTATAAAAAAAACCTTTTCTGTTGTACAGAATTTGTTACACTGTTAAAGCTTAAGAGTATACACCTACTCTGACTAAATAGATTTTCTGAAATACCATAATTGTCCTAAGTACTGCAGCTGGCTTAGTAATCAGGAAATCAGGCAAAATGAAAAGGCAAAAATAAATGCAGACCATGGTATTAATTATTTTTCTGTGTTTTTATAGGAAATGTATAGAACCAATAATGAATGATTTTAGAGTGTAATAGAAAGTATACTAGATGGTAATTGCAGGTATTAAAGTGTCCGGTAGTGATCATGGTGAAGAAAAGTTTGAATTTGCAGGCACACATCTACCAAAGTGATGAAAAAACAGAACAAAACAAAACAAAACATTGTTGGTATTTACACCAAGACATTTCTAATTGGACAGTAAATTCAATGAAAAAACATTTAAAAAATCTGTTTGCTATCTGTTTGTTGTTGGCTTTTTTTGATTAAGTCCACAATCAAATATTATTCTCTGGCTCTGTGATGTGAAACAGTGCAGAAACAGGACTAATAGAGTGCTTTGTCTTCCGGGAAACATAAAGAAAATACAAAAACAAACAAACAAACAAACCTTTTCTGTAATATCATGAGAGAATATTCCCAGTGTAATATTTAGCTGAGAAAATAAGTGAAAGGAAGTACAAGAAAGCATCCAGTTACATTTTCCTTATTCACATGTGTGAATTACCTTTATGAGATGAAGAATATATTAATTCCTTGAAATAAATGGAATAGGGAAAACATACAAAGGATATATGAAAACATAAACTCTGCTGTCTGTTATAGAGGTGTAAATATGCAAATCTTCACTGAAGTCAAATGTGTCACAGAGGATTTAAGTAAGCAAATTAAAGGCAGAACACACCTGAAAATTTTACAAAAACAATAAGCTTTATTTTCAGTCTCAAAAGGGTTTGTGGTGTTCAAAACATTAAAATAAAACTGAAAATTGGAAATTAGTGATTTTCATTTTCAAAATATGACAAAAAGCTATAGAAAGTAATTCTTTTTTTGTCTCCCCTCCCCTTGCCCCACCCCTTCCCGCTGCCCTACTTCTTCCATCTTCTGAATGGAATATAGGCCTAGTTTAATGAAATACCAGAGCTTCCTGATTTGATGTACTAGTTAGATTGCAGCCAGCTTGGTAAATCTGCATTAAAGAACACAGACATGGAAGTCACATTAGATTTCAACCACAGAATGAAGATAAATAGCTTGGTGCATTTCAGAAGGAACCTACTGTAGGATGTGAATGTGAAATGCATTGGTGATAAGCATAGCTATGGTATGTGGTCAATATAAAAAAAAAAAAAAAAAATGATGGAAAATAAATCTTCATGCTGGCTTTCTTCAGGATACATGAGATAGGCTGTATGATATCAGGCAGACTGGAAATAAAGAATTCTAAGGAAAATGAGTTGTCTAAAGATGTCCCTTTCAGAAGAGAGCAAAAATCATAAAGCTGAACGTTTGTAAAAGTGCATGTTAAATCAAGCACAATTGTACAATGGATATAAATGGAGACCCCCCAAAAAATGTTTTTGAATTTATCTAAGGGCTTGCATATAAACGACTGCACAACGGCAGTCATTTGCTGAGACATAGGTTCTTTGTTAAAATCAGACAATGTGCCTATTTGATATTGTCTTTACACCTAGGCCTGCTGCAAAATATAGGGTGACTATAGGAAAATAAAGAAAATAAAGAGCTATGCCATGTAGCTTAGCTTGCAGAACTCAAAGCAATTGGGAAAAAATATTAGAGGTTAATAGAAGTTAATTTCTCCCATTGGACAGACTTCTGTAATTTCTAAATTATCCCGCCTTTATTAAAAAAAATGTTCTTCTTTACATTAGCTTAACCCATGACACAGTACATGCAGCACTACTCAGCAAGTTCCTATGCTTATATTACAATACATTTACTATTTAAATAACTGATTTAAAATCAATTCTTTACTTTAAAAAGGGCTGCATAAATTGGAGAATAACCCCTTTTTCCCTATATATGAGAAAATATCTTGAGTGTAGCTTTGCAATTGTAACAGAATGGTTTTCCTTGAAGTACAGTTTTAATTAAGTGCATAAACATGTTTGTACAATGTATCTTGCACAGAAACACAAACAAGATCATTTCATAGGACATGCATAATTCATATCTATTTGTTTGTTTTCCATTCAGTCTTTGGTTGTTTTCAAAATCTACCATTTCATTTTCTTTTATTATTATTATTTTTTTATTTTTTTTCAGAATGAACTAGGTCACCTGCAAAGTCTTTTCCTAATATATCCAAGTTTCTGCAAATGAAAAACGTTGGAACAGCTTCCAGAATAATTATTGTAAATCATGCTTCACAAACTGTCATTGCCAGAAGAAGATTTGGATTTGATTTGGATTCTAAATGAAATATTTTTAAAGTAATTTTAGAAGGCATGAACCTCAAGAAGATCTGCATTATATGAGTGACCAATTCTATTATAGATGCAAAATCACAGAATCACAGAATAGTCTAGGTTGGAAGAGACCTCCAAGATCACGGAGTCCAACCTCTGACCAAACACTAACAAGTCCTCCACTAAATCATATCACTAAGCTCTACATCTAAATGTCTTTTAAAGACCTCCAGGGATGGGGACGCAACCACTTCCCTGGGCAGCCTATTCCAGTGACTAACAACCCTTTCAGGAAAGAAGTTCTTCCTAATATCCAACCTAAACCTCCTCTGGTGCAACTTTAGCCCATTCCCCCTCGTCCTGTCACCAGGCACGGGGGAGAAGAGACCAACCGCCACCTCACTACAGACTCCTCTCAGGTACCTGTAGAGGGTGATAAGGTCACCCCTGAGACTCCTCCAGGCTAAACAGTCCCAGCTCCCTCAGCCGCTCCTCGTAAGACTTGTTCTCCAGACCCTTCACCAGCTTTGTTGCCCTTCTCTGGACTCGCTTGAGCACCTCCATGTCCTTCCTGTAGCGAGGGGCCCAAAACTGAATGCAGTACTCGAGGTGCGGCCTTACCAGAGCTGAGTACAGGGGAACAATCACTTCCCTAGCCCTGCTGGCTACACCATTTCTTATGCAAGACAGGATGCTCTTGGCTTTCTTGGCCACCTGAGCACTTTTTTTTTTTTTTTTTTTTTTTTTTCTTGTGCTGTGTAATTGTTCCCATTTTTCTCACTCCTTATTTAGCTTTCCATTTTAGTTTTCTTTCATATATATGTGTGTATGTATATGTGTGTGTATATATATGTTTAACCAATGTATTTTTTTTCTCTTTTCTTATCAGAAACACTTAAGGAAAAACAAAATAAAACAAAACAAAGCAATGTATGTCAACCTGGGGAAAACTGCACTTAAATATTCTTAAAATCAGTTTTTTTCCTCTGGTGTATAAACTGTTTGGCAAAACACATTAGCAATAGAATTAACATATATATATAAATGTATTTCATTACTCCAGTGACATTTATCAGCCAAAGAGGTGACTGTAAGCCAGGTGATTCAAGATAAGGAAGTAGTGTAACATGGTTTATCTAAGGAGGAAAAAAAAAAAAGAAAAAGAAAAAACAACAACAACAACAAAAATACACCACCACCACCAAAAAAAAACAACTTAATTTCAATCAGCTGTGCTCGTGCTGCCCTATTCTTCCTTCTGAGTTCCTCTTCAAATTTTGTTCCCATTTGACCATTTTCTGCAAAAAAAATTGACCATGAGATTTCTGCAAAAGATGGGAGGGTTGTTTTGTTTTGTTAAAAAACACAATCTTACAATTTTAACTCCAATTTATGTTTGGTTAGTTGATTCTAGCTCAGACTGGAGCTAGAATCACACTTCACCACAGCTAGATTTGAACAACCCAGCATGTCCTGTTGTAAATTACATTTCCGCATCCTAGCACTTACAATGAAGAGACTGCATCTGAAATTTCATTTTTCCATTCTCTTAACTCTGCAGTCCATCTTTCCTCTTAAGCCACTATTAATTTTACAGTATGCTTGTCTGAAATATGGTAGTAAAGTGGTGTACCAAGCTCAACCACTGACCATACATTTCCAGTTTGCTGATATTCAAATTACTGTTTGGCATCTCTCGGAGATTAATAACTGCAGTTAAGCATGACAGTATTACTCCTGTAATCTGCAACTGACATAATGTATAACAAACAAACAAACAAACAGACATATTTTCTTTAACTATTGGAAGTATCCATAAAATAAAACTATTAGTTCAATTTTCAAACATGCATTCTATATTTAATAAAGTCCAATTTACAGTTGCTTCAAAGTTGCTGTCAGAACTTTTTTTTTTTTTTTTTTTTTTTTTTTTTACTAGTTCCTGTATTATTTATAGTTGTTTCTTATGAAAATGTAGTTACAGATGACAGGTATAAAAAAAGAGACTAAAGTTTTTAAAGGTAGAATTAGATCTCTTTCACCTCTCATTACTTACAAATTCATCTAAACATTTGGGATTGTATTTCTAGATATTTTTTCTCTGTTGTAATAAGGCCAAGCAGCACAGATGCCAGCACTAAGCCCAGTACCACAGCACATCGGAACTGGAAGTGAGCACTATGACAAAAAGCATGCTCGTTGTTTGTGTATCCACTCTTGAGTGGATCTGGACTTTAATGAAAACTCCAGCTACTACTTACAATCAGTGTATGATCAGGACAATTTCTCAAACATTACCACTGTGTAAAAACTGATTAAGAAATCTTGAACATGACAATAATGTAAAAAGTTAAATGAGGCTGGAAATAGTGAAGTTTGAATTCTTGCTTTCAGATTTAATATAGAATATATAGGAAGTTTGGAGCTAATGCTTGGAGTCTCTGTTGTGGTTTCCTATCATATAAATGATGAAATTAAATTTGCACAGGAATAATATCAGGAATAAATTCCGAGTAACTCTTAAAAAGCCCAACTGTTTGCTCCTAGAGATAGTCAAGAAGAAAAGTACGTTAGGAATTACCAGAAAATAAAAAAGTAAAAAGAGATTATCATCATGTCATTATGTAAGATCATTATCTGCATTTGCCTACTTCTTTAGAAATGTGTCCAGTTCTGGTTAGCTTCTCTCAGAAAGGATGCAACAGAATCATAAACACAGAAGATAATGACAAATATTATAAGTGATATAGAATGACATCTATATGTAGAAAAATTCAAACTCTTCAGGTAGGAATAAAGATATCTTAGGGAGATTAATAAAAGCGAATGAAATTCATGATTGCTAAAAAAAAAATAATAATAATAAATATAAAAGGAAATTTACCTTAAATCCTATTAAAGAGTGCTAATATACTATAACTAATAGAATTATATAAGTATTTTGTTACATCTTGATGATATAGGGTGGTGGTTTTACCCTATTGGGCAGCTAAACTCCACTGCAACCACTTTCTCAATCCTCTCTCCCAGCTGGTGTTGCCCAGCAGTTTTTCCCCTTCCTTAAATCAGCTCTCCCGGAGGCCCAACCAACGTCACTCCCTGGCTCGGAATATTAATATGGAGAATCTGAAAATCTGAAAGCCTTGCTTCAAAAGGAAGCTTCCAGGCACTTTCAAAACATCAGGCACTGTAGAAATAAGCTGAAAACTTGAACTCCCCAAATTACTTATCACATTCAAAGGTCTATGTCATCTATATTATTATCTGCAGTTCTTAAAACATATGCCAGTGAGACACTTTGAAATTTAAAGCTTGCTTCCTATTATTTTTTTTGTCTGGTAAACTGCAAAAAATAAAAATAAAAAAATTGTTTGAGCATGCAAGTACTTAAGAACCTGTAGCAATGAGATACATATATCTCATTGAAATACATGCATCTCATTAAATAAACAATTCTATATCTTGTCATATCAAACTGCACATGCAGTTACTTCATATTTATAAAGCATATAAATCATTTTGAAAGACTTTCAAAAAGTTCTTTGAATTTGTTGGGACGCTGTATTGATACCCTTTAATTTATTATTTTGTACTGGGCTTAAGTGGCAAGGTTTTGATAGAAGGGAGGGGGGAGGCTGTAGGGGTGGTCTCTGTGCGAATCCAGAAGCTGACCCATTTTAGATAAGAGCTAGCTACAGCCGAATCCAAAAGAGACTCGAATCTGGTCAGAACTGAGCCAATGAGTGACACTGGTTGCATATCTGGGAGAGAAGATTTAGGAGAGGAAAAAACTGCTGTGCAACAGCAGCTGGAAGAGAGGAGTGAGAAAATGTAAGAGAAACAGCCGTGCAGACTCTAAGGCCTGCAAAAGGAGGGCAGGAGGTTCTCCAGGCCCCTGGTGGAGCAGGCTGTCCCCCTGCAGCCCATGAGTCCCTTTTATCCCCTCTTTCTTTGAAGGGGGGTAGTGATGGAGCAGTGTGTTGGACTTTACTAGCCATCAGTGTGAAGCCACCACAATTTTGTGAGTCTTTCCAACAGAAATGCTATTTTCTGTATTTTTCCAGGATCCCACACAGCACTATTGTTTGTAGCAATCTTTGAAAATCAGCTGAGGAAATGGTATAGCATAACAACTGTTTTATTTGGCAAAAATTTTGTTCCCTTTTTCCTTAATGTACAACCTGTCACCATTTTACAAATTTGACTTTTGCTCTTGGGGAAATTTTGGCAGGATGAAAATAGAAACAAAATAAAAACAGGCTCATTTCACTGCCAGTGTCACTGCCAATGTGAACTTTATGGCCAGGTAATAGATCTCTTACCAGAGACCGAAGTGGCAAATCACATGGAGGAGTCACTGCCTAGTTTTCTTCTTCAGGGTAGTGAGAGGTCATCTTCTAAGAGGAACAGCAGTATCTAGTAGTCCACACAAATGGACTAGCAGCCATTGGAGGCTGAGACCTTGAATTCTGACAATGCGATGGAGGACAGTTCTAATTACACAAATGAGCCTTCACTTCAGAGAACAGCTAGCAAACTTTAAGCAAAGCAAACAAAAACTTGTAAAAATCTCTTTTTTTTTTTTTCTTTCCTAATTATTTAATAAAATTTATTATTGTTAAAGTTGAAAATTTAGAATTAAGAAATGGAGGAAATGCCTTTATGTGATAACCTTGGACTTCTTTGTTTCAAACTAACTTGGACTTCTAGCGTTTCAAACACAAGGTGTCATATTCCTTTCCCAAAATAACCTAGCTTCATTCAGTTGTGATTTAACACCAGTAGGTATCTTAGCTCAACCACACCACTCTGTAACTCCCCCTCCTCAGAAGGACAGGGGAAGAAAATATGAAAAAAAAATAATTTGTGGGTTGAGACAAGGACAGAGAGATTACTCAACCAATTACCGTCAAGGGTGGAACAGACTCAGCATAGCAGGGATTAGTGTAATTTACTGCCAACTGTATCAGACTAGAGAAGTGAGAAACTAAAAACAAGCTAAAAGCATCTTCCCCCCATCTACCCTATTCTATCTCCTCCCCGAGTGGCAGAGGGGAAAGTGGAATGGGGACTGACATTTCCACCAGACCTTCAAGGTCACCCTCTGCCCCTGCTCCAGTGTGGGGTCCCTCCCACAGAATGCCATTCTTCCCAAATGGATCCTGTGGGGGCTGCCCATAATAGGCAGCAGCTCTTCAGGAACTGCTTGAACATGGCTCTGTACCATGGGGTCCATCCCCCAGGAACAAGCTGCCCCAGCATGGGTTCCTCATGGGCAGCAGCTTCCCCCAGACCCCTTGCTTCTGCATGGGCTCCTCTCCACGGGCTGCAGCTCCAGCCCGGCACCTGCTCCTGTGGGGGGTCCCCGTGGACCACAGCCTCCTCCAGGCCACATCCATCTGCTCCACCTAGGGCTCCTCCACGGGCTGCAGCGTGGAGATCTGCTCCATGTGGGACCCATGGGCTGCAGGGGGACAGCCTGCTCCACCAGGGGCCTCTCCACAGACCGCAGGGGTACTTCTGCTCGGTGCCTGGAGCACCTTCTGTCCTCCTGCTGGCCTGACCTTGGCATCTGCAGGGCAGTTTCTCACTCCTCACTCTCCCAGCTGCTGTTGCCCAGCAGGTTCTTTATCCTTCCCTAAATCTGCTCTCCCAGAGGCTCACCCAGCATTGCTGCTTGGCTCAGCTCTGGCCAGCAGCAGGTCCCTTTTGGAGCTGGCTGGACCTGACTCTGATCTGACAGGGGGCAACTGCCGGGCCCTGCCACAGCAGAAACCTAATACATCTAATACATTAGTATATATTACTGCATGTAAAAAGAGATTAAAATTCAGATTATATAAACAGCTACATTTCTGTGTTTTACTGTTGTTGGTTTTTTGTTTGTTTGGTTTGTTTGTTTGTTTGCTTTTTCCCTGTCTGTAAGCAAAGATTTCATATTTACAAACATAGGTTGGTTGTAGCCTTCGGGGTCATATCCAAGGAGATTTTCTCCCTGCTGTTATGATATGATATTACAACAAATGATTCTTTCTAGTTGCATTCCATCATGGGAAAGAAAGACAGAAAGACACGGTGAGAGACTGCTATTACATATTTAAACACAAAATCTATGCCAATGATCACCCCGTGATGTACAATATGTCACACAGAATCTATATTAATCATGTGCAACTTAAAAATAGTTCTTCAAAGGCAGAGTTGCAAAATTAACATGATTCATGTGAAAATATTTTAAAAATATTTCAATGATGAATTTTAACTCTATGTAATTAATCATCAAAGTGAACAACTCTGGTTTTAAATTGCTGAGAAGCCAAAATGTTTTATTTGCGAAGGGTAATTAAGAAAATTTGCCACTGATTAACTCAGCTCTAAGAACATGAATTATGAAGTTTAAATCATTATGGGAATTGTTTTATTTAAAATATATGGTGCAAATTCATGAAAAATTGAAAATTACTCCATGATAGGTGAGAAATACTTTTAATAATGTATGAAGCAAACAGTAAAAGAGATTTTAATTTATTTTTCTTTACTAATTTTAAATTTTTATGGAAAAAATATTCAATACCTTAATTTAAATCATTATTTGAAATGCTGGTATGTTAGGCTGAGATCTAGTGGGAAAAGTATTTTGCTGGAATCAAGAAAAAGACTGAGCAAGCCACTTCTCTCTATTGTATTGTGCTTTCTATTTACATAAACCAGCACAATATTATTCAGTTTGCTCTGCAGACACATTAGAGACTGCTGGTTAAAATGTCTGGAGTGCACTTGTTAGCTATCAAACATTTCTGATAATGTCTTTAATAGAAGGTGTCAGGTGAAACTGGTATCCAGCTAGCAAATCATGCAGTCAAAATCACCTGGTAATAACCCATTGCAACT
Organism: Oxyura jamaicensis; assembly: GCF_011077185.1. Lineage (NCBI taxonomy): Eukaryota > Metazoa > Chordata > Aves > Anseriformes > Anatidae > Oxyura > Oxyura jamaicensis. The sequence goes on from NC_048893.1 coordinate 131,491,294, forward strand.
GTGACTGTAGTCTTTAACACAGCTCATTTTTGTTAATATCTGTCAGAATTTTGTAAATAGATATAGATACATATATATACATGCATGTTTATACACTTATATATATATATTATACTTGTACTCTGCATTTTGCCAGTATGGTCAGAATTCTGACATGGAGAAAGGAAGGAATCAATTTCCTTTGCAAAGTAGAATTCACAACAAATAGATTTTATTTCTATCACTGTTAATTTCATTCACAGCCTGTTCTGTCATTACAAATTCAATGCAAGAATAAACATATCAAAAGAAACATAGACAAAGATTTGTGTCAGTAGATCCAAACTCAACAGTGGCTCCAATTTTGTTCTTCATACATGTTGCATATCAAATGTTTTTTTGTTTTGTTTTGTTTTCAGTTTGTTTGGCCCAGTGTTTACAGTAGTCATAGAAAATGTCCTCTGGTCACTAAATAAATTATTGAATAAATGAGAAGGATACTATGAGAATAATTCAACATGTATGTATACATTCTTTGAATGTTTTCTTTTATATTTATCTGAGAACCATTGTGCACTCTTCTGGAACCTTTCCAAATTTCACAGAAAGCAAGACATTACAGATGTTCAAGTTATCTGCTGAAGAGAATGACTTTTTTTTTTTTTTTTTTTTTTTTTTTTTAACATCACCAAGAAAAGGACAACCTCCAAGTTTCTCTGTTGTGGGGAGTTTCTCATTTCTCTGATATTCCCTTTTATATCATTTTCATCCATTTCCAGACTATCCTACTTGCTTTGATCATCAGTGCCTTCACTAAGAATGTAAAAGAGAACTTGTAACCTCTGATTTATAGTTGTGAATTACATGTTATTGAACACAAGCAAAACATGTTTAGATTCTTTGTATTTCAAATCAGTTGTTCTCCTTTTGTACATTTAAACCATAGGTAATTTTGACTTCTATCAATCCAAGAAAGCTGTTTTAAAATAATTTATAGAAGGTATTTCTGCATTTCCACTCCAGTGAATTCACCAGGAGTAAGGAAATATGGTTATTTTATAACAGCTGAAATTTCTTGACATACAGCACTGTTGTAATATGTAGTTCAAAATCTTAAATATAATGCAGTTATATTACTTTGATTTTTTATATCTGTTTTAAAAATAATTAATTTATTATTTAATACATCAATCTGAGTGTCACTTCAAATCAAAGACATGAAGGTATGACTATTCTTTCTACTAAGTGTTTCTCATTGACATTGGAAATTGTTTCTGGTCAAGCAGATAGGGAACTAAATTTTGTGTATGTCTAGTTTATGTATTAATATAAATATATAACTATTTATAGCTATATTACCATGCCATCCCTCTGATTATTTCGACCAGTTTATTCTCCTATCTGTTGAATATTGCAATCCACCAGGATTTTAGACCCTATGGAATCTTTTTTTGCTACTTGTTTATACAAATTCTAGTGCCAAATCAGACTTCTAGACACAGCCACCATATATGATCTTGTCTGGAGAAATTGCACTCGTCTTTTTAGGTGGCTGAGGAAACAAATCTGCCTTTAAACGTAGGAATAAACCATCTATTCTGTCCGAGAGGATTTCTGCTGGAGAAAGGCAAAATTCATATGGGGTTGCGATGGTTTTGCTCGGGTGGGCGACCAAGCTCCACCACAACCGCTCTCTCACTCCCCCTCCTCAAAGAGGAACAGGGAGAAAATACGATGAAAGGGGCTCAGGGGTTGAGATAAGGACAAGGAGATCGCGCAGTAATTATTGTGATGGGCAAAACAGACTCAGCATAGGGAGATAGTAAGATTTATTGCCTATTACTAACAAGCTAGAGAAGTGAGAAACAAAGGAAAGAAATCAAAAGCACCTTCCCCCCCCAACCACCCTCTTCCACCTCCTCCCCCCGAGCGGCGCAGGGGAACGGGGGAATGGGAATTATGGTCAGTCTATAGAAATTCTTCTCTGCCGCTCCTTTTGGGTCACTCTCATCCCCTGTGCTGTGGGGTCCCACCCACGGGATGCAGTCCTTCCTGAACTGAGCCAGCGTGGGCTTCCCACAGGCAGCAGCTCTTCAAGAACTGCTCCAGATCTGGGTCTGTACCACGGGGTCCATCCCGCGGGAGCACACTGCTCCAACCTGGGTCCCCCATGGGCAGCAGCTCCTGCCAGGTCACCTGCTCCTGCATGGTCATCCTCTCTATGGGCTGCAGGTCCAGCCCGGAATCTGCTCCGGCAGGGGTCTTCCACAGGCCGCAGTCTCCGTTGGTGCAGGGCCACCTGCTCCACCGTGGTCTCCTCCACAGGCTGCAGCGTGGAACCCTCCTCCACCATGGTACTCCATGGGCTGCAGGGGGACAGCCTGCTTCACCATGGTCCTCACCACAGGCCACAGGGGACTTCTGCTCCGGTGGCTGGAGCACCTCTCCCCCTCCTTCTTCACTGACCTTGGCACCTGCAAGGCTGTTCCTCACTCCTCTCACTCTCCCAGCTGCTGTGTGGCGCAGCGTTTTTTTTTCCTGTCTTAAATATGCTCTCACAGAGGCACAAACAACATCACTTATTGGCTCAGCTCTGGTCAACAGTGGGGCCCTTACCAAACATGGGGCAGCTTTTAGATCCTTCTCACAGAAGCCACCCCTATAGCCCCCTGCTATCAAAACCTTGCCACATAAACCCACTACAGGGGTACTAATGCATCCTCTGCTGAACTGCTCCTTTGCAGTTTGGTTTGTACTTTCTAGATAGGAAGCAAGATTGGCTAAAAGGGAGAAGAAATGAGGTGAAGGAATGTTTTGTGTATTTAATGGTTCATTCGATCTGTGCAATGAATGTTAGAAGACTGTGAAATAATCTTGGGAAAAAGATGTGTAACAAGGCATGGAAAAGGCACTGGTAGGGATAAAACCATTCCTTTTTGTAGCAAATTTCTGTGGTAAAGATTCATCATATTCCATCAAGGATATGATGACTTCTTATATATGACTTCTGTCTCACAGGAATCAGAACAATTATGTGATTTTCAACATATTTATTTGCTTTTGGAGATTATTACTACAGCTACAAGGAAAGCAGAGCTTCCACTGATTGAAATGACAGGCTGGAAAGATGAGTAGGGGGTGTCATCCTCTATGTCAATGAGCAGCTGGAGTGCATGGAGCTCTGACTGGGAATGGATCAGGAGCTGACCAAGAGTTTACAGGTCAAGATTAAAGGTAGGGAATGGACAGGTGACATTATAGTGGGGGTCTGCTACAGGCCACCCAACCAGAAAAATGGAGCAGATGAGGCCTTGTACAGATAAGAGGCCCTCATGTTCACAAGCCATGATCCTCATGGGGGACTGTAACCAGGGTGGGTATCTGTTAGAGGGTCAGCACAGCAGGGCATAGGCAATTGAGGAGATTCCTGGAGTGCATTGATGCACTTCCTTCTCCAAGGCAAAAAGGAGCCAATGAGGAGAAGTGTTGTGCTGGACCTCATTTTCACCAACAAAGAGAGGCTGGTGGACAATATGAAGCTCAGAAGCAGTCTTAGCTGCAGTGACTGTGAAATGGTAGAGTTCAAAGTCCTTAGTGTAGAGAGGAGGGCTCATAGCAAGCTCACTACAGTGGACTTTGGGAGAGCAAACTTTGGCTTCTTAAGGGATATGCTTGCTAGAGCACAATGGGACAAAGTCCTGGAGGGAAGAACGGCCCAAAAAAGTTGGTTAGATGATCTTTAAATTCTATTCCAATCTAAAACATTTTATATTCTATGATTCTGTGAAACCTGTAGGTGCTAAGCTTTGCAGTTGAGTTGAAAAGTTGACTTTCTCATTAAAAACTGTATTACAACTAAGCAAAATGTCAGTTTTGTTTTGGTGGTGGTGGCAACGGTGTTGGTGTTTTTTTGTTCTTGTTGTTTTTTGTTTGTTTTTGTTTCTGTTTTTTGTTTGTTTGTTTGTTTTTGGATTTGGTTTGTTCTTTCCACTAGTGCTTATATGACATAATTGATATTTTTGAGACTTGGTGGGATTAGTTCTACAACTGGACATCTGGGATGGAGGGCTATTGGAGGGATAGGCAAGGCAGGCAAGGTGGAGCTCTTGCACTGTACATAAGGGAGAGATTCAACTGTATAGCCCTTGCCATTAGGGTTGACAGAGCTGGAGCCTCTGGGTGAGGATTAAGGGAATGGGTAGCAAAGTAGATATCATTGTGAGTGTCTGCTATCAACTACCCACTTAGGACAATGTCAGTCAGGAGCTATTCTTTAGGCAATTAGGGGAAATCTTGGGATCATTCATCCTTGTCCTTATGGAAGACTTCAATCTGACAGATATAAATTGGAAATATCATATTTCTGTGTCAGGTAAGTCTGAGAAATTCCTAAAGTATGTTGAAGATAACTTTCTGTCACGGGTACTAAGTGTGACAATTAGGAAAGGTGTCTTTGTTAGAGAATAGGGAAAGCCTTTTGGGAGAGATGATGGTAGGTGGCTGTCTTGGCCACAGTGATCATGAATTAGCTGAGTTCAAAAATTATGGTGTTAGAATAAAAAATTCACCAGAGTTACCACCCTAGATTTTAAAAGAGCAAACTTTAAGTTTCTCAGGGAGCTAGTTAGCAATGCCCCCTAGAAATCAACTCTAGATGGTCCATTAGAGCTGGTTTCTTTTCTAAAACCACCTTTTAAAAGCCCAGCATCAGGGAATCCCACTGTGCTATGAGTCAAGCAAGCTGGGCAGAAGGCCAGATTGACTGAACAGGGAGCTCTGTCTGGAACTTGTGCAGAAAAAGAAAATATATTTCCTCTGGAAGAAAGGTCAGGCTTCACAGGGAGAGTACATAGCTGAAGTTTGAATCTGCAGGGAGAAAACAAGAAAAGCCAAAGCTCAACTTGAGTTGACACTGGCCAGTGTGGTGTCAGACAGCAAAAAAAAGATTTTTCAAGTATGTCAACAGCAAGAGGTCAAAGGAAAACATCAGACTGAAGTTTGAAGCAGATGGTAACCTATGAAGCAGGGATGAGGAAAGAGCAGAGGCATTTAATGCTTTTTTTTTTTTTTTTTTTTTTTTTTTCCCCTTCGGTATGTAATAATAATGACAGATATTTGGCTGCCTGGACCTATGTTGCAGAACCATGACTGGGAGAGCAGTGACTTTCCATCTGTGGTAACTGGTCACTAAAATTCTAAGGAAACATATCTGCTCTATGTTCATAAATCCTTGGGGCCTAACAGGATTCACCCCAGGATTCACCACTCAGTCCCTGGGGAAAACAAATAATAATAATAATAATAATAAATTGTCCTGGGGGACATTGAAAGGTATTTAAAGAACAAAGCTATTATCATGCATAGTCAACATGGGTTCATCAAGGAAAAGTCCTACCTTAGTAATTTGATCTCCTTGTATGAAAAGGTCAACTGCTTAGTGGATGAAGGGAAGGCAGTGGACTTAATCTTTTAATCTAAAACTACCCTCTTTATAGAGGGTATTTACCCTCAATATAGCAATAACCCAGTTGCCAAACTGAACTTTTGACTACCATCATTTGGTGACAGGGAAAGGGAAGATGGCAAAGAATAAAGCTAATGATGAGGACAGATAGAAGGAGAAAATCTGATTTTATAAGATGGACATTTTCAGAGAGAAATTTTGTCAGAAATTGCTTTTCTACTTCAAAACATCAGTCACAAAGGGTCACCAGAGCTTTGGGCTGAGAATGAAACCTGCTTTTCTTATGCAGCCTCTTCCTGCATGAAGACCTTGTGCTACCATATTAGTGACAATCTGCCTGTTTCCAGTATTATTGTATTACAAGTACATATATATTTACCTTTACTAGGTGAATCATACTATTTTCAAAATACGTGCACACATTTTTTTCATATTGACAAAGGAAATTATATATATATATTATATAAACATATATATACATATATATATAAACATATATTTATACGTTTATATATATAAACACATATATGCATATATTTAATAATTTATGAAATTAATGAAATATTTCATTTGAGAACGTGAATATTTTCCTTCAGAGTGAGCTGTAATATTTGTGCTTGTGTGGTGTTACTAGATATAAACAAATATAGGCAAATAAATTTGTCTCCAGAAAGTATTTTAAATCAAGAGATCTAATTAATTCTGCAAAGATGAACAAGTGTTTTTATTTTCCATTTCATTTTACTTTGTACAATATTTAAGTTTAAATACATCACATGTTGATCTCTGTTTTACTTTCTGGCTATAAACTAACTTTACTTATCTTTTGCAATTCTTACTTTCACTGTTATTTTGTAAATTGCCAGTAGAGTGTCTACTTTTTACATTAGTGGCAATACTTGCATGATCAAAATTTCTTTGGTGTTCAAAATTAACCTAGCATTTTGTTCTGCGTCTAGAATGTAGTCTGAGAAATGAGTGATTTCTGGGCAAAAAGGCTGGTTTGTTTGTTTGTTTGTTTGTTTTTAACCTCAGGGGTATGTTGAGAAAAGATTGAATTGAGTAATATTTTATCCAGATTTCTTCATCATATCTGTTAGGAACTGTGAACTGGCCAGCAGCTATTCAAAGGATTATCAAGAAAACATACTTTAAAGTGACAGGTCTAATTTGTAAACAAACCCTCAGGGTTCTCCTTGACATTCCTATATTCTGAGGACTCGACCTACCACTGAGATTCCCTGTAATCAAATATTTCTCAACAGATTTTCTATTGTATTGAGATCTATTCTCAGAAATAGGATGAACACTTAGTGAGAAACTGTAGTGGCTGCCTTGACTAAATGTGTTGAAGTGGAAGCAGGTGTAGAAGGAAGTAATTTTAATGAAAGCTTCAAGTTGTATACATTTATACATTTTTGAACTACTGAGTGTCAATATGAAGATTTCTAGAGTATCTAACCTCTAAGCCCAGGTCTACTGTACTATCAGGATTTACATTTAACTTGTTGACATTGGAAATATTATATACTTGACATACTCAGAGCTGTGAAGTTTTTTTGTTTTGTTTTGTTTTTTTGTTTTTTTTTTTTTTTGGTGGTGATTTTGTTTTGTTTTGTTTTGTTTTGTTGTTTGTTTTTCCATGCTCAGTATATCATACACTCATCGTGTTTGGTCATGTTTATGTGTTTTAACCATAATTCCAAACTGGCACTCTCATCATCTTGACTCAGTTCTCACCAATCAGGGGAGAAAGAGAGATAGTATTGAGTTATTCCAAATGTTCATACTAAATAGTTTATGTTCCATTAATTATGAGCTTTGTTATTCTCTTTTCACCTTTAAGTTTGTAATCTATAATTTGTTGTTTGTTGCACATTATGTAAATTATTTTAATGCCTTTTAGTTTAAATTTTACTGTGCAGCATAGCTTTTTATTTTCTGAGATTGAAGATCAAGTTTACTTCTAATTCTTCTCTTAATGTAAGATCAAATTATATTTCACAAGACTGGGTTCTCCATCCTACCCTGATCTCAAAGTCAAGCTCACTTCTGTGAGCTCTCACGTTCACAAAAGATTTTATACGTATTACCTACTCCTAATTCTTTTTGTAGAAATGGATCTTCAACTCATTCTGTCTTCCTCCATAAATAGCCCATAGGTTTGGAGTGAAAACCTTTCTTGAAATGTGAAAAGCATTATTTCTAGCTCCCTCAGGCTGAGAGCACCCTGGTCACAAAAGCCCTGTGTGTGTATTAACAACCACTGTGCAATTCCATAAGGAATGGTTACCACCTCATCCAGAAATAAACAAAACAAAACAAAACAAGACAGCTATTGATGCTTAGTTATTTGGTACACATTTGGATACACTAACTTTAAAACTAGTGTTTTAATCACAAAGTGTTTGCTAGAAAAATTCTGTAGACTCTTCATTATTTTGCCTTCTTTCTTCAGAGCTCTCTCTCCTATTTCTCTTTTCATAGCTACTGTCTCTCTAGACTTTGAAGCAGAAGTTCTCTACACTTGTCCATGTTAGATTCTTAATCCCTTGTCTAAGTCAATGTCATGTCCCCACTTACTATGTACTCAAACTAATCTATTTTAAAGGATAAATATAAATATTGAGAGGTATCGTGAATCAGCAACTGCTGATGCTCGAAGATATTAATGTGAAAATGCTGAAACATCAACTGAGCTAGGCATCTCAATATAAAGCAGTCACTGAGGGTCTTCTTTTTGTTGTTGATGTTGTTATCTCTTATAATCACATTTTATAGTAAGGCACCTGAAGTTCACTGTGTCTATATTTAAGGATTTGACCACCTAATCTGATCTGGCCTGATTGGCCACCAGGACTTCAAATTTTATATCATGACCTTTCATGATTTTTGTGCTCTTTAGACATCAGCTCATAAGAACATACCGCTACCCTAGAAAGAGAGTTCAGAAAACAACAGTCTAAGTAAACTGCTTTATTATGATTTGCAGCTAACAACTGAAAAAAATTTAAACAACAACAAAATATGCATTGTTAATATTGTCTTTAGAATGTTTCCAATAACAATGAGCAAGTGGATTAAATAAAAATGTATTTTTCAAGTAGGAATTTCAGTATAACTTATGTATGATATATGCAAAATTTTTATCATTCATTATTATATGCAATAGGTTTTATAACTCTTTTTGAAGACTATTTATTACCATGGAGAGAGATTTAAAAACAAACAAACAAACAAACAAGCAACAAAAAAAAACTGTGAAATGTGTTAATTTAATTTGTGTCAGTATGGAACAATGCTAGGGCCGCATGATGAAATATAAACTCCTATTTAAGAAAAACAGAGTGATTAGTGTACATAGTTCTTGTATCATGCAAAGGAACGATCCAGCAATTTGTGTAAATAGAGGGTTTAAAGGGCGAACATTGGGACTCTAGTCTGGGAGATAAGAGGACCAAGGAGTTTTTTTAGGAAACTGCAGACTTTTGCATAGGATGCTACCCAAGCTTCTGATATCTGGCAAAGAGATCACCAAATAAGGAGAAAGGGGGAGTTGAAGGACGACCAAAGGACAAAGCCTGGGAGGAAGACTAGGAGCCTTCAGCACAAGAGACCCCCAGAAAGACCACCAGAGACTGATACACATATGTCCGGAGAGGGTTTGGATTCCAGGAACTAATTATAATAAGCCCGCCTTTTCTACGAATAGTGATGAATATGTATTAGTCTAGGAGCATAAAAATCAACCACCTGATGTAACAGGTGTGCATCTTGATGGAGCAGAGATTCCCGGTGCACCCAGCACTGTTTGCTTGCCTCTATTTCCTTAATAAATTACAAACTTTAATTAGAATCCGATCTGGGACTCAATCATTTATCACAACTGGGGGCTCGTCCAGGATGGTCTTGGTTCCTGAATTCTGATTTGATCTAGGAGGGGCGCCCCACCATTTGATGGCTCCTGTTCAAGTCAGGTTGGGACTAACACCTTCCTGAACCTGAATAAAGGCAAGCAAAGAATTTGATTTTTTAAGAGCTCCCTTGCCGGCTGCAGTATTGTATTTTACCTGTAATTCTGCATGTGAAGATCAGAACAAAGACGACGGAGTCGTAAGTATTTAAGTTGTATACTGTTTGGTTAGGTGGGATTCGGTTGCCTGTGTGTGTAAGAGTGTGACTGAGATGGAACTTAGTTCCGAAGAGAGTGTGGAGGTCTTCTAACTGCAGTTCCAATCTCCCGCAAGGGACTTAGCTGGTGAAGGACCGAAGCGATTCCTATAAGATTTGTGGGTAGGTGATAGGTCCTAAACCCCCTGCAAGACACTCTTATTAGGTAACCAAGGGCTGTAGGAATTGCCACAGTAAAATTCCCAGATGGGTCAAATAAAATTGAAGACCTGGGACTAGAGAAAAGGGAGCAAATTAAAAATGGTTCAGTACTATGTGATAAAATGGCCAAATCAGGATATGCAATCATTAATAAGGACCTAGAACCTGTGGAATCAGGACCTTTGAGTCCATCATGGTCAGCTCAGGCTTGTGAGCTGTATGCTCTATGTAGGGCCCTGGAACTATTAAAGGGGAAAAGTGAGGCTATATTTACAGCACGTTGAACTGAATGAACTCCCCATGCCTGAATCACCACCAGAAAGCAGTGTTGTACAACAAAAACTGGAAGTTTCTTCAAAGATGTTGCCATTAAAATTAAATATATATATATATATACATATATATATATATATATATAAAACTACTCGTCTCTTGCCATGAAATTCTGTTACTATTAAACTTTATGTTCTGGTTTGGAGACAAAAAGGAATATAGCTAAGGTATGAGCATGTGACTTTCTGTTTCCTTAAAGTCGTGAGCTTTAATTCTATTCATGCTAAGTCTCAATGAGGCATACTAGCATCCATGTGGACCCATTCATTTTAATGTTGTAAAATCGTGGGTCAGATGATTCAAAGCCTTAATGTAAATGTATTCAAGTAGGGGAAAGGTGAATTGGTATCATTTATTTTAAAAAGTCATATGGTGGATTTGTTTGTTTTAAGTTTGTACTAATATAAAAATCACATGAGCACGCTTGTTGAACAGTAAAAGTTATTTTTCTGTAAGTGCATTTACTCTTTCTATTTTTGAACAAACAGAAGTATCAAATACTTGTTTAAATATTAAGTTGGTGTTTTGAGCCTGCAAATTTAATATTGGCTCTAAAACTCTGCTTTCATAAATACCATTTATTATACCACTATATTTCTGATGTTTGCATAATCATAAAAGGACCTCAAAACTTGAATTCACAGACTGAAATATAAGCTGAGAGCCTTGAATATGTCAGTGTGCTGTATAATGGCCTTTGAGGACTGTCATGATAACCCTTTTACATTACAAAGCTAATGTTTTAGTCCTAAATTTTCAGGACCCCTTAGTACAGAAGAGAGCTTTATACAATTACTGTTGTGAATTTCTCTAAAAATGTATATTTTTGTGTCCAATTGTATTATTTAAGTGTTCCTTTGTATAAATTCATGTATGCTTCTGTTGTGGTTTAACCCAGCCAGCAGCTAAACACTACACAGCCGTTTGCTTACCCTCCCCCCCCCCACCCCCTCACCCCCCCCCGCGATTGGGGAGAGAAAAACTGAGGCCTGTGGGTTGAGATACATACAGTGTATTGGGACAGAAAATAAAATAATAATAATAATTTTGTGTACGGGGTGGGTGATACACTGTGCAGTTGCTTGCCACCTGCTGACTGATGCCCAGCCTGTCCCCGGGGGCCGGCCCCCCACCCCGGCTAGCCACCCCTATATATTGTTTAGCATGATGTCAGATGGTATGGAATACCCCTTTGGCCAGTTTGGGTCAGCTGTCCTGGGTCTGTCCCCTCCCAGCTCCTGCTGCACCCCCAGCCTGCCCGCTGGCAGGACAGAGCAAGAAGCTGAAAAGTCCTTGGCTTGGTGTAAGCACTGCTCTGCAGCAATTAAAACATCAGCATGTTATCAACATTAGTCTCATCCTAAATCCAAAACATAGCACCCTACCAGCTGCTGGGAGGAAAATTAACTCTATCCTAACTCAAACCAGGACAGCTTCTAAAACAAGAAAGGGGGAGTAGGGGTGTGACCCCCAGGAAAAGATAGATAAAGTATGCTATGTTCTTAAAATTTTTAAATCGATGGACAGAGGAAAGTCCTTGCATCTGTCCGTGCAGGAGAAAAGGCGACAGACAGATCTAGGAGAAAGATCTGGGAGAAACTCAGTTAAAGAGCACAAGTCATGGTAAAAACAAACAAAAGAATTACAGCACCAGTCATTGGGAAGGGCCCTACACTCTAATAACTTGGGGACCGAGGTTGTGCTTGTGTTTTAACAGAAACTGGTCCTAGATGGGTGTCAGCACCATGGGTCCGTCAGTCCGTCTCATCATCTGCCTTAACATGATCATAGCACCCTTCTCTGCGGTTTGGACTCCAGCTCAAACAAAAAACGTCTGGAAGGCTGGTATATGCAGGACCCACAAACAAGGACTCCAGGAGTTGGAAGGGCAGCCAGAGCCCCTCCGGCTGGGCAGTACTCAGTGCCTGCCTCTCCCAGGGATGTGGTTACAAAGTTTGTTAAAGATAGAATTAGTGTGCTTGGTAGTTTTTCTCTGTGTTTTAGGTTGTGTTAATCGTGCTTTGTTAATTTGTGTTAATCGTGCTTTTTTATGTTAATAAAGAAGGGGGAGATGTTGGAATGTGGCCATGGGGGTCGACAAGCCCCATGGTTGGTGATAACATCAGACTCTTAACGACGAGGCCATCAGGAATGTAAAGAGTTTAGAGGAGGGAACTAAGAGAGGTGATTCAGGAGACGCCCTGCCGTCTCGGGTTACTTCTTCTCCCGCCGTTGGGGCATGGAAAGGTGGTAAAAAATTCATTAGAACACTTAATATATGGGATAATCCAGTACATTGATTCTGATCAGGGCACACACTTTACTTCTAAAATAATAAATTTATTATGTCAATCATTCAGTGGGAATACCACACTCCGTGGCACCCACAAAGCTCGGGGAAAGTAGAAAGAATGAATCTAACAATAAAACAACAGTTGGCTAAATAATTAATCGAGGCACAAATGCCCTGGACTAAATGCTTATTGGCACTTTTAAACATTAGAACTAAAGCACACAGTGAGACTGGATTATCAACATATGCAATGTTATATGGCATGCCTTATTCTCAAGGGATGTCCCTAGGGAACAATGTAGTTGAGGATCGTAGTATCCAGAAATACATAATTACAATTGGTAGAAGATTAAAAGAGCTAAAAGAAATTGGGATGACGGCTCAAACACCACCTTTAGGATTTGCAATTCACCAGCTAAAACCGGGAGATAGGGTTCTAATAAAAACATGGAAAGAAGAAAGCTTATCTCCCTCTCAATTATTTATCACACAAACAAACAACAACAACAACAAAAATCCTGGGCTGAACTGTTAACTATTTCCATTTCCCAAATTGAATCAGTTTAGGAGCTGATATGGAATATTTTCTAGGACATGGGTATGCAATCTAAATCAATCTGCAACATGTCAGATTTTGTTGACACAGAGGAAGGAAAAGCTAACTGGACTCCACAAGAATCCATCCTACTAAATCTCAAGGTGATAGTAGAATCTTAAAAAATAGAAATAAAAATAAAAATAAATCCCAACTTGCAGATTAGTTTTAAATATATGTCTTATAAAATTATTTAGGTTCTTTCAAAGGTTAGAACTAAGCATTTACTAAAGATGCATCATTTGACTGACAGAGGTTGTAGACTGTTGCAGCTATTGGGTTCTGTCTTCTATTTGACTGGTTTTATATAGATATTTCAAAATATTTTAGTAGATTTTAAAACTTGATTAAGATGGTTGTAAGTTTTTATTGGGGAGATAAGTGTTGCTTTCCATGCTACCAGAGCTGCATAGTCTCTAAAAATAACACACAGTACTTTTAGTACTGCTGAAAGAACTCCAGGCAAGAATCATATCTTATAAGCTGATAAGATTTATCTTTCCCTGCTTCTAAAAGAAGCCAATTTTATCTCCAGCTAATAGCTCAAACTTGAAGAAGACTCTTGTTCTACATCTTTAACAAGAATACTTTCTCTTTCCTATAGAATTATAGCATATATTTTACTGTCACAAAATGAACCAGAACAGGAAGCTAGCAAAAAGCCTCCTGAATGCTAAAAACAAGAATAAAAATATTGATATTAAAATGTTCTCAGATGCTTTAAAAGTGCAGCATGTGTTGCTATTACCTATTTACCTTAAAAGTTAGTCCAGGCTGGAAGAAAATTTGGACTTTTTTTTAAAAAAAAAAAAAAAAATTCAAATTGATACAAGTGATCTAGCAACTCTGTCTTGTAGGAGAGTGTGAATAGTGGATGAATATCATTAATCCCTTGAAACTATTTTTCTGGGGAAAAAATAATCTGAATAGCAGGACCATAATTTATCAAGAAAAAAAGAATTTTCACATGATAAAAGTTTTACATCTATAACCGATATGTGAAGTTATAGTAAGCTTATATATTCTGGATATTCTACATATTGAGACTGAAATCTAAGCTTTGTGACAAAAGTTTTTTATTTTTTTTTCTTTAGTGTTGTAATTCTGTTTGATGAATAGCATAAGCTTATATTACAACAGAAATTTCCAATTTATTTATTTATAGCCTATAAAAATACAATCCTTGTAGAATCACTCTCTGTGTTTTCCCACAGACTGTCTCCCACATATCTCTTTTATATTAGTTTCTTGTTGAAGTTCCCTGACTAGAGAACTTGTCTTCTTTACACTTTCCTTCTGTCGCCTGCTGCCCCTTTCCCTCTTCTCTCTCCTTGTTGTTCACATGTCAGCTACTGGGACAATGTGAAAATGTACAGAGAAGAACACTGCTCATTGTAATTTCACACATAATATTGGTAAAAGAAATCATTTCAAGCTTTTGACCACTTCTCTGTCTATTCTTAATAGTTCTGCTGGATTTAACAACCTGTAATCATACAGCAAAAAACATAATAACCCAGCAAACTGATATACAAAGCCTTTATTTCTGCATGCATCTTACTTGGCAAAATGAGCAGCAAATCACATCTTTTATTTGCATGCAATGTTTTTTACATCAAGTACAAACATGTTTTATGAGTATGAATGAGTGACTGTATAAAATGTATTTATTCCTGAGGCTTAGGTTCTTTTTGAGGTCCTGAATCATGTACTGCCATTGTGTTGCAATGATAGTTGTTCATCTGGACATCACCTCCTTTCTGCATCCTATTAGTTTGATCAAGTTATTTCCAATATCCACTGAGGGAACAATCACTCTCTAAGATCAAAAATAGTTAATACATAATGATGAAACTAAAGAATTTGGAGGGATCAACTTTTTAAACATCAGAATCAAACACAGTGTTTTGAGTTGCTCAGTTATAAAACCAAAATTATTCTTAATCAATTCTGTTGAACATATTTATTGTTTCAGATAGATAAACATTTTCATTTATTATTTTACATGGAGAATTGGAATCTCAGAGGAAAAAGATGGATATTTATAGTCTCTGGTATACTGCAGGTAGTTTCCCATAGCAGTTGCCAAAAAAAATCCCCCCAAGTACAGTGAAAAACATAAGTTGTATCTTAACCTTGATATTCATACTTAATTTTAATCTTCAGTGTCCTGCTGTCATAGGCATGTAATAGAAATTTGCTCTAACCTGGCTAAGAACACTTACCAAAGTTTATCATATGACATATTACTCTATTTATGTCAACAATCCTCTAAAAACATGAATTTTAAAGAACCCAGAAACTATTACAGATTATTATTTTTAACACTGATTAACTGCACTGCATCACCTGTGTCTGACTTTCAGATATACACCTGACTAGAATGTGTGTATCTCTTTCATAGTGTATGGGCATAGCTAGCAGCCAAATAAAGCTATCCACAGAGACAAGCTAGAAGAAAAGGAAATAGAACAAAGAAGTCAAATGCAGAATAAATGGTTAATTCCTTGCTGAAATGGAAGATCTATGAGAGAAAGTCTGCTCATAAGTAGTAGTCTTGAGATACTGGACAACAAACTGTACTTTGGATTTGAGTTCTTGTTCCTGTTTATCCTGGTACAAAATTCAAGGAAGACAGATCACTACAGAGTAGTTAACAACCTGATATTCCAAGTACTTTACAGGATTAGATTAATAATTTCAAACTCACATGTCCTGAGAAAATTCAGTGGCTAACAAAATATTGGGATATGACTTCATCTGATTGAATTACATTTTATGTAACAAGAACAGTGGTTAACTCACTTATTAAGTCACCAATTGATATACCTATTCTTCACTAATTAAATTTTATTTAGCATCTCATATATTTAAACTAAAGGTTCCAGCGAAAGGATTAAAAGTTCCCACAAGATCCGTGGGAACTTCCACATCAGGAGAAGAGTTCTGAGAGTCCCAATGACAAGGATGTGTATTTTCTGGTCATGATTCAAGGAAAGGACTCTGGCTCAAGAGGTGCCTGGTTGTGAGCAATTTATTGACAGCATTAGGACTTTATTAACTGCATGCAAGCAGTTTAACATGGTTGCCTAAAGGAGACGTAATAGTTGAAGGAATACTGGAACAATTAAAAGACATACGTAAGCACACAAATCCTTTGGAGTTCCTGGGCAAGACTTCTCACCAACATCTACAGGATAACAGTTGTGCAAAAGCAACTGAATCAGTTCTTCTTGGCCTCTGACTAACATTTGACAAGTAGATCATTCTTTGTTTCATCTGTGCTTTCTGGATTCTTATGTCTTGGTAAATTTCTGTTTCTCTCAGCAATGCAAAAGAGATTATGAAACTGAAGAAGGAGCCTGGTCTCTGAAGGACAGTGAAAAAATTATACAGATAATAATATCTTTACTTTTCTAAAACTCAAAGAGAAATACAGACTACAGCATCTGTATATTAGTATAGCACATATTTGCAACCCAGCATGACTCTGATGGTAAAAAAAAAAAAAAAAGGAAGGAAGGAAAGAAGGAAGGAAGGAAGGAAGGAAGGAAGGAAGGAAGGAAGGAAGGAA
>NC_048893.1:131507873-131520335 GCF_011077185.1 Oxyura jamaicensis
AAGGAAGGAAGGAAGGAAGGAAGGAAGGAAGGAAGGAAGGAAGGAAGATGATGTAATTGTACACACAGTAAAGAGATTGAACTAACCTAAAATCGTTGTTGAGAAACTGTGTCATCTAGATTTTATCTAGACATTATCATCTAGAATTTCTGCAAAATCACTTTCCAGTCACCCAGATTACAAATAAGCTTGATACAGTGCATGTTTGCCAAACTGGAAAGTATTTGATTGACAGAAAAGTTGACTACCGATTTCTGCAACTCAGAAATTAATTCCAGAAATTTGAAAAAAATATGGAAAATATCTCATAATGGAGAATAAGTATCACAAGGGAAGTTCAGTAAAAAGGGTTAATTGTAATCCATCTAGAATATTCTCTTACAGCTCATTACTGTCAATAAATCAAGTTTGCTAAGAAAATTACGTGTTTCTCAAGTTTGTTTTGGTTCCTATGGCATGTTATTGATTTATTTTCATTCAAAATATTCATTTTAGACATTTTCTTGAAGAGAAAAATGTTCAGTTTTCACATCTGTTAGGTATCTCTTGCCTAACCTCATATCTCTAAGTGGCCAGAAAATAAAAAGCAATGGGAATAAAATGCACATACATGTTTTTATACTCAAATGTTTTTGTTAAAGGTTAGTTTGCAACTTCATGTGGGATTAGTATTATTTTTGTATGTTAGTATTATTTTTGTTATGAAAGGATAATGAAAGAGAAAATACAATGTAAAACATACAGCACCAGCACCCTTAAGGAATCAAGGTGAAACTTCAGAGAACAAAACCTGAGTCCCAAGACTAAAGTTCTTGTTAATCCTATATCCTCAATTTAAATGTGTAAAAGGTAATGCCCAAGCACATAAACATGTATGGTGTCAGATCCACAACTTCAGTGGCTTCTTGTAAAAGTAATAATCCTACAATTAAGCACCTGAGAGATAACAGTTATAAAAGACAGTAATAGTATGTTCCATATAACCTGGGGAATCAGTATACATTTCACAGCAGTAGATTGCACAGAATAATAAATCTACTCTGTTTTACCTTTGTTTCTTACATATTGAACTGTAAAGTGTCTCTCATCTAAGCATTACAGCCAATTAAAAAGGGAGATTCTAGGACATTAAAAAAATAATCCACTGTGCACAATTTAAAGTCGGATGTATAACATCTTCTATCGCCATTTGCTTGTTCCATCACCACAGAATAACCTTCACCTTTGTTCTTTTGCTTTTGTGAGCAGTGCCCTGCCTGAGCTAAATTCTCTAATTCAGTGCTGAGGGGAGTGGATTAGCTATTGTTAGAGGAGCAAAAAGACTGCTTTCATACAACACTGCAGTGCTTTTCTTATGGTGGAAGACTAATTAAATGATAATAGAGTACAACTGCTATGGGCAAATGTCCTTGCATATTAGTTTCTGAAATGCAAATTATAATTGGCAGCAGCATAACCACTCAAATATCAAAACTGTCCTACCATCAGTTCAGAGTATACCTTTTTTCTTTTTTTCTTTCTTTTTTCTTTTTTTTTCCATCAAAAATACATTGCTGCTTCCCTTGATACATCTGCTGCATAAAGTCCTGGCACTAAGAGTAATGAGTGGTTTGCAATGTCAGTTAGAGACGAGAGGGTACAAAGTCAAATGGAAGCCTGTGAACACAAGTCTCATGATACCCTGGCAACACAGAAGTCCTGTCCCTCTTGAATCTTGACAGGAAGAATAATGATTAAAAGTTCAGTTGTGGCATTCATTTATTACAAAGCCTGTATACATGCACACATATACACACTAAAACTTGCACCCAGAAATGTTAAATTGCACTTTTCCGTTTCAGCCTTTCTTAGTAAAGTTCTATAAACAACAGAAATTTTTACTTATTTTGCATTAAGACAAATTGTGAGGATTAGAAATTGTGTACTGTCTTTCTCCCTTTAAATTCTGTTGCCAGTTTTATCTAACTAATCTTGATGGTTAATATTGAAACAATTTTGGTAACAGGACAACACTTTGGTATATTCTCATGTATAGAACAAAATAAAATAGTTCAGTTGGAAGAGACCTTCTAAGATCATCCAGTGCAACTGCCTGACCAATTTAGGGCTAACCAAAAGTTAAAGCATATTAAGGTCATTATCCAGTTGTTTCTTGAACACTGACAGGCACAGGGCATCATCAGCCTCTCTAGGAAGCCTGTTCCAGTGTTTGACCACCCTCATGGTAAATATATATTTTTTTTTTTGTAATGTCCAGTCTGAAGCTCTCCTGGTGCTCTTTTTGTGCGTCCTGTCATCAGTTACAAGGGAGAAGAGACCAGCACCTTCTTCTCTACTTCCCATCCACAGGAAGCAGTATACTAAAACAACAACAACAGCAACAAACAAAGCAAAGCAAAACAAAACAAAACAAAACAAAACAGAAAACATCAACTTTGGCAAATTTCTAACCACACAGCCACTCGCTTGCTCCACTCCCCCCTGCAGTAGAATGGGAGAGAGAACAGGTGGGGAAAAAAAGCAAAAACTTATGGGTTGAAATAAAGACTGTTTAATAGGAGAGAAAAGACAGAAAAGGAAAGTGTATTAATAGTAAATATGATTATAAAAGAATTTACAAAGCAAGTGATGCATAATGCAGTTGCTCACCACCTGCTGACCAATGCCCAGCCTGTCCTTGAGAAGGAGCTCCTTCCATCTGAGCATCTGAGCCAAGTCCACAGATTTGTTTTCAGCATGACACCATATGGTATGAATTCCCTTCAGCCAATTTGGGTCAGCTCTGGGTCTGGTTCTGGACCCTCTCTACTTCTGTGTTTCTATTAAAGGGTGAACAAATCTTGCTGATTACTCCTTGTTGCTCCAGTCAATAAATCAGCTTATGGACATTCCAGGGAGTCGAGTTTGTGCAGTATTGCCATTGGTGCACTGTTGTGGCTATTGGCACCAGCTGTTCTTCAACCCTCAGCAACCCCACAACAGAAGAGTCCATCCTCTGAGAAACCTGGCAAGGTAGACAACTGCATAATTTCCTCCATCTCCAAGGCAGCCATGCCAAAAGCCCGCCAGTACCCTTTTGGGTCCTTGAAATACCGTCTCCTGAGGTAGTCTATGCCAAGGATATATGGAGCCTCCATGCCAGTAACAATGCCACTAATTCCCTGTTAGACTCACTTTAGCCTGCAATACAGTTAACATGTTGGGATCCCTCTGTCACTCCAGAAATACAGACGGGTTCTGCCCCTGTCTTGGTTTCAACTGGGGTAGAATTAATTTTCTTCCTAGTAGCTGGTATTGTGTTTTGTTTTGGATTTAGGATGAGAATAATGCTAATAATACACTGGTGTTTTAATCATTGCAGTGCAGTGCTTACAGTCAAGGACTTTTCAGATTCTTATGCTGACATACAAAGAGGCTGGGGGTGCACAAGAAGCTGGAAGGGGAGAGAACCAGGACAGCTGACCCAAGCCAGCCAAAGGGAAATTCCATACCATATGACATCATGCTGAACAATAAATACGGAGTGGCTGTCCAGGGCTGGAGGGGACTACGGTTTGGGGATGGGATGGGCATTTGTCATTGGTTGGTGAGCAATTGCATTGCGCATCACTTGCTTTATATATTCTTGTATCATTATTTTCCCTTATTTTCATGTCCTTTTAAATTATCTTTATCTCAACCCACAATTTTTATTTGTATATATATATATATATACATATATATATTTTTTTCCCCACTTTTTCCCCCACTGCAGGGGAATGGGAGAGTGAGCAAACATCTGTATAGTGCTTAGCTGCCTGTTGGGTTAAACCACAACAGTCCCTTTATAATTTGATGGCATTAGGGTACACTGTGCACCAATTTCCATGACAGCTTTATACTTCTGTGGGTCTGATGTGCCAGGCTATCAAAACTACATAGTCCAATAAACCCAGATGTTCCTTTCCTCCCCCTAGCAGGAGGCAGGACCCCTCTGGTCCTGGTTATAGTAGTCATTACTCTGTCTGGGGAACTACCTGCTGGAAACTAGAGCAGCAATTTTTCTGGAAGAACCCCCTTTTTCACTTGTTTTTCTTTCCAACTCACGTACCCATGCCTTTAAGGTCAAGATAGATTTTCCATCCCATTTCCTCTCCATGATCACACAGATAAAACCACAGTGTGGCATGTAGTGCATACCCACTGTTATCTTTCTTGAACAGAGGGGTGCTTACTCCTGATAGCTGAGATACTGGTTTGTAGAGGTAAGGAGGAAGATATATTCTCTTTGTGCTGATGGACCTCTTCAGAAAGCTTCTCCACAGCTGACATGCAGGCCTGTAGGGAAGAAGAGAGACTTCATACTGCTTGAGTTGACCAGTCAATTCACCCACTGTGTGTTCCTCTCCATGTTTCCAGGTAATTATTGCCAATGAGATGGCATATGATGATGGTGTGCGCTCCATACAAATTTCCACCACATGGGTCACATGCACTTGACTTCATCTGGTGTTGCCTCTCTCCACGCTACCCCAGCCCGAGAGACAACATCGATTGGCTGCCAAGACGTCTGCTCCCCGAGCAGGGACACCAGAGACAGACACTACGTGTCTAGCTCAAGTGCCAATTTATTGCTGCGCAACATAGCCTCTTATACCCCTACACGCAACCGCCCTGGATACTTGTGACCCCTTACTCCACCCACTATCCCTGCTAACTTTTCCCCACATCTCCCCCCTCCTTATGCCATGTCATGCCCCCTTTTGTCATACCCCCGTTTTCCCGTTGCAAAGCGGATTATCATAGTACAGCTCTAGCTATAAGCGATCATTCTCTTCTTCCTGCGGTAAGTGCTGCCATCCGTTACTAAGAAGCAGGTTAATATTCACCGTTTGCAGGACCAGCTTTTCAAGCAGCTGTTTCAGTAGTCGAAAAAGCAGAGGCAGAAAAAGTGCGCCGGCACCCAGCAAAATCAACACCCATAGTGCAGTTGACAAGAGGGAGATTAGCCACGAGCCCTGTGTCCTTAGCCAATCTAACCAGTCCTTCCCCCACCAGTTTCGGTTAAGGCAGTCTCCATACGTGCTCTCCAACAATTTTACAACCGTGTTCTTGGCTCATTTGATGGCCGTTGTCGCGTTCTTCTTCCAGTCGATACAACAGAACCCTTTGACACCAGCATCTTCCAGCTCAGAGTAGCCGACTCCTGTTCGGGGAAGCAAATTATCTACAGCCAACCTAGTTGAGAATAGACCTTCCTCAAGAGCTCCCATGCCGTCAATGAGATTCGCCAAAGCATCCGCCGTGCGGTTAGCATTTTTCAATGCCCAGCAAGCTAGCCGCTCAATTGTCTTAGTATTTCGGATGATTTGCGGCCATATAAAGAGTGTCTCAACAATCGTCTGCACTCGGGTATTCAAATACCATCAGTCATCGCAGTCCGGACCTAGCGTAGGGTCTTTCAGCGAGCGCTTGTGACGGCTCCCCATCCCTGCCATAGCCTTCTTGATGTCGTCAGGCGCAAGCGGACTGAACAGTAATGTCCCAAGCACGCAGGGTCTGCCATATGCATTGGGAGGAATAATCAAGTAAGCCCAACTGCCTCCACAAAGCAGAAAACGATGAGAAGAGAGCTCGCAGGAGCAAAGCATGTGGACATAGCTCCAATCCTCCCCCCTCCTTAAGTGCCCGAAGACGCTCCTTGAGGGTCCAGTACACCCACTCCACAATCGCCTGACCTTGGCTGTTGCCAGAGATACCCCTAATTAGCTTAATACCCCATGCCGCACACCACCGGACAAAGGCATGACTAACGTAGGCAGGACCATTGTCAGTCTTTAGGGTGACCGGCACTCCCAGGACTGCAATGGCCATGCAAAGTGCAGCAATACACTGTTTTGCTTTCTGGCCTGTGCTGGCAGTAGCCCACATGAGACCACTGCACGTGTCAATGGCTACATGCAAGTATTTCCGCTGCCCGAAGGGTGCAAACTCTGTGACATCCATCTGCCACAGCTCATTCGGGCAGAGACACCGAGGATTAACGCCAGCAGGCATGGGCGCCGCAGTATTACAAGCACGGCAAGCTGCCACTATATTCCTCGCTTCTGATAGCTGCAGATTAAATTGCCGGTGCAAAGCGAGGGAGGACTGATGGAACTGGTGGTGGGACTGGGCTGCCGCGGCTTGAAGGTCGAGCACATAGCACGCAGCATCTACTAACCAGTTTCCCTCTGTGATAAACCCAGGGATCTCGGTGTGACTATGTACATGCTGGATAAACACAGGCCAGGGACTTTTCCAGAGGGCATTGTATAACAATGTAGCAGTTACGGTACAGGGTGTTGTACAGGAGTGACACAGCTGCACCGCTCGAAAGCAATACTGGCTATCTGTGATAATATTCAAGGGCTCATTTTAGAAGCGTGCCAAGACAAGCAACACAGCTCTCAGCTCCAGTTGTTGAAGTGACACCCCCGGTTCTTGCCTGACCTCCTGATTCCATCTGATCCCATCCCACCACACCACCTCGAATTTGTGTGTCGACCCCACTGCATTGGTGAACACTGTGTGGGCCCTCAGCAGCTGCTGGGCAAGTGGGACCACTGGCAGTATGGTGATAAATTTTGCAATCATTGACCAAGGGGAAATCCGTGTTGCTTCCGCCTGACCAGGATACCCAGCAAGAGCGGCCTGAATTGACATACTATTACGCTGCAACAAGTCCAACGAGGTTGCAGCTAATTCACATGACATTGATACGGGCTTTGCACCAGAGCATCCAACTATCCTTGTGTGGGCCCACTGTATGGTGAGGGCCAATAGGTCCTCCCACTGCGGTAACATGACTTTTGGGGCTGCACAGTACCCAAAGAGCATCAGGTGTTGACTGTCCCCTGATGTAAGATTATGACCGCCCCCTCATGCTGTAATAAGATGTGTGCCTGAACCCCCTTCCCCAGTTCTCGCCTTGAGAGCCCACCCGCCTGCATGCGTGAAAAGAAAGACTGCAACAACTTTTGATGAGTAGGCAGCAATCGTTGTGGTGCCATCAAATCCGTGTCACCCTGCAGCAGGTCCGTGAAGGTCTTCATCTCATTTCGTGTTAGCAACACTAACTGTTGTAACCATTGCATTGAGCCTACGAGCAAGCATCCAGCCTCCACAGTCAGCCCATTATCCACCCGGGAGAACATAATGTGGTGTCTGCTCCTACTGCCATACTCTCTCCCACTCACACCCTGTACAGATGTCAAGAAAGGACGAAGCGGCCAACTCCTGGGCCATCGAGCTCTGGGAATGGCCGTGACGTCCGCCCGTGTCCACCAGCACTAGTAATTTTACAGAAGGTGGTATAGGATTGATAAGATGTGATCGCCAAAGTGATGTTCATCTGGGGGCGAGAGCTGACTCCCATGGTCAATGCTATCAAGGGCGCATCCCCTGCCTGCTGTGTTGGTACTGTATTACTGATGACTAAAAGTTGCCCTTCCTCCAGCTGTTGAGGAGGTATTTCAAATCCCTTCTCTAACGCCCCACTCCCCACAACCCATTTCCCTCGTGTTTCAGGCCCGTCATATTGACAAATAAAACACCTCAGGGCCTGTTGCCGTACTGCTCCCCTCTACTCTACGCCCTGATCGAGTTCGGGCCACAGCCCCCCAGACCACACTCGCGGACTTGTTCGGGAGCTCCAAGTTGTCTGCCGGGAGGGTGCTCCCCCCCCCGCCCGAGCCCCCCCCGCCAGGCCCTCCCGCTCCGCCTCCGCCGCCAGGGTCTCCGGAGCTCGGGCCGCCGTCCAGCTCCGCCTCCTCCCCCTCCTCCCCGGAGCCGAAGTCCTTGGGGAACGCGACCGCCGTGCCGAAGCTACCCCCGACCAGCGCCGGCTCCTCCGCCGCACCCGCGCCGCCGAACTGCAGCGCCATGGCTACCCCCGCCCTGCGCCCCGCCGGGCCTCCGCCTGCCCCGCCAACCCAGGGCGGCTCCTCCTGATCTTCCCGAGGACGCTCCTGCCCGTGTGCCCGTCCCCGGGTCCCCTCTCCCTCTGCGGATGGTGCCGTCGATCACGCATACGGCGGGGACAACAAGGACGAACCTCTCCCCGACATGGGCGCAGGGAGGTCAGAGGAGGCAGTGGGGGCAGCGAAAACACGGGGGTGGGAGCAGGACCCCCACCCACCGATACTTCACGCATCGGGAAACTGATTGTGTTCCCCTCCCTCGTCCACCACCCCCCCGAGCCATCCTCTGCGGCTTGACCCAAAGGTGGCGACGCTCCAAAGGCGGGCGCACACCAAGGTGCTCCGCATTCTCCCGTCGAGGGCCCACTCTCCCCTGAATCCTTCTCCGCTTTTTCCTCCCTGCCCTCGGTGCTCTCTGTTTGCGACCCCTCCTCCTCCCCCTCGGGCGCCTCCTTTTCTGACTGAGTAATCTGCGCCTCCGTCCTTGTCCCCTGCTTAGACCCCTGAAGCATTCCCGCCGCCGACTGCCACACGGAACGTCGCTCTTTTGCCTGCTTAAACGTGTCAAGCATCTTCCCAAAGATGGGAATCAACCCCCGAGTTCCCTTCTTCCCATTACAAGCGGTCGCCCAAAGGTCTTTCCCCTCCTTAGGCAACCTGGTATGCCCTGGCTCCCCGGGGCTCACCCTTTTGATGCCGGCCTCACTGCAACCCAGAACTCCTGGGCTCAAGTGATCCGGCGGAGCTCAGCCTCCACTGTCCCTGAAAACGGGACGGCGAATCAGGAATTCCCCGCCGTTGCATCCATTGGAGCAACGGACAGATCCCTTTCCTTTTCAGTGCGATTCCGCACTGATTCCCTAACCCTTTCAGCGTACTCACCACCTGATCCATGGCTGTCGGCTTTCGGCTCCCTAACCCACCGGGTGGCTGCCCACAAATCACGTCAGGGTCACCAAATGTTGCCTCTCTCCACGCTACCCCAGCCTGAGAGACAACATCGATTGGCTGCCAAGACGTCTGCTCCCCGAGCAGGGACACCAGAGACGGACACTACGTGTCTAGCTCAAGTGCCAATTTATTGCTGCACAACATAGCCTCTTATACACCTACACGCAACCGCCCCGGATACTTGTGACCCCTGACACCCACTATCCCTCCTAACTTTTCCCCACAGTCTGGATCTTTGGATAGCTGGTCATTGTCTATGTCATTGTAAGTAACCTCCAGCATGGCTAATTCTTTACCGTATACCGTTCTCCATGGTGGTCCACTTGCTTGGTTGACATGCAAGATCTTCCCTACAAGGATACCTTACCTTCGCGACTGACAGGAGTCACCTCCAGAGGGTGAGGACTTGTGTCCCTTTTCTGATTACTTTGTCAGTGTTCCATTCCCAAGAGAAGGAGCCCAGCTTCATGGCTTCTTTGCCCTCTAATTCCAGGCTACTGACCCCATTATCCCAGAATCAGGGCAGCCAGGTGACAATGTGCTTGCCTGGACAATGACTGAAAAGTTTTTGTGTATCTTGAAGCTCACCCAGTGATAGAAATCAGGTGATTACTGCCTCTTTTGTGATATCTTCCTCTTCTTCCTCCTATTCCCATGATGGCACTGCTGTCGAGTAGCCTGCCTTGTTTTCTTATTCCTCCTTCCTTGTCTGACTAGGTGTTTCTTTCCTTACTAAATGAGCTGCCTTTCACATCCATTGTTTCACCTACTATAAAGGGTTGACTGATACTGGCATGAGTTGGTTCTCTGGCCCAGCGTTGGCGCCTCTCACAAGTGCTGGGGCCTGTTTCAGGGTTGAAGTGTCTGGATGGCCTGTCCCAGGGGTTGGAATGGCTAAAAGGCCTGTCCCAGGGGTTAGAGTTGCCATGTTATTTGTTACAAGGTTTGGAGTAACCATGGGATCCATGGCAGTGGTTGGATTTGAGTTGATTGGGGCCAGTAACAGGCCAAGTCCCAACTGAATGAAGTGATTTGTGTCTCTTTGGAATTTCCAGGGTGATGACACACTTTTTTTCAAGCATTCTGCAAGTTTTTTTAAGATTCTGCACAGGCATGGAGTTCTAAACCATTTGAGGTGTCCACTGCTCTACCCATATCCTCCCAAACTTCTTGCCTCTCTTAACTATCCTCCCTTGGGACAGATCTCTGACTAGCATTCTTACATAGTTTTTTAAACAAAACCTGAACTACATTCAGGAGACATAAAAATAGAAACACCCTAGTTTGAATCTACAATATGTAGAAGAAAAGTAGCAAAACTGAGAATTATTAAATAAAAAAATAATAAAATAATAAAAAAATAAAAATAAAATAATCATTTTTCATGAAAAAAAGGATAAATGTTTGTATTTAGTATGTAAAATTAATCAATATACACTCTAATTTAAAATATACATCTCTATGGTAACTAATTGCTACCCTCTCTTTGACTGATAACTGGTTTTCTGTCATAGATATTTCTTAGTTTTACTTTTAACTAATATTCTGAAAGATTATTATTGCATGCAGGCTTCTAATCACTTATAAATTTGTAGGGATATAATTTAAAAACAAGAATCTAAGAGTTTTCTTCTCATTCTAAATTCAGTTAATATAGCAGATCTGAAAAACTGTATTTTTTCTACATTTGTACTGTTGATTGCAGTAATAATAAAACTAATTGCCTGTAATCCAGTAAAGTATAATTATACCTAGCTAGATATCCACAAAGATGTGGATATCTCAGAATTAGATACCACAAAATATTGTATGAGTAATTTATAAGGAGAAACGATTAATGAAACCATTTTGTAGACTTAGTCTGAACAAATATTCCAACTGAGTTGTGGACACATTGTGTGAGATTCATCTTATCTCACTTTATCTGTTTAACAAACAGTAATCTAAGTCTAAATTGGTGTTTTAAACTGTCTCATCATAAATGAAGAATAACCAACAACACAAAAGGCAGGGGAAATCACTGCTGAGGTTTTTTAAGTAGTCTTCCTATGAGAGCATTAATTGCCACCTGAAAACATCTGGACTATAAAAATAGTCTGGCAATACTTGGTAGCAGATATTAAATAGTATTTTCCAAAGCCTTTGGATTTTTTTTAAGACCTGAAAAAGTATCACTTGACCAGCATACAGGTGTTTTAGATCCATCAATTTTGTAATAGTAAGAACTTGGTATCACAATTATGATTAAATGAAAGAAACATCAATTAGACAGGTCCTGAATTTGGATTTGGTAACTGATAGTGGTGATAATAGTTAAGACTCGAAAGAATCAATTATTTTGGAAGAAGCCATTGTTTCTAAGCAAAGATGCTCTGTATTGGATATACATTGTAAGATAATTTGATATAAAATTTGTAAAACTCAATTGTTTAAGCACATTCTAATTTTAATATTCTAAGTAAAGAAAGAATTGGTTTGCTTAATTATTTTCATAGCATTTGAAAAATTCTGAATGAAAACAGTTGCAAAATCTAGCTTTTTAAAAGACTTTCTTAATAAAAGAGATTATTTAAAAAATATTTTAAAGTCAACAAACTTCTAATTTTGTCATCTTTGCATTGCTTAATGAATTAGTTCATAGGCCTATTAAAAGGCAAGAGGATATGTAAATATGCTAAGACCATGAAAGCATAATAAACATATTAGGCACAGAGAAAATACACAAAAATAAAATAAGAACAACATAATTTTAGCATGGAGGGGTGGCCTTAACCACCCAGTCTATCCAGTAGCTAGACCCTTGGCTGTGGTCTCTCCATCGCCTCATAAAAAAAGACACACAGGCAGGCACATGGGTTTTGCTCGTACCTCCTCCAGACTGCCACCTTCACATAATCTGACCCTTGGTGCTCTGGTCACACTGGTGGCCAGGCTGGGCTTCCAGTGCCCCAGAGACCAGCTGGCAGAGCTCTGACATGCAGCAGCCCAACTTCTAGCCCCAGGCCTCCCACCTCCCCACTGGCTTCTCCAACTGGCACTTACCTGCAGCCACAATGCCATACACACACACACTCCACACACCCTCAGTCTTTTCCACCTTGGCTCTAGCCTTGGCCTCAGATGTAGCCCTGCCCCTGGCCCTGGCTCCTTGGCAGGGCCATGGCTGGCTCTGCTAGTCACAGGTCATGGGCAGCCATTGCTCAGAAAAGCCTGAGGCACCAGGAGGGGTCAGGGCCAGGGCTTCACTGCCCCTATAGATCTTCTGCGGCCCCTACCGCTGGTCCTCCCTGCACCTATCAGTGTATGTGGGGATCAGCCTTTTGTCATTCCACCCAACACTCACCTCCTGGCTGAACACTGCTATGTGAACTACATATGTGACCATCAGGGAACTGCAGCACGTTCAAGGATCAATCTCACAGGAACTGCACAATCACAAGGAGAAATCAGGACATGTAAAGAATTGGGGGAGGGTGAATACATTAGGGCTGTTTATTTGTTTGCTTGTTTCCTACCATAAGGATTTTTATTTTATTTTATTTTATTTTATTTTATTTTATTTTATTTTATT
>NC_048893.1:131520345-131555121 GCF_011077185.1 Oxyura jamaicensis
TTTTATTTTATTTTATTTTATTTTATTTTATTTTATTTTATTTTATTTTATTTTGCTTTGTTTTGTTTTGTTTTGTTTTTTATTTTTTTTTCTCCTAAGAGGAGACATTGTACTAAGACTTTGAAAAATATTTGTTAACGGGATTACTCAGTTTTCAGACGAGTTTCCTTTGGGACATCAAGATTTACTTCCTTCTTACAAACATCCATGCACAGCTTTTGTTCACATCATTCATGACTGTTGATTTGGTTCTTTTACATACTGTACAATCAGCAGATATCTCCTTCAGGAAATGTCATGGAAAAAATCCTGTAGCTAGTTGTGTTAAGCCAACACCCTGTTCTGACGTTTGGTTCTACTAAGATGTAAACCATATTTAGGAGGCTTAATATGAGATCAGCAGAAGCAGCTTACATTCCTGTCTCCCTCCCCTTCCTCTTCCAAGTTTCTGAAATAGGTGTGTGCACTTTTTCTCTGGTCTTTTTGTTGTATCTATTAAAAATTGATCATCTAGAATTTAACTGCATTTCTTTTACCTCTTTGACACAGTCTTCTGTAGGCTCCAATTTATGTTCAATACATTTAAGGGATTAACGTAATAACTTTACCTGTATCAAATATTTTGAACAACATTCTAAGTGAATATTTTAGAGAGAGAAACACCTCACACTCATCTGTATGAAAAACAAACATCATAATTAGGATACAATGAAAGTAATATTTTCCAATTTTGTAGTTACATAAAGATTATCACAATTTGATTTTACATTGAAAATTTCCTGTTTTGCTTTGCATGGTTGTTCAGCTGTTTAGAAAGTGTGAGCAAAAATAGGTCTGTAAATTTTGAATGCAGGGAGAATGATGAAAATATGCTATTACCATCACAGGGCTGGAAGGGGATGGAAGAAGCCTCTAACCTTTTTATGAACAGCCTTGGAGCTAAAATGGATGAGAACTGAAAACTGAAATTTGGCATGAAAATAGCTCTCATTTAAAAGAAGTAACTTTGCTTTCAAAGAAGATTGGTTTTGATTTTTCCAAGGTATGAGTTTTTGAATAATGAATACCGACTATAGTTATAAGGCTTTGAGCCTGTCTTTTCCCTTTCTCTATTCTCTTCCTTCTCTCAGTTCCTTAAGTTTTTGTTCCATGTGAACATTAAAGGTATACAATACCAGTAAAACAAATAGTGAAGTAACATATATTTCTGCACATTGGTAGTATCCTGTTTATTTCATAGGTATGAAAATATTTTTAACTCTTTGGTGTTTTTGTTTGTTTTATTATAGCACTTACAAATTATACTATTTTCACTGCCTTCCTCCTCATCTAGAAACCACTGACATTTATCTCAAATGTCTTTTAAGTTCAGAAACTTGTCAATTCTATATCACATGTATCTAATTTGCAGAGGTGCGAGTACAGTTTTATTCACAAAATTGAAAATCCTATCATTTCTATATGGTTCTAACTGATAGACCTCTTTCTGCAAGAGACCTTTATTTATCCCACATAATCTTGGATTGGATTCCAATTATTCTTTTAATAAATATAGCTATTGCAGCAAACTCCAGCCTTGGTTAACTGGTAGTCATTAAGAATAAAACACTCCTATTAAGTGATTTCATAACCGATGACAGTCTTGCCATGCCAGAGACAGTCTGGATTCAAATTATTTCCAGGCTCCTGAAAAAGTGACTTTTCCTGTTCATTATTTATTCTTTCATGACCCTTCTATCTGAATTGGGTAGTAGGGTTACTTTGGGGGTTTTCTTGCATGAGAAAGTCTATGAGAACATCTTTCTATGTTGAGAGCTTATTACTTCATAATAAAAAATAATAGGTCCAGTCCATTACTTCATATGGACCTATTATTTTCTTCCTAAACCAATCTAATGTTTCTCAAGAACTTTCAGAACTTTTACCTTCATTGATCCTTTCAAAGGATCTATCATTGTTTTTTAGGAATGCAGCATTCTTCTAGCTGCTACATTAGCAAAGTGTTCCACATTTTACACATTTACTGAAGTATTTGCTTATTTTCTTATAAAATGCATTTTCATTTGAATAAACATGTACATTGATATCTTTTTAGTAGTTCAGAATAATATGCAGAAGTAGCCAAGTGAAGACTTTCAAATAAAAATTAAATTAGGTGGACTCTATCACAATTCAGAAAATAGATCCAGAATTTCTGTCAGTAAAAGGGATTTTTTAAATGAAATTCATAATACCATGTCAAACTGACACTAATTTCTGTCTTTAAACTTCTAAAACATAAACCTTTTAAAACCTTAAAAAACATAAATCCAATTTCATTGCAAAATATGGATATCAGGATATTTTTTCAAAGGATCAAATGACATTAAAGTCTGAGGCTAAACTCCAAAAGACTTTCAAAGAACAAGCAAACTTTGGATCACTGAAAATCTCTCCCAGAGTTTTCTTTCAACTGTGCTTGTTCAAAATGTGCTTGTTCCACTGCAAGACAATTAGTGCAGCTAATAAATGGTTAAAGAGTTTTTGTCCTAAAAGAACTTGTTCAGATAGTCAAGAATAAATGGTGCCTGGACATTCTTCTCTCTTTGATTTAGACCACTAGGCTACAAATATGGTTGTCGTCATTCAGTATATAATACTGAGGCAGAGAAAAGCAGTTCCACATCAGGCCATATCCTCATCTGACAATAAATAGATTATGCTTCTTGAGGAAGCACGGGTCCTTTTTGGTCCAACAGAAATTCAAAGAGCAGAACATGGAAACTACCAAATATTTGTATCTTCTGGTGTGAAGCGTCAAGGTTCATACAAGATTTGCTAATAACATTAGTTACTTTAAAAAAAAAATAAAAAATGTTTTATTTAAAAGTCTGACAAATCATTTCTTGGCAAATATGAGAATTGACATTGCAATTTCCCTCTCTACTTACCAGTTGTATGTTTTTGTTTTTTTTTTTTGTTTGTTTGTTTTTTTTGGTTGCTGTTCGCTCACCCTCACCTCTTCCTCTCTGAGATGGGGGAGAGAAAGAGGAAAGTGAAGCCTGTGAGTTGAGATAAAGACAGTTTATTAAGACAGGGAAATAATAATAACAGTAATAATAATAATAATAATGTATACGAAACAAGTGATGTACAGTGCAATTGCTCACCACCCGCTGACCGATGCCCAGCCTATTCCCAAGCAGCTGGCCCCCCCACCCCAGCTAGCCACCCCTATGTATTGTTTAGCATGACATCAGATGGTATGGAATACCCCTTTGGCCAGTTGGGGTCAGCTGTCCTGGGTCTGTCCCCTCCCAGCTCTTGCTGCAACCCTAGCCTGCCCATTGGCAGGACAGAGCGAGGAGCTGAAAAGTCCTTGGCTTGGTGTAAGCACTGCTCTGTAACTATTAAAACATCAGCATGTTATCAGCATTCTTCTCATTTTAATCCTTTTGGATATATTTTATAGCACCCTACCAGCTACTAGGAGGAAAATTAACTCTGTCCTAACTGAAACCAGGACAATGGCTTTTTGTTGTTGTTGTTTGTTTTTGTTTGTTTTTCTTTTTAACTGTAATAACCTTCCAAATCACATAGGTATTTAGTTCACTTAATAGTGGAACAGAGACATACATCAAGGCTATCCAATCCAAATCGTGTTTCTTTTCGCTTAATCTTACACTGTATTTCATACTGTCACTCTGAAATTTTATCTACATTGTAAAATTGCAGACACTGCTGATAAAAAAATAAATAGTTGGATTTTTACCTTTGGAATTACCATTATAACTTCTATTATGTATTAAATAAATTTACTTAAATAATTGAAGCAAGTTGGTAGAAAGAGGTTGTATCTTTCATAGGATTATTATAGCTGGAAATAAACAATTTTTCTATGTCAAAGAAGTTCATTGGCATATTTAGGCATTGGAATAGGTTGCCCGGGGAAGTGGTTGAGTCACCATCCCTGGAGGTCTTTAAAAGATGTTTAGATGTAGAGCTTAATGATATGGTTTAGTGGAGGACTTGTTAGTGTTAGGTCAGAGGTTGGACTTGGTGATCTTGTAGGTCTCTTCCAACCTAGATCATTCTGTGATTCTTTGATTCTGTAATAGTGCAGTGTGCTCTCATTAGATGTTACTTTCATAAAACTACCTAGTTAAATACTACATCTTTCACAGTTATCAAAAGTCTGAAGTAGACTAGCTCATAGACTTCTGGAAAAACTCCCTATACTCTTCATAAATTTTCCTCTTGTGCTTTGTGAGGACAAGGGGTCTGTGAAAATAACTGACAGATTTGCATTGCTAACATACTGACAGTTGAATACAGCAAAAAGTCATTTTTGGATAGAGCCTCACTTAGACATTTTCAATATTTCCCGCCAACATCTAACACTAAGAAATTATTCCTATGTCTCTGCGCAGTAGTAGCAGGTGTGCCTAAGATAGCTTTGGCTAAATGTATCTTTCTGTTCTATCTTATCTTTGGAAAAGCGGGCAGGCCACTCAGAAGGATTATAAGGATGTTGTAAGGATGTGTAGGGACAAAATTAGAAAGGCCAAAGCTCATCTGGAGCTCAATCTGGCTACTGCTGTTAAAGACAACATAAGATGTTTTTTATATATACATTAACATGAAAAGGAGGACTAAGGAGAATCTCTGTCCTTTACTGGATGCAGGGGGAAACTTAGTGACGAGAGATGAGGAAAAGGCTGAGGTGCTTAATGCCTTCTTTGCCTCAGTCTTTAGCGGCTAGACCAGCTGTTCTCTTGATATCCAGTACCCTGAGCTGGTGGAAGGGGATGGGGAGCAGGATGTGTCCCTTGCAATCCATGAGGAAATGGTTGGCGACCTGCTACAGCACTTGGATGTACACAATTTGATGGTCCCAGATGGAGTGCTGAGAGAACTGGCAGAAGACCTGGCCAAGCCACTTTACATCACTTATCAGCAGTCCTGGCTATCTGGGAGGTCCCAGTTGACTGGCTGCTAGCAAACGTGATGCCCATCTAAAAGAAGGGCTGGAAGGTAGACATGGGAAACTATAGGCTTGTTAGTTTGCCCTAGTGCTAGGGAAGCTCATAGAGCAGATTGAGTGTCATCACGTGGCATTTGCAGGGCAACCAGGTGATCAGGCCCAGTCAGCATGGGTTTATGAAAGGCAGGTCCTGTGTGATGAACCTGATCTCCTTCTATGACAAAGTGATGCACTTGGTGGATGAGGGAAAAGCTGTGGCTGTAGTCTACCTTGACTTCAGTAAGGCATTTGACACCATTTCCCACAGCATTCTTCTCAAGAAACTGGCTGCTCTTGGCTTGGACTGGTGTATGCTTCGTTGGGTTAGAAACTGGCTGGGTAGCTGGGCCCAAAGAGTCGTGGTGAATAGAGTTCTATCCAGTTGGAGGCCGGTCACTAGTGGAGTCCCCCAGGGCTCAGTACTGGGGCCAGTTCTCTTTAATATCTTTATCAATGATCTGGATGAGGGGATCGAGTGCACCCTCAGTAAGTTTGCAGATGACACCAAGTTAGGTGCATGTGTTGATCTGCTCAAAGGTAGGAAGGCTCTGCAGGAGGATCTGGATAGGCTGGACCAATGGGCTGAGGCCAACTGTATGAGGTTCAACAAGGCCAAGTGCCAGGTCCTGCACCTGGGGCACAACAACCCCAAGCAGCACTACAGCCTGGGAGATGAGTGGTTAGAAAACTGCCTGGCAGAGAAGGACCTGGGAGTATTGGTTGATAGTTGGCTGAATATGAGCCAGCAGTGTGCTCAGGTGGCCAAGAAGGCCAACAGCATCCTGGCTTGGGATTGTTCAGCCTGGAGAAGAGAAGGCTCAGGGGCGACCTTATCACACCCTACAGGTACCTTAAAGGAGGCTGTAGCGAGGTGGGGGTTGATCTATTCTCCCACATGCCTGGTGACAGGATGAGGGGGAATGGGCTAAAGTTGCACCAAGGGAGGTTTAGGTTGGATATTAGGGGAAGTGGTTGCGTCACCACCCCTGGAGGTCTTTAAACGACATTTAGATGTAAAGCTTAGTGATATGGTTTAGTGGAGGACTTGTTAGTGTTAGGTCAGAGGTTGGACTTGGTGATCTTGGAGGTCTCTTCCAAACTAGATGATTCTGTGATTCCGTGATTCTGTGACATACAGCACACTATTCACTCTCATTTTAACAGAAGCAAAGTAAATTAAAGGTTGCTATTACCACATTTATAGACTAGAAGGGCAGAGGGTTTTTACTTCTATCTGTGATATCTGAGGAGCTGAAACATAGTTCCTCACAGCAAAAACTTTTGCTTAGTTCTTTCTATCCTGTGGGAAAAAAATAAAAAAATAATAAAAAAAAAAATATCAAATCTATGTTCTATGTAATTCTCCTATTTCTTAACACTTTCTTAGTAAATGACAACACAAATACTTTAGAAAAGCAGAGTAGTTCAACCTGTCAA
Organism: Oxyura jamaicensis; assembly: GCF_011077185.1. Classification (NCBI taxonomy): domain Eukaryota; kingdom Metazoa; phylum Chordata; class Aves; order Anseriformes; family Anatidae; genus Oxyura; species Oxyura jamaicensis. Next base: position 131,526,785 of record NC_048893.1, read on the forward strand.
GATTCACAGATCCCTTCAGTATATAAACATGTGGTTTAGGGTATAAGCATAAACGATGATATTCAGGACCAGCAAATATTTTGTACCTCTTGTAGTGGACAGCAAAGTATAGATGGGTCTTTGGTCTCCCCCCAGAAGTCTGCCTCTTGCTGCAAATAGAATTATTTGTTTGCTCCTCTGAGTCCTTTGCTGCCTTATTTAATTATATCAACTGTGTTTTCAGTACAACCTCCAGTTATATAGGGAGAAAGAGGGGAAAGAGTGTCAGAAAGAAATACAAAAAAAAAAAAAAAAAAAGGAGGCATAGAGAGAAGTGAAAGAATGATGTCTGAAAGAGCAAAAAACTTTGAAAGATGAGAGGGAGCTTTATACTTTGAAGTATAAAGTTGTGGCACAATCAAAAGCTCACTGTAGGCATTGGAAAGATTCTTATTGACTTCATTGGCCTTTGAATTCAGCACAGTCTAAAGCATCACAATGAACCTTCCTCCTCTTTGCCATCATCTCCTTAGTTTCAGTCTCTCATTCTTTCCAGAAACAGTCATACTAAATACTAGTCATGCTAAATAGACAAGACAGAGTAAGGAGTAAAGTTAGAAACATTTGTTTTTATTTGAAAAATGAGAAAAACTCATTAATTTATTTTGAAAATTATATGTCACTTTGTTCCAGTGAATTTAATATAAAATAAATATTTATTTTTTTATATAAAATATAAAGATAAGTAGTAATAGCAGCCTAGCTTATATATAAAGGTAACACTAAGGGGTAAATTTGCTGAATCTGGAGCTGAATCTTTCCAAATTGCCTCTCAAGTTCTTCTGCAAGGATGTCATTATGACCATTGCCATGTACATTTTCTCGGGTAAATTGTGAGGGCATTCTAGGTGTGATACAGGACATGTTCAGACCTAAATCTTTGCACTTTCAAGCAGCTAATCACCAAACATCTCTGAAGATTCAGAAACTACCATTTATAAATTACTCTTATTTTTGTGGCTTATTTCCGCAGGCTTCCTGTCCTTCACTGAACTCAGAAGCACCATCCCATGTATTCTGAAAATTCTAATTGTGAAAACATTCATTCTGAGTGCCAGGTGTTCATATTGTTCCCTTTTTCTATCTGAGCACATCAAATATGCACTCCAGAAGGCCAACTGTATCCTGGGCTGCAGCAACAGAGGCATTGCCAGCAGGTCATGGGAGGTGATTGTCCCCCTCTACTCTGCCCCCGTCAAGCCCAAATTGAAGTACTGCATCCAGGTCTGGGGCCCCCAGCACAAGAAAGGTTTGGACCTGTTAGTGTGGATCCAGAGGGGGGCCATAAGGATTTTCCCTGTGCATGCTGAAAGAAGAAAAGGCATCAAATTGTGCATCTATAGTTTATACCAGGAAAAAAAAAATCTGTAATTTAGGCTTGGCAACAATCAGTGTGAGTGTGTAGTTCTGTTAAACTATGCTTTTACTCTAGTCAGGCCTGAAATAATCTATAAAATGGGGTCTAATCATTTCTAGCTACATGAGATTTTGTAGCTTAATCTAAATAAAATTATTTTGTAGTTTTTTTTTTTTTTTTTTTTTTTTTAATAATTAAGCTTATTTTGGGAGTTTTGTTACTAGTGACAAAATAATTTCTTAATGTATCAGAATCCCTGATACCAAGAGAAACTGTGTACCCAGGACTTATTTTCTGGCTTCTTTGGGTAGTTTGGTTTTCATTTCTATTCCATTTTGTCTCTTTTGATTGAAAATTATATTGTAATTCCTCCAATTATTAATCTACTTCTTTTCCATTCTGTCTCTTTTGATTAAGAATTAAGTTGAAACTCCTCCATTTCTGAATCCAGTAGCAAAAATAGATATCAATTTTCCAGTCTGTAAGTTTTCCAAACCTTAAAGCTTGAAAATGGTTCAATGGTTCTTTCTTTCTTTATTTATTTATTTTTAATACAGTGTTTTTTTGTTTGTTTGTTTGTTTTGGTTTGTTTGTTTTGGTTGTTTTTATAAATAAATGCATTATAATTTTATTTTTCCCTTTCCCTTCTTATTTATATTCAGATATGGAAGCATGTGATCATGTTGCTTTCAGACGATTAGTTTCTTCTCTTGAGCTCAGTACTTTGTTAACTCATTGACCGTTTCAACTAGATACGAATGCTGATTGAGGATTTGCAAGTGTGTTTACTTCTCAAGATGTTTTGTAGATATTGCATTTACATTGTGGGAGGAGAGAGGACAGAAATTAATCTAACAGAACTAAAATCCTAGTCTTGAACTAATACCTTGGAAGGCATCAGATAATTCACATGACAAAAAGGAAGGTTTAGATATCTCAGTCATGAGAAAACTCTTCACTCAGAGTTTATATATATCATGCAACAGGGAATACAAGTGAAAGGAAAATAAAATGTATGGCAAACATCACTTGGTGCTTCAGATGCATGAAGCATTGAATGTGGCAGTTGTCAGTCCATGTCAGGTCTGGGCTATTGAGCTTGACTTAGCTGCCTTATGAGAGTCAATCAAGAGACCAGGAACCATCCTGTTAGCCTGGTGGTTTATTCTTTCTATGTAAAATCCATCACTTCATTTTGTTTTTTCATGTCTGTCACTTGATGGCAGTTGTACTAAATCTCACCCATGCTGCTGTCTTAGTTTTGATTTATTTTACCTCATTATTGAAAAGTGTATCCATAGGTTCTGACTCCTGCCTCTGCGCTTTGTCCTTACCATAATCTTGCTTGCTCCTTGTGTCCTGATTGCTACTGATTTCCTTCAGTTCAGTATGTCAGGTTTTTGTTGTTGTTGTTGTTTGTTTGTTTGTTTGTTTGTTTTCCTGTTTGTTTGTTTGCTTGCTTGTTTTCCTAGGATCTTGCAGCTTTTTCCATACTTTTGCATAACTGTTGGCTTTGCATAACCCTTGGTTTCTTCTTTGGGTTGTTATCTCATCAGTTGCATTATACCAGACTCTCATCCCCTCTCTTAATTCCAGTCTGGCCATAATAGCTTGAAATGACGGCCTGCATCCTACTGATCTCTGCTTAACAAAAGTACTTCTCTGCTGTCCAGATACCATACTAACAGAAGGTTATAAGAGTAAGGAAGAGAAGAAGACAAGAAAGTGAACAGTTGTAGTTTGGTACTAGAGGTGTTTGACTCTCATGAAGGCTATGCCCTGAGGAAGTGACCTGTTAAAGTTGAGGAGCTAACATTAGACAATTGTTAATGACTGAATAGTTTGGTCACTTAATAAGCTTTAAATAGATTACATATACTCAGTGATCTAGCAAATGATTTGGTTACAGCAGTATAAAATGAATATGGAATCGTAAAGGTAATAAACTCATGAGGCACAAATTCATAAAGCCAAGCTTCAGAATTTCAAGTTAATATGTCCTTTCTCTGTGGATTTCTCATGATCTTTTTAATTTATTCTTGAGAAGCTGCCTCTCAGATACACAAAAATTGGTAATCTGCTGTGTGTGAAGATTATCCTCTTCAGATATAGGATCCTCTGTATATCAGTGTTTAGTGTGAATTAGAAATTAATTCTTTAGCTTCATAGTGGCTGATTTCTTACCAGAAACCAGGGATGTCTCAGATCAGAAAATGTGTTTAATAAGGAGCTTTTGGTTTATTTTTGTTTGCTTGTTATCTAACTTATTAAAAATTATGCGTCTACTTTAATAATATAGTATTCCCATTTCAAATAGGATAGAGTTAATTTTCCTCCTGGTAGTAGGTATGGTACTGTGTTTTGGATTTAGGGTGAGGATAATTTTGATAACACGCTGTTTTAATTGTTGCAGAGCAGTGCTTACACTAAGCCAAGGACTTTTCAGCTTCTCACACTGCCCTGCCAGTGAGCAGGCTGGGGTTTCACAAGGAACCGGGAGGGGACAGACCCAGGACAGCTGACCCAAATTGACCAAAGGGGTATTCCATACCATATGGTGTCATGCTGAACAATTAATCGGGGGGGGCGGGCGGGGGGGGGGGGACTGGCTGCTCAGAGATAGGCTGGTCAGCAAGTGGTGAGCAATTGCATTGTGCATCACTTGCTTCATACATATTACTACTACTACTAATACTATTTATTATTATTATTATTGTTATTTCTCTTTCTTTTCTGTCCTATTAAACTGTCTTTATCTCAACCCACAAGCTTTTACTTTTTTTTTTTTTTTCCCCTGATTCTGTCCCCCATCCCACTTTGGGGAGGGAAGGGTAAGCAAACAGCTGTGTGGTACTTAGCCTTCAGCTGGGTTATAGTCAACAGACATAGGTAATATGTAAACACTGATGAAATGATCCAATAATTTGATAACTCATGGCCAGACATCTTTTTATTTTATTCATTTATATTTTTTTTAATGACTGGAGTACAGGAGCTTAGACTGGATTAAGAACAAGAGATTGAGCATGTTGGTAATTTCCTCACCCATATATATATATATCTACAGTTACTAGCAACTGTATACTGAATTTAAGAGCTACTTGCCTTTTACCTGCCTTTCTCCTGTGAAAAGCTTTTATAGCAGTAGAGAAAAAAAAAAGAAAAAAAGTCAATGATTTGCTTAAAGAAAGTAAAAAGTAGGTAAAGGATACACCTAGACATTTTTACAAACTATATTAATGTGGTAGTTTTACCCTGCTGGGAAGCTAAACTTCACCACAACAGCTCTCTCACTCCCCATCCTCAGAAGAAGAGGGAGAGAAGAAATTATGCTGGAAAGAAAAAGAAAAAAAAAGAAAAAAAAAAGAAAAAAAAAAAAGGCTCACAGACTGAGATAAGGGTAATTTAATTAAAGGGGTATTAAAGGGGAAAAACAAACAAATAAAACAAAGTAAAAACAAAACAAACAAAACAACAACAACAAATAAACAAACAAAAAAGTGAAGGCCATGTGGAAGCACAGAGAGAGGGAAAAAATATTCTCTACTTCCCATCCATGAGCGATGTTCAACCACATCCTGGGAAGCAGTGCCTTGATACACGTAGCAGTTGTCTGGGAGATGTCTTCACTGTAAAAGGCCCTCACCTTCCCCTTTCCTTCCTTTTATTTCTGAGTGTGACATCATAGGGCATGGAATATTCGCTTTGGTCAATTTAGGTCAGATGCCCTGGTGATGTGCCCCCCTGCCCCGCCACATCTTGTGTACCCCAAGCCTACTGGTTCCTGGCAAGGGAGGGGAGGGGGTTGGAGAGAGTCCTGATATTTTGCCAGCACTGCTCAGCAATAGACCCTGGTGTGATACCAGTGCTGTTCTAGCTGCAAGTGCAGAGCACAGTGCTGTATGGGCTGCTGCAGGGAAAATTAACTCCATCCCAGCCACACTGAGTACAATTAAGAAGGGAAAAAAAAAGACAGAGAATGAAAGAGGTAGAGTTACTTCACAGTAAGTAAAAATATTTATATACAAATTTAAATAACATTAAAATACTAAGTGTGTTTATAATACATAAAGTTATAACAAATGGTTTAAATTTGGTCCACTTGATTTAATAAATAATTTATAATATTTAAATAATGTATTTTATATACACAAATATTCTGCAATATATGGATATGATATACACATCTCTTCAAAAATTGAAAAAATGGCATTAGAATGCAGTAGAATATGATTATAAGCCTAATAATGATAATCATAACATAATTTAGGCTATGATTACATGATAATCAATCATGCTCAGACAAAGACCATGTATCTGCTTAACATTTACCTTTCATTGCTTACATATAACGGTCACTGTTTAATAGATATTTTCTCATACAAGTCTGAACTAAAGCCAGAGTTTTTAATAACAGAGTTATGGCTAAATATTTAGTAGCATGTGTACAGTGAACATAGCAGGTGAAAACAGAGATATTAACACAAATATCAAGGTTTGGGAACAAGACTTTTATGGACCATTTCAACTCTGAAATAGAAGTCTTAGACAAAGTATTAATATTTTTACAGGTTATCTTTGGGTGTTTTTAAGGTAAACATTTAACAGTTTAGGGAAAACAGATTTTAAGCAGCTATTTTGTGGAGTGGAACATTGAACCTAATGGTATTCATTCAATGGCAACAATACCTGTCATTAGAATAAATGCAAAGTAGTTGCACAGATTACAATGAAATATAATATTTCTTATGTTCTAAACATCTTCCTTGCTTATTCTTTACATAGAATATATGGAAATAATAATAATGAAATATATTATAGGGAAACCCTGTTAAACACAGACTGTCTAGGGAATAAGGGAATCTGTTTTGATTTGTATTATAAGGTATACAGTAATGTACTTATTCATAGTAGCTTGATATTAAATTGTATTGAAAGAATAGCCAAGAAACAACTTGATAAAACTAAAAAGATCTGCAGCATAAAAAAGCATGGCAACAAATAGCCAAAAAAAAAAAAAAAAAAAAAAAAAACAACCAACCAACCAAACCAAACCAAACCAACCAACCAAACCAAACCAAACCAACCAACCAACCAAACAAAAAAAAAAAAAACAGACAAAAAGGAAAAGGAGAGGGAAAAGGAGAGAGGGAAAATGAAAGGGAAAATAAAAGAAAAACGGAAGTGGAAACAGAAATGGAAAAGGTAAAGGTAAAGGAAAAGGAAAATGAAAGAAAAACAATGTTTTGGTCACTATAAAGAACTGTGTTTAGATATAGTTGGTATTTCTTACAATTTGTTATTAGCAAAGCTAAAGAATTGGTAATTAACCCCCCCCAGTTAGTAAATGCAACTAACCATTAAATGTAAACATCTATGACGTAATAAAATTCATAGAACCTTAATGTCCCTTAGCTGTACATTGGAAATACTGTCTTCATTAACTTGAACCACATTCTGTAAAATCATTTTATTTTTTTCTTTGTCAACATATGGCCTTTGGATGACTATACATTCATTTTACAAGTTTAGACCTTTGCTCATTTGTGGATTGCCCTCCCACTTTTTCCTCTAGTAAACCAGTAAGTGGAGTTCTTTTTACTACTGCCCAAATTTCAACTGATTTATTCTAATTTACTCGTTTGTTCTTCAGGAGTCTGTATTAGGACCAGTGCTATCTAATATCTTTGTTGGCAGCAGGGACAGTGGGATTAAGCACACCCTTGACAAGTTCACAGATGACACTAAACTGAGTCATGCAGTTGACACACTGCATGTGCAGTGTGAAAGGACACCATCCCATCAGGAGGGACCCTGACACACTGGGCCTGTGAAAACTCATGAAGTTCAACATGGCCAATGTTCTGCACCTGGGTCAGGGTAATCCCAAAGACAAATGCAGGCTGGGGGATGAGAGGACTCAGAGCATTCCTGCAGTGAAGGCTTTGGGGGTGCAGGTACTGGTGGATGAAAAGGTTGACATGAGACAGCAATGTGCACTTACAGCCCAGAAAACTGTCTGTATCCTGTGCTGCATCAAAAGAAATGTGTCCAGCAGGTCGAGGGAGGTGATTGCCCCCCTCTACTCTGCTCTTGTGAGACTCCACCTGGAGTACTGTGTTCAGCTCTGGGGCCTCATTAAAAAAGAGACCTGGAGCTATTAGAGCAGGTCCAGAGGAGGGCCATGAAGGTGATCAGAGGCTGGAGCACCTCTTTCCTATGAAGAAAGGCTGAGAGATTTGGGGTTGTTTAGCCTGGAGAAAAGAAGGGTCCAGGGAGACTGTATGGTGTTCTTCCTCCCCTAAAGGGGGCCTTTGGGTAAGAGGGGAAAGAAGACTTTATCAGGGAATGTAGTGATAGAACAAGGGATAACAGTTTTAAACTGAAAGAAGGTAGATTTAGATTAGACATTAGGAAGAAATTCTTCACTTTGAGGGTAGTTGTGCGACTGGAACAGGTTACCCAGAGATGTTGTAGGTGCCCCATCTGTGGAAGTCTTCAAGACCTGGCTGGCTGAGGTTAAACAACCTGGTCTAGTGGTAGGTGTCCCTGCCCATGTCAAGGTGGTTGGAACTGGATGTTCTTTAAGGTCCCTTCCAACCCATTCTATGATTCTACTCCAGTATATAGAGGGTATTTATTACCTTATTTTTTCCTGTCCAAAACCAAATAAATTTCATTCTATTTCATTCACAACTTTATGCTTTTCATTCCCCCATTGTGTTTCATTTCCTAAATAAGAGAAGTGAGTTCTTGCTTTAATTTTGAAGTAATTTGCAATATTTGATTTGTGCTACAGACGCCTGATAAAGCAACAACATTTTCAAAATTGAGAAAAAAGCGTTTGCTGTTCTGTTATAACCTTTGCCAAATTTCATTGTTGACTTCCTAACCTTTTACAAACTTATAATCTACCCACTTTAAATGAACAGTTCTGTCACTAAATTACTTGACAGGCTATTTCTATAGTTATTTATTCAAGTTAGTTTAAATTAATTTATCTTAGAGAACAATTCTATCATGTCTATGACATTCCTGCTCTCCGTTTTCTGTTCTCCCAAAGGGTTGTATGGAATTTCCCCCTGTGAATCTTAATTTGGAAGGAGGGGAAAAAATGTTTCTTCCACATTATTTCCTTGTTTCTCATAGACTTTCTTTTTCTTCACTGCCTTTCTGATCTCTCAGCTAAAGTTGGGAGCAGGAAGGAACAAAAGAAGTTTAATGATTCCAGCATACTTTATGAAATGTGGCAGTTTAAGCAAACACAATTGCTTCAGTACCAAATGCTCCAGGTACTGACACTCATACACTAAGGGCTTCAGCAGTGAATCCACTAGAAACACCAACAATCTCAGCTACAGAAAATAGTAAAAAAAGAAAACAAAAAACAAAAAGAAAACATTTTTTTTGTTCTCATATTTGAGAAGACCACTTAAAGTGCTCTAATATTTAACACTACATTTCAGTTTGTTTCTCACAGAAATAAAGCTTCATTCACTTGACCTTTTTTTTTTTTTTTTTTTTTTTTTTTTTTTTTTTTTTCTCCTGAGAAAGGACAGTTTACAGCAGATTCAATTTCCTTCTATTAAGCAGCAATCTTGTGTAATCAGTTTTTACGGTCTTATTTTTTTAGCCAGCAGCTTAATCTAATGAAAGATTAATTTCTTTAATGCATTGTACTAATACTATTTAGTTGCAAAACTGATACATTTATATGTATTTGATAGGGTAGCAATTCTGCAATACATCAGTGACAGAGAGACTTGCTATAAAGAACATAAGCTTTCCAAGTTCGGTGCTAGAAGTATAAGTGACGCTTCTTGACACAGTGCAAAAGACCCATGGATTTTTGATGTCACAAGCTAATTTCCTTTCCTTTTTTTCTCTACCTTCCACAGGAGCATCCCTTTTTCTCCTTTTCACTGCATTAACTAATTTGACTCAGACACCTAGAAAACTGTTAAATGCCAGTCTTATAAGTGGCAGTGTCTTTCTAATAAAGATATAGGAATTTAGAAGTGATGCTCATTTAAATGTTTCCATATCAAGTGAAACAAATAACTGAATTGTTTACAATTGTTTACAGGTAGAAAAATGCAGGTATAAATCTGCTTTGTCAGAAACAAGTAAATACACGTAACACATTTGTGTTTGTAATATTCACTTGACAACTTCAGAAGTGAATGTACAAGTTTGAGTACATAGACTAATGTCTTTTATGTAAGAATGATTTATATTTGCTTACTTTTGTAAAATAACCACGTCAGGACTGATATTTGGTTCTTTTAATTAACCATACTTGGACTTTCAACACTGCCTGGTTTTGTCCCTTGTAGAAGTTCTTCTATAGCAACTGTAGAAACTGAGACTGTAAAAATTCTGCTTTGCTCTCAGTTAAGATGATCAGCTATTTATCATTATCCTTGATTTAAAAAATAAGAATGACATGGAAGCAAGGGTAAGGTTTATCAGGTAAGAGAAACTCACTCCTCCCTCTTACCCCATCCCAAAAAAGAGAGAGGACTTCATCTCCAATAATCAGGCTAAAGAGGTACAAGGGTAATAAACTGCCAAGACTATTTTCCCCACCTTTCATCCTTCCACAGTAAAAAATATAGAAATTATAGATTTTTGTTTCAATGTAATATAACTACCTGTTGCATTGCAATTACATATTGTTGACATACTATTGTAAAATTATGAAATTAATACCATATAAAATTTAGGATCTGTCACATTTAATTTGTTTTGCGACCTAAAATGAGAATCATTTAACTTTATTTTAGCCCATCTGAAAACTAGTCATCTTAAGGAAATGTTAATTAGATTTCTTCTGTCTTCACGGAAAGGAAATAAGCTTTTTCAGAAAGTAATTTATCTTATCCTAAAACAAAAGTTTTTCTAATCAGTGCATTGAGGCTTCTCTTCAGTGTCTGCAGAGGGAACCTAGCTACCTAGCTTATTTGAGACCATTAATTTTTAGATGATAGGTGGGAAGTGAATCTAATCCTCAAATGCAACATTCGTATTTATAATGTTCTTTTAGTGTTTCTAATGGAATGTCACTATCCCAAGTCAAATACAAATTAAAAACACCGGAATCTACATGGGGAAAAAAAAAAAAAAAAAAAAAAAAAAAAAAGTTAAAGTATTAGCCAGTATGACTTGGACACTGAAAAAATAAATAAATAAAAATCTGATTATCCCATATTGGTTTATAAGTATTCTTAAAGATTTTATGATTTTTAAGATAATAATATATGCATATATATATATATAGGCTATAGCCTATATATATAGGCTATATATTTATATTATATATATATAATATAGTTATATGATTTGGTAACACTCAGGACTAGAAACTTAATACAATAATCTCTTCTTTCATTCTAAGCCATATTACACAAGTCAAATAAGTTTTATGATGTACCTTCACAAGAAATTCATTTTTTCTTTTGTAAGAAAGAAAAAAGACAACCTCACACACCTTCAGTTTGAACAAGTCTATAATCAGTCAGCAAATATGATTGCTAGATCAGACCTAGAAAAATTGCTGAGTGATCACTTATGACTGTAGTGAAACCCTTTCAGGGAATTTTCACTGGCCAGGGCCAGTGATGAGAAAAAACAGATGAAAAAGATTCTTCTGAGTACAATTTAATAGTGTTTCAGTTTGTTGCTGGCCTGACTGAAGGGGAAAATGAGGCATAAGACATACAGGACTGCCCACAAAATGTTAATATTAAATGCCTGCACTGAAAAATATCATCTGTCACAGAAAGAGGTGTGTTTAAATTAGAGTCAAAGACCTCTACAATTATAAAGACAGATACTGAGTAAACATAGCATAGTGCAATTTCCAATAAGCCTGAGATCAAATGCAGTATTTTTTGTAGATCTATATGATAACCAAAATGTGAAAGTATATCACATACTTATCCCATAAGCTAAAATTTAGATAAAATTCAAGTAGATTCTCATAGATTGATATTCATAACAAATCTTTATATTACCTAGAAGAAGAGTATTCCAGCTTTAAAATGTCAAAGAAATAACAGCTACACAGAAAAAAAAAATGTATTTATTAGTAGAGCTACATTTCAGAACTCTTAATTTCTGCTCCCTGAAACCTAGCTTAACTTGGTTTTGATCTTTTTAAAGGCATGTGCCAATACATTTTTTTTTTTTTTGTGAGTAGTACAGTACTATATCAGAAATTAGCTAATAATTGGAAATTAAGAAACTCTGCTATGCATAAATGCAAAGAAGAAAACAAAAATATATCTGTGTTTTGCTTTTTTAAAATTCATACGAAGTGTAAGAACTTGGGAAAAACTCATGAACATTAATGTGGCAACTCAATATAATTGCTCAATAGGCAGAAGTTTTCAAAATTTAAAGAGATGTTGAGCTGTATTGAATGGAGAATGTATTATAATGTTCTTATACTGATGGCATCTCATCCTACCCAGGCAGGACTGAAGTACAGAAAAATCTAAGGAAGGACATGTAGCACTGATCTGAAGAAATTCTCTTAGGAGAAAATAATTTAAAGGGTTAATTAACAAAAAAAAAAAAAGTGAAAATTGGAGTTGACATGAAAAAAATCCCTTTTTTTTTTTTTTTTAAGCCCTTTTATCTTGCTAGTTTCCATTCAAAAGAAAAGACAGAAATAATACTTAGGAGACAGACATGGATTTTGATTGGATTAAGTAGAATTAAAGAGCTTTCCTTGCTCTTTACTTTATTCTTTTGTACATTGAAACTTGCTGTGTTTATTTCCAGTTTGCCTTTCCAGTCATTGTATTTCATCTGACAAAAAAGTGACTCAGGACTTTTCAAGACAGAGGAAGAAACAGGACCTAAGGGTAGATTTATAGGTTTTTACTAGTTTAATCATGATCATGGGACCCCCTCCACTAGAAACATGAGAGGCGGAGAGCCTCCCATTAAAATCTGCAGAAGCTTACATGCAGTTTGCAACAAAACACTATGCAAACACATCCAGTCATTATTACACCATTCCTAACTCTGTAAATCATCTTCTCTCATTTCCATACACAGCTAAACTCCCAACGTGAGACAGGTACAGGCCTTAGGTTGCTTCTAGTCCTCTGTGTTTCCCTGAGACCTTGCTTTAATCGGAAGTTGAAGTTACCTCAGAAGAGGATTTTTGGTACTTTTGTCACTTAGTGGTTTGTCGCTCCTAGTACATCCTGGAAAATGCTCAGGATCAACAATCTGGACAGACACAAAGAAAGCATTTATTAATTTATATGAAGAACAGTTAACCCTTTGGTTACAGAGCAGTTAACACTTTTCTCACACTATTACATTTATTTTCCTTTCAGTTTAATCTGAAATCTCTCAGAGACAACAGTGACACTCCCATCAATCAATTTTTTATTTGATTACATACAGGTATATTTAATATATTTTATTTATACTCATAGTGATTAATAATAATAGGAAGAGGTAGAAAAGTGAATGCACAAAAAGAAAAAAAAAAAACTCAGCATAGAGAGTTTAAAATAATTTATTGCCTATTACTAATAACCTAGAATACTGGTAAACTGAAAGCAAACTAATAAACACCTTCCCTCCAACCACCCTCTTCCACCTCCTTCCCCTGAGTGTTGCAGGGGAATGGGGACTGTGGTCAGTCCCTAACACTTTGTCTCTGCCACTCCTTCTTGGTCACTCTCTGTCCCTGCTCCACAGGGGGTCCCTCTCACGGGATGCCATCTGTGAGAAACACTCCGTAGCCAATAACTTAGGCTCAGGCGAGGATCTCAGTGAAGTAGTAATTTATTCGCGATTGCAATGGCGGGCGCCCCACAAACAGGAGAGAGCGCATCTACAAGTTCCAAAACACAGTTTATATACTTTTTTGATGACAAGACCCTCCCCTGTTTCCCCACTGAGTGAGTGAGTAATCCAGGTTCACAATCTATCTGATACTTCACAAACAATACATGGCCTTCAGTTGCCGGCCTGTTAAATTTCAAATTTCTTTTGACATTTTTACTGCTTGAAGTGGTAATGTTTCTTCACTTACCTGACTTGACTTGACACCGTGATTTTCACCTAATTGTCCTAAGGAGTCTAGTTGTCTACATTTTACAAGGTCGCCTGCTAAGCTTTCTTATCACTATAAGCATATCTCAGTACTGCATTCCCTCCTTCTAAACAATGTAACTGTGCAAAAACAACATTTCTATTCCCACACCATCCTCCCAAACTGATCTTGCAGGGGCTACCCACAGGCAGCAGCTCTTCAAGAACTCCTCCTACATGGCTCCATACCAGGGGGTCCATCCCCCAGGAGCAAACTGCTCCAGCACGAGTGCCCCACAGGCAGCAGCTCCCCCCAGACCCCCTGTTCCTGCGTAGGCTCCTCTCCACGGGCTGCAGCTCTGGCCCAGGGCCTGCTCCTGCAGGGGCTCTCCATGGGCCACAGCCCCCTCCAGGCCACATCTACCTGCTCCACCGGGGGCTCCTCCACACGCTGCAGCATGGAGATCTGCTCCACGTGGAACCCATGGGCTGCAGGGGGACAGCCTGCTCCACCAGGGGCCTCTCCACAGGCAGCAGGGGAACTGCTTCTCCAGAATCTTACTACTATGTCTGAAAGGAGTTACATTGCTATTGAGGTATTTACTGCATTAAAAATAGTTTACTTCATTGTGTCTCTCATTAAAATAAATAAATAAATAAATTAAGAACTTAAAAATTTCATAGCTGATAGTAATAATGAGCTATGTTGTTAATTGGTGTTGAAGAGCTAGTTATGCCCATGAAGAATATATTGTAGCTATTAGGAAAAATGCCATATGGAGGCCCCCTTTTAAACAATCTTTCAAGGCAAGCAGTAAATAGCATTACGAAGGTGGTGAAATAATAAGTAAATAAATACATAGAAATGCTCTGTAGATATGAGCCTGTGATGCTGTGACCGATTCCTTTTGCCTTCACTGTGAGTTACAGCATCCCCTCAGACCATTAATTACCAAAAAGCTCCTTCCTAGGGATTAAATGCATTTATATGAAGTGAACCACAGCAGAAGTAAAAAGAAATAGCTCCAACAAAATACATCTATTGCATTCTGTTCTTGACATGCTTGTTATGTACATTAGTTTTACTTTGTGAGTAATAAGGGCATTACTAATATTTCACTGCCTTTTCTTGATTCAGTGCAATAGCAAGCAAATTACTATTATGTAAAGAAGATAAAGAATGTTTGGTTTATACTCTCAGAGATGCAGTACTTTTTCACGTTTAAACCATCTGTAATTTGCAGCATTGTGGGCAAAATGAAATGAACAAATAAAGCAAATCTACTGAGGTTTCACACTGAGAACATATTCAAATTGTTATATTGGGCATGATTCTTCAATGCTGTTTTCATTTAAATAGAGGCAGTCTATCACATTTAAGGTTAAGATCTCTCCTTTATTAATATTTAAATGTTCTTTTGAAAACAAGCAAGCAAACTACCAAAAGAAAAAAAAAAAAAAAAAACTAAATTTCATAAGAACTAATTTATTTCTGAACTATAAATTAAATAATTAATACAATGTCATAATCTCTACTTAATATGAAATGCTGCACAGATTAATTTTCAGCATATATGAATTTTCTGCTGGACGTTTCTCAGGGTTCTTTTCTTCTTCAGAACATTGTGGAAAATGGAAGGGGGAAACAAAAAGGGGCTTATGCCCACCAGAAAGGTTTATTGAGGCACGAAATATAAACTAACAATACCAAATAATTTATTTTCCTGTCTTAACTACATTTTTTTTTTTTAGTGCCATATGGAAATCTATATGAATTTACACCCCAAATCAAAGAATTAGAAATATTTTAAAATTAAAAATGTGCATGAATATACTTACAGCTCAGTTTACAGGTTAATTACTTCATTATGTTAAAAAAAATAAAATAAAATAAAATAAAAGGTTCAAAGAGGACAGAAGATTTGGAACTTTCTGAAAATTTTAACCTTTTGAGAGTTTCAGTGATAGCATCCGGCACTTACGTAACTTGATATTCACACTCATAAATAATGTTATCTTCACATGATAAACATTCATTGGCTTAATAACAATATTTTCTTTCTTCTATCAACTTTTGTAGGAATTTTCAAAAAAAAATTGAAGTGCTAGCCTGGATTGAGTTAGTGGCCCAGAGCAATATGTTTCTTTGTGATCTAATTATGCTAAATTGTTTACACGTTAACACTACATACATACATTTTCTTGGGTTTGATTCAGCAATATGCTGGTCAATACACATTTGCTATCTTGTAAAAATAGAGTAATAAAGAAAGAGGGACAAAAATGTAACCAAGAATAACCTAACACCACACACCCTGTCAGACTATTATCAATTAACATTTCTCTTTGACCTACAACTTCTCTCTAAACTAGATGGAAGTTGTATTTTTAGGCTAGTTTAAGAGTCTGTAAACATCACTACATTTTTTATTTTTGTTCTTCAGCAAGTAAAGGCCCGTATCTCAGCAAGTTTTGCCCTTAATTTTCATAAATCTGTAGATGCTTCATATGCAGTTAGTACTACTGAGGAAACACATCTAAAATCTGTCAAAACAAATCATTTTGACAATATGAGCACATACTACATGCCAAGTTACAATTTCATTTTTATTGCCCTGGAGGACTCTTCTTCTGTAGAACATTATGGAAAATGGAAGGGAGAAACAAAAGTCATTAGGGAGCCTAAAAGGGGGCTTATGCCCACCAGAAAGGTTTCTTGAGGCACTAAATAGAAACTAACAAAACCAAAACAACAACAAAGAAACAGCAGCTAAGGCAGAAATAATAAATTAGGTAGTATGCCCATGAATATATATATATATTCATACTTTCCTTCAGGAAACAGTTCATTAGTTACAAGTTGGCTGTAGCCGTGATGCAGATTCAGGTCAGAAGAAGAGAATTACTTGTCAGCTTGGTGCCATACATGTCCTCCAAGACAAAGGGTCAGCAATAAGCTCAGAATTTGTTAAAATAACCTTTCGACATGTTAATATTTCACCTTTGGTATTTGCTTACAGTGATTCAAAATATGCACTACTGTATCACTAAGTCCTTAAAAGAAAAAAATGAAATGTTAGTTTTAAATTTTACCAGGAAGTTTGCTTCTTGTTTTTATCTATACGGTTACCTATGTTACTGAGTATTTGTTCTTTAGAACAGAATATAAGTCTAAATGACTGGCAAGATGGCTGGCCTTGAAGTAGATATTTTCCCTCCTCTAAAAATGAAATATGTATTGACAGACTGTGAAGACTATACCTTAGCAATTATCCATCAGATTTAACTCCCAGACTGAAATGTACTCATCTGTTAGTCCAGACTGCTAGTCCACAACTAATGAATAAAGAAGGACAAAATATATCCTTTTCCAAGTTGAGACTGTTGTGATAATATTCCATGAACACCCTATAATCACTTTTCAACATTGCAGATAAAAAATATATGAGTTTTAAAATAGACTAGTTTTAAAACAGTGTTTTCATTTGTGTTTCTATAAAAAAATACAGGTTACAAATGATTACCAGTCTTTATCAGTTACTACATTGTATACATGATGAATTATACACTTAACTAAAAAGATAAGAATAACAAATAAACAAAGAATTCTCACTTGTCTTTGGGGTCTTCACAGAATCACAGAATGATCTAGGTTGGAAGAGACCTCCAAGATCACCAAGTCCAACCTCTAACCTAACACTAACAAGTCCTCCACTAAATCATATCACTAATCTCTACATTTAAATGTTTTTTAAAGACCTCCAGGGATGGTGACTCAACCACTTCCCTGGGCAGCCTATTCCAGTGCTTAACAACCCTTTCGGTAAAGAAGTTCTTCCTAACATCCAACCTAAACCTCCCTTGGTGCAACTTTAGCCCATTCCCCCTCGTCCTAACTCTTACATTAAAATGCAATCCTATTGTGCATATGATATGTAAAATACTTAAATATTTCTGTTTAAATATTTCTGAGGTGTTGGATTTAGAAAGTAATACATAATTTAAAAATTATCTCTTTAATGTTAGGTTTTATTAGAATGTTAGTAAAATTATGGCTTTTTTTTTTTTTTTTTTTTTTTTTTTTTTTTACTGTAGCTGTAGGATCAGTTTTTATATATCAGTATTCAACTGCTTTGAAGCACGGTTACGAACAATATGGACAAAATGTAATCATCTCCCTCATTGTTTCTTGTGCAACAGTTGCCTTGCCTTAAGTTACTTTCAAGTTTACGAAAAGAGGATATGTCTGCAATATGACTATGCAAAAGTAGAGATTTTTTAGAAAGAACAGCTGGTAAATGATAAGAAATCTTCCCTTGGAAATGAAATGCAAAAGTTGGAAAGACAGAGACCTGTTCAAATTTCTCTGTATTTCTGTGTATTGAGAATAAAAAGAAAAACAAACAACGACAACAACAACCCACATCTGTCTATAATCTCTGTAGAGTCTGGATGTGCAACACATCAGAAATAAGAGAGTACATGAAGCCATTTATTTAACACAAATGAGTACTAAGGCAAATAAAAAAAGGATGCTCCCTATTGAATCTGCAGTTGGATAGAACTGTCTGAGAAGATGGAAAAAAATATAGGAACAGTAATGAGATTATGTCATTCATAAATCACAAGAATGGAAAGGAAGTTGTATTGGACTTACATGGCAAGGTTTTGGTAGCACAAGGGCTGTAGGGGTGGCCTCTGTGAGCCAAGCCCAGCAGCTGCCCCCTGTCAGATCAGAGCCAGCTCCAGACCCACTGCTGACCAGAGCCAAGAAAGTGAGTAACATTGGTTGGGCCTCTGGGAGAGCAGATTTAAGGAAGGAAAAAAACTGCTGTGCAACAACATCTGGGAGTGAGAAGTGAGTCAGCCCTGCAGACACCAAGGTCAGGTGTCTCCTGACAAAGGTTTCTGGAAAAAAAATATATATATATAAAAAAATAAATAATTTTAAAAAAAGGTTTCTACACTTTCTCTTTGAGGAGGGGGAGTTAGAGAGTGGTTGTGCTAGATTTCATCTGTGTAGCAGAGTAAAACAACTACAGACAGGAAAGCATAATAAAACCAATGTATTTTTAAGAAAGTTGTGTAATCTTTGTTGTTGGAAGTGTAAGAAAAATGTTGGCAAATATCCATCAGGCAACTCTATGCTGTTACAGAACTTAACTTTGAGGTAGAATTGAAGACTGAGTTCCCTTCTAGTCCTATTTGTGTGTTTATAGGATTCATGACTTCTGCAATGAAATACTGTAGCCTCAACCAGTATTCTTATTGACATGTTTCCAGATTGTGAGGCTTCACAAATTGGGATCAGTCTGGTAGCAGTCATTTTGGGTGGTTACACACTTTTTCTGTGAATTATGCCCTTGGAGTATGAGCATACTTGTTTTTTCCATGCAACCTTCGTAGTATATTTCATAAAGCTTTTAAGACTTAAAATTCACTGATTTTTTCCTCATTTCTATATCATTTTGTTATATCCTATTATAAAGGATGCACATAATATTATCAAGTGTCAGTCAATAATACTATATCTGAAAGCTGATTTTTCAGTTACAGTTAGCAAAAGATCATAATGTCCAAATCTGTTATCTGAATTGGAGGCTTCCATGTCAAGAAAAAAAACATAATTTTTTGTTGCTTGAATAATAATAATAATAATAAATGTATTATTGCACTTCTGCATGAATGGTTCTACAAAACACAATTCTCAACAAAACAGAAACTGATAGACTTTTAATCTTCTATATAGCTTGCAGTTTGCAAGGCTTTCTCAAGAGACCCCAAGCTTTACTGGTTCATGTCATAGACTGTACTTACCCTGAGCTGATTACATTCTGGTTTATAGTTGCCAATTAAAGAAACCAATTACAGTTCCAAACTATGTCAACAGAGATTGACCTAATTTGATCCTTGCTAATCGGTTACATAAACAAATTCTGTTTATATAACAAATTGATTTTGAGTTTAAAAATATATACTACACAATATAAATTTCAGTCTGTAATTTAGCTATAAAAAATGTAATAATGTTATTTAGAATTATAGCACAGTGCAAAGGGGTGCCTTGAAAAGAAAGCATGCTTTGAGAATTACAAAGCTTAATACAGAAGCTGTTGTCATCTGTTGAGAATCGTTTTCATTGAGCTGTTTTCTAAGAAATGATAAACTATAACTTAAGCTCCTTTTTCTGTTGTTGTTGTCCAAAGAGATTTAGGAATATAGTTTAAAAATAGTATCTTGAAAGTTTATTTTATTATTAGAATTAGTAAGGGAATGGGAACCCATCTGCCAAATACGTGAACTATTTAGCAACTTTGGATTTTATTTTATTTTTTATTTTTTTTAAGAGCATTATATGGGGGAACTACAGGCCTGTCAGTTTGACCTCAGTACCAGGGAAGCTCATGGAGCAGATCCTCTTGGGAGTCATCATGCGGCACTTGAAGGGCAAGCAGGCGATCAGGCCCAGTCAGCATGGGTTTATGGAAGGCAGGTCCTGCTTGACGAACCTGATCTCCTTCTATGACAAAGTGTCGCGCTGGGTGGACGAGGGAAAGGCTGTGGATGTGGTCTACCTTGACTTCAGCAAGGCTTTTGACACCGTCTCCCACAGCATTCTCCTCAAGAAACTGGCTGCTCTTGGCTTGGACTGGCGCACGCTTCGTTGGGTTAGAAACTGGCTGGATAGCCGGGCCCAAAGAGTTGTGGTAAATGGAGTCAAGTCCAGTTGGAGGCCAGTCACTAGTGGCGTCCCCCAGGGCTCGGTGCTGGGGCCGGTCCTCTTTAACATCTTCATCAATGATCTGGACGAGGGCATTGAGTGCACCCTCAGTAAGTTTGCAGATGACACCAAGTTAGGTGCGTGTGTCGATCTGCTCGAGGGTAGGAAGGCTCTGCAGGAGGATCTGGATAGGCTGCACCGATGGGCTGAGGTCAACTGCATGAAGTTTAACAAGGCCAAGTGCCGGGTCCTGCACCTGGGGCGTAATAACCCCAAGCAGAGCTACAGGCTGGGAGATGAGTGGTTGGAGAGCTGCCAGGCGGAGAAGGACCTGGGAGTGATAGTGGACAGTCGGCTGAATATGAGCCAGCAGTGTGCTCAGGTGGCCAAGAAGGCCAACGGCATCCTGGCTTGTATCAGAAATAGTGTGAGCAGCAGGGCTAGGGAGGTGATCGTCCCCCTGTACTCGGCTCTGGTGAGGCCGCACCTCGAGTACTGTGTTCAGTTTTGGGCCCCTCGCTACAAGAAGGACATCGAGGTGCTTGAGCGGGTCCAAAGAAGGGCGACGAAGCTGGTGAGGGGCCTGGAGAACAAGTCCTACGAGGAGCGGCTGAAGGAGCTGGGCTTATTCAGCCTGGAGAAGAGGAGGCTCAGGGGCGACCTTATCGCTCTCTACAGATACCTTAAAGGAGGCTGTAGAGAGGTGGGGGTTGGCCTGTTCTCCCACGTGCCTGGTGACAGGACGAGGGGGAATGGGCTAAAGTTGCGCCAGGGGAGTTTTAGGTTAGATGTTAGGAAGAGCTTCTTTACTGAAAGGGTTGTGAGGCATTGGAACAGGCTGCCCAGGGAGGTGGTGGAGTCACCATCCCTGGAGGTCTTCAAAAGACGTTTTGATGTAGAGCTTAGGGATATGGTTTAGTGGGGACTGTTAGTGTTAGGTTAGAGGTTGGACTCGATGATCTTGAGGTCTCTTCCAACCTAGAAATTCTGTGATTCTGTGATTCTGTGATATTGTGACTG
Source organism: Oxyura jamaicensis (assembly GCF_011077185.1). Classification (NCBI taxonomy): domain Eukaryota; kingdom Metazoa; phylum Chordata; class Aves; order Anseriformes; family Anatidae; genus Oxyura; species Oxyura jamaicensis. Next base: position 131,547,982 of record NC_048893.1, read on the forward strand.
GCCGATGATATTTTGGAATTCTCAGCAGCTGGTGGCATTCACGAAGAGCTTAAGTTTAGAGTGACATATAAAATGTAAAAAGTCCACATTGTTTCCATTGGATAGCAAAAGTTAGATCTACTTTCCCAATAGGGTGACTTAAATTATCTTATCCACCTAAGTGTCCTAGATGTGAGTAGTGTCAGTTTCATTTTAAAGAAAACCATTTTTCTTAGAAGACTGAATGAAAAAAATATCATTTATAAGTAAACAGTTATTCAAAGTATCTTAACTTTATTTATTTATTTATTTATTTTCCACTAATCCCGTCATGTGGGAAAATTCCTGTGGTGTACACTAATCACTCTGTTTTTCTTAAATAGTTGCTTATATTTCATCATGCAGCCCTAGCATTGTTCCATACTGACACAAATTAAATAAACACATTTCACAGTAGGCTGTAGAACCTGGGAAAAAAAAAAAAAAAAAAAAAGTGTTTGCAGAACAGGATTCTTGGGATTCTTACTATTAGTTAGTATGTTATGACATTATCACACACTAGCAACAGTCTTCTATACAGTTAATAGACGTGAGTTTAGAATGACTCATTCATTCCACTACTATGCCATAATGAACCAAAAAAACATCACCACATTGAAATACAATTATGTCTGAGACTTTCTGCATTAATTTCAACAACTATCTTTAGAACCTGAAGTGTATTCACACTACAAATATAGCTACCTAAATTAGTCACCTCACTCAGATATCTTGCTGTTCTAAGCTTCTGCTATAATAATTGAAGAAAGAGATCAGTCTTCTGATCTCTGCCAGTGACTAATTTAATCTCTTGCTACTTCTGGAGTCTAAACTGCATATTGAAAATACTTTTATCTGTTTCTCTTTATGGTACAAATTTCACAAACACTTACATAGCTTGACTTAAATATGAAACCTACAGGCATGGAGTGTTGCTCTAATCCGACTAACAACTCCTAGATTTGTAATATCTCCCAGGATTTAGCCTCCAGAGTGCAAAACATATTTCCCAGAATTTTAGAAGTCAGATTTATCTGCTGAGAATTCATTATGGCCAATTTCAAAATGACTGACAATAATGGGTGAATGTTTGGCTATTATGAATTAGTGTAATTCTTTTATGTTCAGTGGAATTTATTCAACTGAGCATGCAGTGGTAAAAGGGTAATAAGAATACTGAACCATGATGTGGTAATTCTGTGACTTTCATGTAGAAGAGAAAGAACATTTTTCATCATATCACTTTATAAGAAATGTGTTTCCCTAAGATCAGTTTTTAATTTGCATTACTGCATAGCCCAAATAAATATATCTGACTTGTTTTTGAAAAGTAATACATGTTGAAACCCTACAACCTAAGAAGCATTTTTTTTAAAAAGCAAAATATTATCACGTATTATCACAAATAACACTAACATTTCAAGAAACGATACTCAGATTATTCCAAAATTCAGTTCCAATTAAGACATCCCCTAACTTAATTTTATTAGAAACACTGTTATACTTACTCCTGAAAAAAAAAAAACAAAAACAAAAACAACAAAAAAAAAAACTATTTTGTTGCAATAATCATAATAATAAAACCTTGCAAAACTTCCCTTTGAGAATGAAAAATATTGTGCTACATAATACAATATTGTGATAGACATTCATTCTGTTTGGAGCAAGCAACCATTTCTATGTGGTGCAGCATAGTACCATGCATGTTTTTTATAATTAATTCCCAGTAATACTATATCCCTTCTTTGTGTGATTAATCAGGCCAAAGAGAATACTGCTTGGATTTAACTACTCTGTTGGTTGCTACAGATCTGAATCAGTCAGGGCCAGTTAAGGAAATCTGCACTTTATTCTGCTTCACAGTATGGGCATGACCTGCAACTCTCTGCTACGATGCTATTATTTTCAAGACACTACCTAATTACCTTTCACACGGACCATTTATTTGTTCACAGCAGAGGGTGTTGCAATGTAAGAATGTGTAGTGCATATCTGTCGGTTTTACTATTGTTTCAGCTTACCAACTGAAATCCAGATGTTTTTGATGATAATAGTTTTCTTTCTGAATAGCCATTCCAGACAAGCAACAGAAACAGATAGACAGACCTCTGGGGTCTTTTGGCATCACATAATGTCTGAGAGTAATTGTTTTTAAACATAATATTTACACAAATTACTCTAGGCCTAATACAAGAAAGAAGTGTGGGGGTTGTTTTGTTTTGTTTTGATTTTCCTAGGGCAAATCAGAATGTAACAAAGCTGGGAATGATTCAGAAAAGGTAGTTAAAAAAAAAAAAAAAAAAAAAAAAAGTGCCCTAGTTGGGCACTGCTAGGTCTCCATGTGATGCGTTGTTGTGGTGCATGGGGTAAATTAACGATACCTGTGGGACTTGAACAGGTATGTAATCTGGTGGCCTAGTGCCCCTTGCTTTTCTGTCCTTGGCCTGTGAAACATCCCTTTGTGACAAGTTTGAAGATGGAAGAAATCTAAGAAAGTAAAGTTTCAATTTAAAAAATTAAAAGTGTAGGAATACACATGGAGTAGTTTTCAATCTGTTCCGAGTAGGAAATGTATCATGAATTAAACCAAAGTAGTTACAAAAATTGAGAAGAACCTGTTCACAATTTGAGCTTTTTACCTTTCCTCACAGCAAGTAGGAATTCTGCTTCATTAAAGAGCTCATTGGTAGACTCTCTTACTCACTTTTAATATATCTACATATATTAAAGCTCAGCTCAGTGGTAATGAGACTCTGACATAAAACTGTGAAATCTTTCTCACTTGTTTTGAACCATATCTCCTTCCATAAATTCTACCTTTTTATCCCCAAACACCCGGTCTCCCTATTATTTATTTATTTAATTTTGAAACTTAATTGCAGTTAAATATTAAGTCCAGTATTGTGTTTATGTGGCATGGTTTTGTTAGAAGGGGTGGCCTATGTGAGAAGAGCATAGAAGTTGCTCCATGTCAGATCAGAACGAGATCCAGTCAGTTTCAAAAGGGCAGAAAGTGACCATGAAGGAGCAGTGGAGACAAAGTGTTAGGGACTAATCTCAGCCCCTGTGGTGGCTTCACCTTGCTGGTCAGCTAAACTCCACCACAACTGCTCTCTCATTCCTCCTCTTTAGAAGAAGAGGAGAAAAAGAAAGTATGCTGGAAAGAAAAAACAAAACAAAACAAAACAAAACCTCACAAATTGAGATAATTTAATTAAAGGGAAAAGTAAAGGCCACACAGAAACACACACAGAGAGAAAAGAAATTGCTCTCTACTTCCCATCAATGAATGATGTTTAGCTGCGTCTCGGGAAGCAGGGCCTCAATGCACATGGAAGTGGTTTGGGACAACAGATGTTTTCATAACAAGAGCCCCCCTCTCCTTCCCCTTTCCCACCTTTTATTGCTGAGTGTGACATCATAGGGAATGGAATATTCTCTTTGGTTTGTTTAGGTCAGCTGCTCTGGTGATGTGCCTCTCCTCCCCCTACCCCCCCTCCCATCTTGTGCACCCCCAGCCTATCGGTTTCTGGGGGGGGGGGCGGGGGGGTGGAGGGAGTCCTGATGCTGTGCCAGTACTGCTCAGCAATAGACAAAACACTGGTGTCTTACCACTGCTGTTCTAGTTTCAAATGCAGAGCACAGCACTGTATGGGCTGGTACTGGAAAAGTTAACTCCATCCCAGCCAGACCCAGTACACCCCTATTCCCTGTTCCCCTGTGCTGCCTGGGGGGGAAGAAAATACAAGAGGGTGGATGAGGAGGAGGTGTTTTCAGTTTGCTTTTAGTTTCTTACTGCTTTAGTCTGCTAGTGATAGGCAATCAATTGTTTTAATCTCCCTGTGCTGTGTCTTTTTTTTTGCCCATGATAATAATTGTTGAGTCCCTACGTCTATGACTTTTTTTTTTTTTTCCAATTATGCCTATTTTCCTACCTTGCTGACATGAAATATAATCTGCATATAATATAATAAAGAATAGAACATCTATTCCAGCATCTTTGGCTGTCACACATGCCTATTATTTGTTGGCCATACAATCTAGTAGCCAACATGAAGAGTTAACATGAAGAGTACCTATAGGTGAGAGTTAACAGTCAGGATTCCAAGAGAAATTGTCTGCAACTCCCTGTGTTTCATGTTCATTATCTACATAGCAATCTCATACTATGTTTCTATATGCTCTAAGTTAGAACAAACACAAAGTTGTCTTAAAGCTCTTTATGCTTTTTCTCTACTTAACATGGCAGATCAGGAAGTATTGACCTAAAAAGGTTTTCTCAATATAAATGTCTTCAAATTCAGCTGTATCTCCCCTTTAAAAGAGTGTAACTGAATTATTATTTTTATTATTTAAATGTCTGAATGTAATATCCACCTGTATATTTGTAGATTTCCATTTCCCTTTTATTTTCTCTTTAATATTTGTGAGCAGTTCTTTAACACCAGCATGTGAATTTAAGATCAGTTAACACCAAATTCATTGTCATTCGTTTTTGTTAAGTTTAGCCATTTGAAATTAGTAAACTGTATGTGTTATTCTCCTCTGAGTGTTTGAACAAAACGCAATTATGCTTTTGTATTAAATACTTGTTCAGTCTATAAGGAGTTATATATTGAGGATTAAACATCAATCTCTGCTTGCATGGACAGCATCATTAGTAGAATACATGTTTGAAGAGACCAAGTATTAGGCCAATACATAAAATTATATTTACTGTTCAGGTAGGAGATGGATCTGCCAACTATACTTGGAGGAAATCCTGTGTAGTAGCAGTCAATATTTCCTTAGGAGAAGTGACAAAAACAAATAGCTTGATTATGTATCAAACGTATGAAAAATGCAAGGCCTTCAGAGAGAAGTGTCAATAATGTTTATTCCAAATGTAATTTCAGGCTACCTGGAAAGTCACAGGCTCTCCATTTCCAAGGTTCCACAAAACCATGAGAACTGGTCCCCTCTCACAAGGGCTGCAGATCCAACAAAAAATTGCTGAGGCCATGGTAGGTTCCCAGCTCTACCTCACACAGACTAATCCTAGGAAGAAATGTGTAATGTCATTTTACTAAGATGTTTCTTCAAAATAACTATTTTTAGAATATTTCTGATATGCACTGCAAGGGTGAAGAACTACCCGAAATTATTTCCTCCTGAATTGTGTAACAATATATGTTCCTAACTCAATAGCTTATATAGCATTTCTTTTTATTCAGTAGCTCATAAATATTTAATGTCCTTGTATAGTTTGCCCCCAAATGTTATGTTAATGCCTTTTTATAAATAAAGAATTCACTGACTGTCACTTCAAAAGACACTCATGCTTCTTTCTAAAGGAAAGCCTTTCTGATGATAAATCATAAATTTTGTTGTATTAGTTCAGGGGGCTGTTCTAAATTGCAACAACTAGGGTTTCTGTTACTGAAGATCAGAATTTATTTAGGAGGGTATATAAAAGAATTTTTACATAAAATAATATAAAAAGTCAAAAGAAATATAAAAGTCTTTTTGCATCTTTTTGTGTAAAGTAATTACAGACTACAGTACAACCCGGTTAGCTGCACAGTCAGCCTCCATCTCCAGCCTTCTCCAAATATGACTTGACTGTGAAAGGAGGCAACAGAGAGTTTCTGTGTCCTTTATGTTATTTATAGTCTGCTTTTATATAAATTCCCTTTAGTTGATACAATGGTTTAAAGGAATGACAAGGCTATGTGATGTATAACATCTGATTTCATTGCCATTTCTTCCAGAAAGCATCTGTAAGTGCTCTGTAAATCACCTGGCTGGAAAATTCCCCAGGTATCCTAGAAAGGAAAATACATTGATTAGAGTGTAATAGGAGATGTGATACATGAAAAGACATTACCCTGTTTACAAGTTACAAGACTATTTACATAGCAAGGACATAATGAGTTATGACTTAATATAAGTAAAATTGTTAGCCATCTGTTATTGCTAGCAATTTTATTTCAAATACAAGAAAGATAAATTATAACTTCAGCCCTCTTTTCCTCTTTTAAGCTACTGTGTCACATCCTCATACATTTTGTTCAACCATGTAAATTACTCACTCTTCTAACATTGCTTCCAAGATTTACCAAAAGCCTGTTGATCATTTTTTGCCTCTCCAACTTAATATACTTGCAACTATTTTATATTTATCAGCCTGTTTATAGCAAGTAAAATCCAGTTTATCCACTTCAGGAGCTTTCTCTCCATGGACAGGTCCATGAAGTCTCACAGTTCATCATTTACAAATTCTGTCATTACAGTAGTATATAAATTCACTGAGGGTAAAGCTTCCAAGACCTTTATGAACTGTCTGTGAAAGGCATAATGTACAGCCAAATACTGATGTATCATTAGTATTTTTCAAAAAATAATTCCCTGCGTCGAACAGGAACTAGGAGGCAAGGATTCTCTTTAGCTGACAATCTCCCAGAACTATCAGTGTGAAATGGTAGGAGAGCTGAAGTTAGGCAAAACTGATGTGGATGCCATCAGCTTTCCTCATGACTGAAGTGCTGCTGATTGTCAGAAGACCTCTATAGCCACCTCAACATGCATTGTATACCCTCTTCTGAATGAGTGTTCAAGGATAGAAGAGAAATAACGCATTCCATCCTTAAGACACAAGTGTGGCATAGCCTGGACTTCAACTTGCCTTTGGCCTGCTGGTGCCTCCAATGCTGGCACTTAGCTACACAACTATTTTCTGTTTCCTGGGTATTTTAGCTTTATTGGGTGGTGATTGGATTTATGATAATCTCTGAAAGTAAAAGAGAGAGGCCAGAAGTATTTTTATAGGATTTACCAGGATACTTTTGGCTGTTGACACGAAAATAGAAAACCCCTGTTGAAAATGGTGGCATGGATTTTACTGTTCAATAAATAATTTTAAATTGCTGCTACTTCGTATCTAGATTAACTAGTATTCTTATGATAAATTTTTCACAGATGCACATTCAATGCATTGTAGTAGAAGGAAAAAAAATATATCTCTTTTTAACCCTCAGTGACCTCTCAGACACAAAATCAAAGAATGGCAAACAAAAGAGAAGAGAAGAGAAGAGAAAAGAGAAGAGAAGAGAAGAGAAGAGAAGAGAAGAGAAGAGAAGAGAA
>NC_048893.1:131555131-131578651 GCF_011077185.1 Oxyura jamaicensis
AAGAGAAGAGAAGAGAAGAGAAGAGAAGAGAAGAGAAGAGAAGAGAAAAGATGAATTTTGTCGTGTCCTTGTAATCATGGAAAAGTGATATTGGAATTCCCAACTCTTTTTAATGTTGTCTTTCAAAGGAGCAGGTATAGTTGGGGAAAATCATGGATATCAATAATGGAAACCAGGAATTTGAAATATATATATATATATAATTGATACTTATATCATTTAAGGCACTAATTATTTTTGAGTATCTTAAGAAAACTTAGAAATAAGTAGATTTTGCAGCACTTTAAAATAAATAGCACTTTAAAATAAATATCTAAATGGTCTTGTTGAGAGTGGCAGACCCAAAGAAAAAGACAGTGCTCAAGAGAAAAGAAAACCAATTGGAAATACCTTTAATTAGTTAAATTTACAATATCAGAAGAAAATCTATATAGTTCCTTTTATACCAAAATGGATGTTTTCAATGGATTGATAGATGCAATTTCACTTCAACATTAAAAAAAAATAAAATGTAATAACTGAAATTAAAAAATGAAAATATCTATTAGACTATTCTCCAGAGATGGTAAGTTACTCAAGCATAAAGCACTTGAACAAAGGCTTTTATCCCATTAGGTTGAGTCAAGCCATTATCACTTAAAGTGAATAAATGAATAAATGAAAAATAACATTTTCTCTGTACCATCTGCAAACCTATTTCACAAAAAGATTAAACAATTTCTGGTTTAAAAAATAAAAATAAATAAACAATAGTCCCCAAAATGTTCGTTTGTTTGTTTTAAGAAACAAACAAAACTGCCTTTCAGTATGATTGTCCATTTGTCTGCTTCCATTTGTTGTAAAGCTCAAAGACTAAATGCTTTGCTTTCAAAATTTATTACCTAGACATGTTGTAGTTTTTCTTGAGGTCTCTCCTTAGTAACACTGTTAGGACCATAATGGAGTTGAATTAAACTATTTTATCAAAAATGTAAGCTGCTTCTCAACTGAGTCTGTGTTAAAAGACAAGAAGAATTAGCAGATGACGGTTATAAGCAAGAGAGTTGTGTTAAAAATATATCATTTTTTGTAGGAAAAAAAAATCTTGGAAATGTAGAGATTTGTGAGCATTATATCTATACACACACATACATTGTCACATGTTTGGATGCTTGTTTTAAAAGTACATATATTTGTATGTATGTTTAAAATATAAATGTATGCATCTTTGTGATATAGAGACTCTGTTAAGCAACTAAACACCAACATAGTTGCTCACTCACTCTCTCCCTCCTCTCGGTGTGATGAGGGAGAGAATAAGAAGAGCAAAAGTGGAAAAAAAACACCACCAACAACAATAAAAGTGATGCAATGATAATCACTCACCAACACAAGCAGATTGATGCCCTGCAGTTTTCTGAACAATAGGTACCTTGGAAGACAATCATCCCTCACATTTTTTATTGCTGAGCATGACATTGTATGGCAATATCCATTTGGCTAATTTAGTGAGCTGTCTTGGCTCTGTCATCTCGACTTCTTGCCTACAAACTGTAGGGTGATTAGAGTGGGAAAAAGAGAAATCCTTGACATTATGGAAGAGCAGTTCAGCAACAGAAAAAACATTGGTGTGTTATCAACACTGTCTTATTCACAAGTCCAAAACACAGCACCACAGGTGCTGCAATGAATAAAGTTAGCTGCATCCCAGTCAGACCCCAGTCAGATCCAATAAAACTGTGGTCAATAGAAAAATATTATTTAGACTAAAAATACTTGGGCCATAAAGTGGAAGAAAGACATTTCCCTGAGTAGATGAAAATGAATTACATCAAATATCAGTGTCATATGAAAAGATGGCAGGTCTTCAAGAATAAATCTTGTGACTAATCTTGTTGAGTAACCTAGTAACAATCTTGAAACACATAAAGATCTGACAATCTTTCAGAAGGATGAATATGTGACCAAAAAAATAATAAAATCCAGCTGTTTTTAAGAAGGGTTCTGTAAATTTCAGCAAAGACTGCATAATGTGCATAATTTTAACAACTGTGGAGTAGTAAATGGTTAGAAGGCTTCTTCCAGAACCCTAATATTCACAAATATTACAAATAAATATGTTAGGTAACATGTTAGCTAACATACATAAAATGCTGTGTAAATCATAGGAACTACTTGCAGTGTCTACATCAACAAATTCTGATGAAAGATAGCTTTATTAATGAAAAGAAAGGTAAAAAATCACTCTTCCACAAATCTGCATTATTTTTTTTTTCATTGAGGTTGAAACAGTGATCATCTCCTGCTGTTTAGAATCTGACTGTTTCAGCATCACTACACGTTTCACTTCCTAATGGAGTTCATTTATTTTTTGCTCTTAAAACAGCAATCAGAGTGCTTACATTGCTTAATATAGCAACTGATTTCCTGGATGATTTTGTTCTGGCTGCAAGCACAAATTCTTTATCAGTGGCATCTACAATATTATAACCATAAGATTTGCACATTGTAAATGATAAATTAGATTGTCAGCTTGTTTTGTATCATTTTTGCCAGAGTTTTTGTTCCTTAACTGAAAGATATCACTTTTTTATTGTGTTCATGTAATAATAATAATAAGCTGTTAGATGTGATAAAATGAATATACTGCATTGCATGTAATTTACAATCAAGAAAGTACAAATAAATATTTCTGTAACAAAGAAACAAAAAACAACAAAGTGTTTAGCTACAGGAAGTGGTTATAACATCTGACTACATATACTGGCAAAATATCACTATTTATTTTAAACAATTTGTTACTATTTATGATTGGTAGAAGTTTATTGATCAAGTTTAAATAAATGCTTAGAGATGCGTAGAGATTAAGTTTGTTTTGTGAGAAACAATCTGCAGCCATTAACACAGGCTTGGGAGAGGATCTCAGAGAAGCAGCATTTTTATTTGTGATTGCAATGGCAGGCATTCTGCAAGCAGGAGCTCACAGAAAAAGTATATCATAACTTTATATTCCCTATTACCCAACACTTGATTCATCCCATTTCCTCACTGGCTGACTACTACAGGTTCACAAACTACTCGACACTTATTACTATACCATATATGTAGAATTCTATTTGACCAACCATTAATATCTTTTTTTTTTTTTTTTTTTTTTTTTTCTCTTCTTCTCTCATGACTAGAGGGACTGTGATTTTTTGTTTTTACTGACTTCACACTGCTTGTCTTGTTTTTCTTAGCTATCCTCAGCATTTTGGGACAGTGGGACCTTCTCCTTATCTGCTTAATATATTCCCCACTCTTATGCCACTGTTATGCCTGCACAATCACTTTTGAATATGCTAGGTTAGTGGAATTTTACACTGCAAAAACACAACTTTATTTCTCACAGTTTGGCAAACAAAAAGTGACTTTCTCTAAATGCATTTCATTATTCCTAGATTTTCTTAAAAAAAAAAAAAAAAAAAAAAAGATTTAATGAACCAACATCTGACCATATTTTGCATGACCTCATGCCAAACTTATGGAGGATTCTGCTACATCTCATGCTAAGTCACTTCTTCATTCTTCATTCTTGAGTTGTTAGTGAAACATGAAATAGACAATAGTAGCAACTTTTCAGATCTCCATCCCTTCAAGTTTGGGGTTATTTTTTATGATAAGGATTGTCTCCTAAATAAAAATATAATTTGTTGTTATTCTAGCTGACACATGCAATTATAGAGAAGGACCAAGCAGCATCCAGGGAATAAAACATTTCTCAAACTTCACTCAGTAGAGTAAAAACAAACAAACAAGACAAACAAACAAACAACAACAAAAAACACATAACTTTTTCCACTTGAATAAAAACTTTTAATTGGACTTTATCAAAACATTTGATACTATTTTCCAAAGCATTCTCCTGGAGAAACTGGATGCTTGGTTTGCTGAGTAAACATTTGAGGAAAAGCTGAGGGAACTGGGGTTATTTTGAGTGAAGAAAAGGAGGCTGAGGGGAGATCTCATGACTCTCTACAACTATCTGAATGGAAGTTGCAGCGATGAGAATGCCATTCTCTTCTCAGGTGACAAGTGAAAATGATTGGATACAAGGAAGAATTTATTAATGAATAGTTAGGAATTGAAAGAGGCTGTCTAGGGAAGTGGTTGAGTCCCCATCCCTGGAGGTATTTAAGAGACATGTGGATGTGGTGCTTAAGGATGTGGTTTAGTGATAGGACTTTGTAGTATTATCTTGGTAGTTGAACTTGATGATCAAGGGTCTTTTCCAAACTAAAAGATTCCATGACAAAATCTATTATTCTACTTGTATTATTTTCTTTACAATTACTTCTGCGTTAAAATAATTTATTTGAACCACATGTGTTGTTGAGAGTCATGCAGACAAAACACACTTTTCAGGAAACCTATGATCACTATGGGGATAGTAACGAGAAAGCTAATGGATATTTTCTTTGAGTTTCATATTTAATATTTACACAAATAAAGTATCTCATTGTCAGGCAGTACTGAAAAGAGCATAAGCAATTCAATGTAACTGACTGATCTCTATGATAGTGTAAACTAACTCAGTAGTCTGAACGGAATCAAATGTGAATTTGCAGGGAATCTGGAGACTAAAAGTGAATTATTTTGTTGTTATTCTTTTAAGAGAAGAGTGGAACAACTTATTCCTGAAATAAAAATGTCAATAAACAGAATAATATTGGTGTAACAAAGATCCTGGAATCTACTATATACATATCTATGTATATAAATATATATATAAAGTTACCAATTACTCAAAAATTTATTAGAAAACAAACAAACAAACAAACAAACAAAAACGTTTCTGATGTGTAGAGATGAGAGCAACAGACTCTTCTACATTTGATTCTCAACAAGAGGAAAGAAATTCAGTGTATGAAAGTCAAGGTGAGTGACTAGTCATAGAATAAAATCATTCATAATTGTTAGGAATGGAAACATACTGCAAACATACAGTAGCAGCAGGTTTGAAGAGCATGTTTATCAGAAAAAAGAAACAAAAATAAAATGTGTACGAAACACTCCAGAAATAAAATATAAAAAAAAGGTTATTTGGGTATAATGACAACTCTTAAAAGAATCATTGCTATTAAGGAAACAAATGCAGATTAGCTAAATGCAAAAGAAAACAGAGAAATTATGATAGAGGAGAGTAGCTAATTCAGAAGTTCTTAATTGACCTGAAACTTGACACAGAGTTATGTAAAATACGTAAATAAGGTTTACATTATTAAAGATGACTATAAAGGAATTTCTATAACATGTAGATGTGAAATGAGAAGGGACAAGATACACTGAGTGGAATCTAAGGCTGTTAAAGGAAAACATTCTAGAAGTAAAATTTATGGAAGATCTCTCTTAACAGGTATTAAAAGCTAAATATGAAGTTCTTGATGCTATTTAGCATCATTATTTATTCTAAAAGAATAATAAAAATACTGTAATTTTCTGATTAATAAAATTAATGTTGTAAACATTTTTACATATGTTTAACCTAGAATGAGAAAAAGAACCAGGTAAAAACTTTTGCTAGGTAGATAGATTCAATTTAGGAAATATAAACAAGTTTGTTCTTGGGTAGTGAGAGCTCTGCCTAAAATTGGTTAAATCCATTTTCATATAAGTGTAAAAACAAAAACAACAACAATAACAACAACAACAAAACATAGAAGATGGGTGAGATTACTGAATATATGCAAAGCATGAAAATACTTTCAAACTTTAAATGAAGGTGAAGCAAAGCCAATGGAAATGTAGAACAGAGATCTGAATTTCTGTATCTGGGAAAACAGTGAAAAAAGAGTTTTTGGCAGGTTGTTTTTAATCTTATATTAAGTAATTATGGAATACAGACACATGAAGGAAAGTATGTATTCAAATAAGGTAATCTACCTACCTTATTTACTAAGGTAATTTAGTAATTTACAACATATACAATTGAATGTGGTATTTTCATATGCAACACAGACTACATAAATTTAGAGAAAAGTCAGTAGAGACCCCAGTAAAATGTTCATGTAGAGTTTTTACAGTTCACATTCAAAATGGAAAGTTGTACTCAGTGGGTACATTTGAGAGCTCTTTTGGATATCTTACTGTTTAATGTTCTCATTAATAACTTAATGCAGTACTAAGTATCCTTATTCAAAGCTGGAGATAATAGTCTGGGAAAGGAAGGGGAGAAAGTGAAAGGAAAAAGTGAAGATTAAAAATATTTCAGTAAGTATTAGCATTAAAATAATTTCATTAATTATGTGAAATGCCTAAACAAGTATTGCAAATCTCACTAAGGATTTGTGCAGTGTTGCAGTTGACCAACAAGCTTCCTAAAACAAACAAAGCACTGAAATAAGTAAATGTCAGTAAGCATTTTTTACCTGATAATAATTTATGTCAAATCAGATTCAAAAAATGTGGAGCCCTGACTAAGGTTGGATGGGTTAGAAATCTAGCAAGAGCATTAACTATCTTCTCTGTTAACTTATATGAATCATTAATATAGGTGTTAATAAAAAAGTTTCTCCACTCTTTCTGTATGTAGATCCATCTACCTTTCTCCTATGTCATATGATTTTTACACTAAAATCAAGCCATCAGTGAAGATAACTTTACCTCATTTTTCTGTTCTCTATATGAAACATTTTAAAATATATTTTTAATTACTATTTCATTTATTATATTTTTATTATTTCTATTATTATATATTTGGTAGAAAATATTTTATAGCATTCATTTAAAATACATTTTCAGTGAATTTAATTCACAGTATCCAATCAAATCAGGACCTAAATCTTCAACACAGTTCCAACTTTAAAATCCATGGACTACCAGTTTTGACAAATGTAATCATCTGCTTATTGCGACATAGAATCAAATGTTAAGGAGTAGTAACTACCTAAAACAGGAAAGCTATGAAGAGATATTTGTCTTTCAAGCTAACATTAGACAGTCGTCACAATATTTTCAGAAATTGAATATAATTAGATGAAATCATGTCCCTTTTTTGTGTTAAGAAAGAAGTATTATGTGATCAGGTATTCATCAGTTCATCTTGCTTCTAAATAAATGCATGTGTTATGTGAAGCTAAGTTTTGTTCTAATACTTTATTAGAATTGCTTTGGACTAAAAGATTTAGAACAACATGTTCATTGGCTTACTTCATCGTTCAAATGTCATTTGAGATACCTTCTTTTTGGTTAAATTTTGTTAAATATTTTAAATAGTTAGTATGTTAGTTTATTTCATTTGTAGGAGATACCTATAGAATGAAATCTATTCTTTTTGAACTCATATCTTAACTCCTTAAACCCTTCCTAACTGTCCTCCATTTCTTAACTCTCTCCTCCTTTTTTTTTTTTTTTTTTTTTTTTTTCAAATATAGATGTGTTTCTTTGATTGGCCATTTATGTTCTTCCATTCTTGCTTGAGACTTTAGCTCTGTACAACACTGGAAAGTTTGGTGAATAATTCCTTGCCTGAATCTGATAATTACATTGAATAAAACAAGGATTTGAGCTCTACGTTTTGACACATTAAATTCAAGTAGGCTCAATCTATTTACTTAGAGTATTATACTGTCAATTTTATTTCATTATTTAATAATTAAAAAAAAAGTATAGATAAAATACGCATACATGTACACATACACATATATATACATATATATGTGTATGTTTGTATTTTGATCCTGCCTTTCTTTTCCTAAATACCTGATCCATGTACCCCCATCCTTAGTTTTCTGTATTGTTTCCCTTCTGTGTATGAATTGGTTTTGCTTGTTTGTATCTCTCATTTTTAAATAGCTCATTAAAGATTTTCTCTGTAATTGCATACCTTGGAAGAGAAAATATTTCCTCTTTAAATATATATATAACCAGTATAATAGAACTCTTTGCTGTATACATAGTTCCTTTACTGCTCCCAGCAGAATTATTATTATCATGAAGTATTTTCTAAACAGAACTACAGAACTACTCTCTTTAGTGCTGTGTATTATCATATTACCTTACATGAAAAAAAAATCTTCTTTGCTGATAACAAATAACATACATTATACATTGATTCAGAAGAGCTCTTATTTATTTATTTATTTATTTTACAGTTTTCAACAATTCATCCTAACTTTTACATTTTTATCATAATCTGTGGTATGTTTCAATATGTCCCTGATCCAGATTAGATGAACAGAGGCAACAGCCTAGAAGAGGTTGCTCAGAGAGGTCATGGAGTCTCCATCCTTAGAGATACTCAAAAGCTGTCTGGACGTGATCCTGGGCAACATGCTGTAGGCGTCCCTGCTTGAGTAGAGGTGTTGGACCAGATGACCTCCAGAAACTCCTTCCAACCTTAACTATTCAGTGATTCTGTGAACAGCATGTTACAGATACTAAATATATATGCAGAGATCGTCTTCCCTAGTACTGCAGTTATCTGGATCAATGCTGAAAACACACTTCAGAAATCTAACACGTGCAGCTTCTTCACAGTGCACCTTGTATTTTTGCTTCCACATTTGCACTGTGAGAACATGAGGAAAAAAACATTTTATGTCTACTTTTCTACAGAGAATAATAATTTAGATCATTGTAATATAAACAAATATTTTATTTACCCCAAACTCTTTGATGTGGGATACACTGTGATGGTAAATTTACTTACAGGACAGTCAGGATAATGACAACAAAGCAATCAAAATTTAAGATAAATTACTTTAGCATGCAGAGCCTTAGTTAAGGCTAGTGGCACATGCTGAGTCTTAATTTTTAATCTAAGAAGTCTCAGAGCTTTTATACTTGTTTCAAATTTGTATCTATCTCATAGCTGGAGTGTCTGTATCTACATCTGAAAAGAAGGTGAAATTTGAAACATCTCATTTTAGTCTTTTTGTCTGTTGTACAGATCAGTTATGTTCAAATATCCAAAAAGATATGAATAATGCTTTCCTAGGGAATGGAAGATATTCTGTTGTTCATCTAGATCTCTGTATTTCCTGTTAATAAAAATTAAATCCTGAGAAAATACCAGTTGATTTCAGATCACTTTACAAAGCGTAAGTGTGTTTACTTCTCCTATGTTGTATCTCTGAAGAGGCAGAAGAGGTAAACTTTAAATTAGATCAAACAGATCTCAACAAAGATTTTGCTCAAGAAGTTATTTTATACTCAAGCAGATTTGCAAGTTACTAAAGCATGTAATTTTATAAAGTAAAGACTCTAAACAAATATGAAAAGAGTTATAGGAAAAAATGGCACTTCAATACAGGTGAAAAAGCAACAGAATCACTTATCTCCATTAACCATAGGACTGCAGTCTCTTAAAGTTGTAGATGTACCCAAGATGACTGCTTGAAAGCAAGCATGAATCAATATGAGCTGATTTCATATTCCCATATGTATTAATGTGTTGATTCTGGTGTGATTCCCATTTTCCTAAACCTTCATAATAAGTGATTAATTTTCCCAATTCTACAAGCAAACAAACAAGCAAAGGAAACATAAAATGCTTTATAAAACTTTTTTTTTTTTTTTTTTTTTTTTTTAGCACACTGACAAAGGTAACTCTTTTCCTCTCTCAATCCCAAAATGTTATGAGTCAGTAATAGCTATGTGGCCATGCTAGCCCTATTATATTATATTATGCAGTGTTGAGGAACAAGCTTTTCTTTGTTGTTCCTAGAAGTCTTTAAGTTAAATGTTAAAACACAGAGATTAGGAAATTAGAAAATAATAAATTTGTACTTTTAGTGGGTTCTCCAGTTTTATTTCAATATTGCTATGGTAGTTATTGCATTATGTATGTGTTTCTTTCTTTTTGATGTCATACGACTCATAACTGAAATAAATTATTGCCAGTCAAAACTTTAGAGGCTTAGAGATTATATTTATTAAAGGGGCAGGGGGTACAGACTTTGCTGGAGCTTGCTTCTTTTGTTTTAAAATGTCACCTGGTCTTTTTAAGATACAATTTCATAAATGCACTACGCTGTATGTTCTCTGGTCAAACAAATTGAAAGGACTATGGGTTGCTATAGAAACAACATCAGGGCAAGTCAGTGATAATGTTAGAAGAAAGCAATGGCTGCAAGAATCAGCCAATGCTTGAATCACAAAACCAGATGAAATGCTGAAGAATTCATTCACTTTAGAAAGGGCAAGTGTTTAAGGATTAGTCAGTGAGCTGCTCATCAGAGATTTATACTGTGGCAAATAGGTCCATTCAGACTCTCTCACAAAGCTTCCAAGCACAGGACAAAATTTATTTGTAAGATACACAAAGGTCTAGACCAGAAAGAAATACATTCCAAGGTATTGGCTCTGCATGGTGGAGCAAGTTAATTAAGGGTGAAAAAAAAAAAAGCATACAGTTGCTTAAGTCACGACTGCAAAAATGGAATGGGCATAACAAAAAGAGAAAAAGAATCATGAGACTGATGAAACTGAACAAGGGAATAAAAATTAATACATTTATAGAATATGGTCAGATGAGAAAATAGAGCAAGACTGTTGTCTGAATATTTAATAGCATTCCTGCTTCAGAAAAGATGGGGGAGAAATGATGGAGAAGACTTCTCCATAAGAATATATCCTATGATAAGTAAATCATAATTCAGGTAAAACAAACCTAGTAAAGGAAAGCAACTGAAGGAAAAGGGAAGAGGATTGGGAAAAGGAAAAAAAATGAAGGGGGAAGATGAAAAGCAAAAATGACTTATTCTACTCTTAGTAGTCTTCAAAAGAAAGCATCATTGGAATAAAGAACTTTTTCTCAGCTTCAAGTATGAGTTGATCTGCCCTCACTGTAACCTGTACTAAAGACAGAAGAAGGATCAGCAAAGTGCAGAAGGCCTGAGACTGCATTCAGTAAAATATTACTAATGATAATCAAAAAAGCTCTAAAATATTCATGTCTATTTTATTTGACTGAACACATGGGTATCTTAGATCTTAGAATACTCCTGAGAGCTGCACTTAAGTTGGTTTATAGGTCAGTATATAACCTTTAAAATTTCTTCCATGTGTGAATCTGAATAAATCATTTAAGTATAAATTTATCCCACAACAAAAAAAAAATGTTTTGTGATGTCAGAAGCTGCAAGGATATACAAGGCTCTGTACATGCTAAAAAGTGTTCACTCATAGTGATAGTCTAACATTCTCACTTATCTTTCTTTTTAGCTTTAAAGTACCCAGAATCCACATTGGTTTCTGATGGTCTTTGGACAAGATGTTGTGATTACTCCTGACATGAAAAGTTTTCTGTATGTTATTCTTCAAAGGATACTCTTACAAAAAAAGGAAGTAATAAAATGCTGTAATGAAGATACAGGTTAACATTGACATTGATACCACCTCTTCAAATTTTCCTAAATTATTGTTATAAAATATATGTCCAAATACTTCATACATGTTTAAAATATTCAGAATTTCTATTTAGATGACCGTAGTATGGTATCTCCAGAGCCTTCTCTTCTCTAGGCTCTGTCAGCCTGTTTTCATAGGAGAAATGCTTCAGTCACCTTCATGGCCCTCCTTTGACCTGCTATAATAGGTCTAAATCTCTCTTATGTTGGGAGGGGAAGCTCATAGCTGGATGCAGTACTCCAGGTGGGATTTAATGGCAGTGGAGTAGAGGGAAAGAACCATTCCCTCAACCAGCTGGTCATGCTTATTTTGATATAGTCCAGGATACTATTGTTTTTCTGGGCTGCAAGGACACCTTGCAGACTCATAATTAGTTTTTCATCTAGCAGTACCAAGTCCTTCTCCACAGGGCTTCTCTCAATCTGTTCATTGCCCAGTCTATATCGGTGTTTGGGATTGTCCTGACCCAGGTGCAGGACTTTGCACCTGACCTTGTTGAACTTCATGAGGTTTGCATAGACTCACCTCTTAAGCCTTCAAGGTATCCCTTCTCTCCAGAGTCAACCAACTCTCTAAACTCTCAGAGTCAACTCTCAGACAGAGTCAACTCTCTCCAAACTAAATCCCACAGTCCATATCACCAATGAAGATATTAAACAGTACTGCTCCCAGAACGGATCCCTGAGGGACACTATTCATAACTGGTCTCCATCTGGACATTCATCTATTGACCACAATTGACCAAAGAGTGGATGTAAAATAACAGCCAATCCCTTATCCATCAAAAAGTCCATCCATCAACTCCATAACTCTCCAATTTACAGACAAGGCTGTTATGTGGGATTATCCAAAGGTTTTGCACAATCAAAAGCAGATGACATCAGTTGCTCTTTCCTTGACCACAAATGCTGCTATTCTGTCATAGAAGGCCACCAAGTTAGTCAGGCATGGTTGTCTTTTGCAAAGTCATGTTGACTCTCTCCAGTCACCTCCCTGCTTCTGTGTGCCTTAATATGGTTTTCTCTCCCCATTTTAGCAGTCACAGAGTTGAGGTCAATTGGTCTGTAGTTCACCAGGTCCTCTTTTTAATCATTTTAAGATTTTTTTTTCCCCTTTTCCAGTCACTGGGGACTTAATCTCACTGCCATGACTTTTCAAACATAATGGATAGTAAAAATATATAAACCTGATATAAATCTGTATTTTTTCCTGTCCGCTGGAGAAGCCTAAACAATAGTTTTTAGTCTTTGAGGGAAGGAATTAAAAAGAAAATAATAATAATATAATAAACATTTATGTGGGAGAAACATCTCTTCAATATGATTTCTATTTCAAGGGAACCATTCCTTTAAATGTTGTCTTTGGTCAGATACACAATTAGCTATACTTTAAAACTTTCTGAAAATAAAGAGCGTATTATCCAACAAAACAACTTAAATCACTAAAGAAGGATGTAATAATTTACTATATAACTAATGCATAATACTAAATTAAAGCATCTGCTTCCACTTCAGTTAAGATTAAATGTTTAGAATTAATTTGTTAAAAGTAGGTAGCAGTCTAAGTGCCTCATCATCAAGAATTTGATTACTATTTCTTTCTAACACTGATATTAAATGACTCATTTGCAATTCCTGTGGTGATCTCATTTATTATTACTGTTCTTCAGTCTAAAAAGCTTCCATGATGTAATATATATTTGTAATTTTCACCATTCTTTAATAATACAACTCAATAGTACTGGTACTATTCCCTGATTGTTTTATTGTCTTCAGATTCTACTTAGAGAAACAATATGTTGTCTATGCACCAGATTCTTATCTGTAAATGGAAAAGTTTTGTTTTGAGGACAGTTTTTTTTTTTTTTTTTTTTTTTTTTAATATTTTGTCTAAGGATTGAGCTATATAATTTCATCAATCTGCATACTTCTTTATACCGTTCAATCAGAATCAAACAATGAAAAGATAACTTTACTGGAAAACAAATAAACAAGCAAAAAAATAAGTGGGTTATTAAAATGTATGCTTTCACTCCACAGTGTATGTGTGGCATTTTAAGAAGAAAGAGAAGGAATGTGTCTCTTGTAGGACAGATTAAGTAGATTAAAAAAAAAAAAAAAAGAAAAAGACTATAAGGTAAAGCTTATGGTTTACATTTTGTTGCATACAAACTAAAACTGTGTTTTAAAAGTAGAATAAAAGATCAGGCACAAGTAATAGAGGTAAATGTCCCTTTAATGATAACTTAGCAACACTTTGTTGCTACTCTATGTGCCAAAAACATATGGTGCCTATACAAAGTTAACTGGTCTTTCCCCTGAACACTCCAGCTTTCTTAAATTTGGTAACATATACGTTCTGTTAACATTCTGATAACCTGTTCATTTGTGAATCATATATATATATGTATTTTCTAGCTAGCATGCTTATCTGTGTACTGCAGAAATAATCAGTCTTAAACCACAAAGCAAGATAGGGTACTGATGTTTTTCCAAGTGTTCAATACAGCCATAGCAAATTTTGATCTACATTCTTACTTTACATTCTTACTTTAATATTTTTGAATTTCCAAGGAGGCCTTGAAAGTCATGTTACACACCAATACCAAGAAAAGAATATACATGTTTATATATGTACATACATAGGTATGTCATTGTACATGTAAAACATTGTTCTATTTCTTATTTACATCTGAATGTTTGCCTAATTAGTCAGCAAACTCTTTACCTAAGCCCATTTGATTCTCTTCAGCATACAGTGGTACTCTTGAACACCTTTTGTTTGAACATGCTAGAACCTAGTATTTATTTTGACACCTAGCATGTTCTTACTAATCCACAATTTTCACGGAGTGTTATACAATGCTAAAGAATTTAGAATTACATTCAAACTATGTTGGAATGAAGGCTAGTGTAATGTCTGTTAGGCCTAAGTTACTTCTAAACTTTTTGTATCAGACCAAAGTTACAATATTCTCTGATACCCAGCTTAGGTCTTTGAAATATCTTGATTATCTAAGCAATTAGTTGACTGTGGCACCAAGAAGAGTTTTATTAACGGAACTGAAGAGGTGATTATTTACAGAATGCGGAAAAAGATGGAAGACATTGAATCTTAATAGAATTCTAGATTTTGATAATGAAGACAGAGGAAGGTCAAGAAACAACAGTAATGACTACTTTACAGAAGTTGATTCCCCTACCCAGTATTGTATTTGCATAAACATTCCTGTGGCTGCATCCTGGCCTATCTGTTAAATTTAGGCTGCTTTGTAGTTGTCACAGCAGAAGTAGGACTCTGAGATAGATCTGAAGGTTCAGCTCTTGGATAGATCTAAAGCTTTGACTCATCCCAGAGAAATCTGACCTTTGAGAAAAGCTGGGCAGCAAATGGCATCTGGTGCCAGGAAGGTAATGACACAGAAAAGAGAATTTTAGGCACTACATTGAAGTAAAGTTTACACTTCTAAGACAATACCCACTATTACAGTCTCTCTGTGCATAAAGGCAACAATAGCCTTTATTTCATTAATATTCACAAAGCTACTTTCATGAACAATATTATAAGACACTTTCACTACTTTTAACAAAGCATCTGATTTTAGATTACAATTCTGAAACACCACATCTGAAAATCAACCAAGAAATTTCACTCATATTCTGTGTACTAAGCTGAGGGGCTAGAATAAGGTCCATATTGAAAAATAAATAAATAAATAAATCTAAATTATTTGAATAATCAATGGTTAGATTTTTTTTTTTGTTATATTGAAATATTCCTTTTGAAGATAGTATGATTCCCCAACTGCTTTATTTTCTGTTATATTTATTTTCATTTTTTAAATTTCTTGGCAAAAGCATTCTGTTAATATTCTTCAGGGTTGTTATGTTCTAAGAAATCAGCCTTTGCTGATGTGCTGAACCTGCCATACATACAGTTTCTCATGGAAGGATGGAAGTGATCATTGGATCATTGGATCTGTGCCACATTTCAGTCTGAACAAACACTGTATATAGGAGTTCAATCAAAGAGATAAGCTTTTATGTCAATAATCTGTGCATGGATAGCTTTTAATGTTTACTACATACATTCCACATTGACATTTATGCTGTAAGCTAACTACAGCAGTAGTAACTTGTCTGTGGATTAGTTTGTAGGCATAGTGAGTGTTAGAAGATCTGAACTAAAACTGTGTTCTTCAGTTTTGCTTGAAGACATAGGTTGTTTCTTGTACATTATAACTGCTTAAATGTTTTTCTTGGACCTACATTTCTGATGTAAATATTGTAATGAGTAAAAATTCACTTCCATTAATATTTACCTTTGTGGAAACCTCCTCTCCAGTTGACACATTCAATATAAAATCCACTGAAAGCCATTAGATCTGGCATGTAAAAATAGCCAAGCAAACTGAAAATTTTATTTCAGGAAATGTTTGTCTAACACTTGTTTAAAACCTCACTTAATCCCACAAAGACCAAATTTATATTTCCACAAAGGTACAAAAATATCAGCAGTGCTCATTGACTCACTTATATTGACTTTGGCAAGTCTGCTTTCTCACACGTATTCCATAACATTCCAGAGCCCTTATTTTTGCATGCAGCAATATTCTTTTAAAACAAACAAACAAACAAACAAAACCAAACAAGCTTTGTTCTTTTTTACTCTCCAGTGAATCTGCTCAGGAATTAGTACAGCTTTAGTTTCTCATACAGTGCTAAGTGAAATTTAGTCTTTAGTCTTTTAAAGGTTCTGATTTGCCTGATAGTCAACTCAGTCTCATAGCTATAAGCACATGGTTTTACTGCAAAACTGAAGATGTTTTAGTGTTCCTCTTAACACTGCCTTCTGCGCCTGTAGTCCAAGTAGATTATTTGTATTAATGGATGATGTGGGAATGGGATCATTCATCTAGGGATTTTGGATTCTATGTACCTCTGCTGGAACAGGAACTCCAGCTGTCTGCCTGTTGACCAGAAAGCCCAAAGAACCAGCGTACAAGCCCAGCTCATGTTTGGTGACTCCAAGCTACCTACAACATGCTCTGTACACACTGATCAGATGCTCCCTTATTCAGCTGTCAATTACAATGGACATCAATGGTAGATAGTGGGTGTTACAGATCTGCCCACAAAAACAAACAAACAAACAAAAAAAAAAAAACAAGTGACACACACCTGTGTAGAGTATGCACCTGAATTTATTGTAAATGGAGCCATGCCACACAGCAGCCTCTCTCTTTACTTTGAGAGATCGTCCTTGATAATAATCTTTGGGATGATTATGAGCCAAAATGATGCCTGTCTACCACAGGTTGTTCATTCTGTCACAGTGCCCATTATACTTACTGTCTCCAATCTGTTAATCTTCTCAAAGAGATTATTAGCTCCAGGGCAGACGCATTTTGCAGTGAAATGGAGGAGTGTGGCGTGAAGGGGTTTCTTGCATCAAGGCACCTTGAAGCAACTGAGGGAGCCACCAGGGGCTGACAGCCCTCATTAAAGCAGCTGACAAGGCTTGGGCAGACCAGGAGTGGCCACCCCACCCTTCACATCCAAAGGCAGCCTCTACGAAGCATGGTAATAAGGAGCACAGGGATCAGAGCAAGCAAATAAGGCATGGTGTGGTAGTTCATGTGACTGTTTGCACAGGAGATCACAAACAGAGAGTGTGGAAGCTTGGCCAGCTTGATCAGGGAGCAATGGTTTCCAGTCTGCAGAAGGCCATGGACTCTCGGAGCTTGGCATCTCCAACAAGCAATGCAGCTTCCCAGAGCTCTGAGGGAACATGCTACTACCCAGGTGCCAGGCTGCAGTGTGTGCCCTGGTCTTATGCCAGCACAGGATGGCAGGAGTGAACACATCTGTGAGAGATACACCCAGGTAGAGGCACTCCTCCACCTAGTGACAGAGCTCCGGGAAGCAGTCAGAGAATCATAGTATCATAGAATATCCTGAGTTGGAAAGGACCCACAAGGATCGAGTCCAACTCCTGGTACCACACAGGTCTACCCAAAAAATCAGACCATATGACTAAGAGTATAGTCCAAGTGCTTCTTAAACTCTGACAGGCTTGGTGCTGTGACCACGTCCCTGGGGAGCCTGTTCCAGTTCATGACCACCCTCTCTGTGAAGAACCTTTTGCCTGATATCCAGCCCAAACCTTCCCTGTCTCAGTTTGACACCATTCCCTTGGGTCCTGTCACTAGTCACTAAAGAGAATCAGTGCATGCCTCTCCACTCTCCCTTGTGAGGAAGCTGTAGATCACGATGAGGTCTCCCCTAAGCCTCCTCTTTTGCAGGCTGAACAGGCCTAATAACCTCATCTGCTCCTTGTACATCTTCCCCTCTAGGCCCTTTACCATCTTAGTAGCCCTCCTCTGGATGCTCTCCAATAGTTTCACGTCATTTTTGTACTGTGTTGCCCAGAACTGCACACAGTACTTGAGGTGAGGCCACACCAGCACAGAGTAGAGCAGGACAATCATTTCCTTTAACCGACTAGCAATGCCATGCTTGATGCACCTCAGGATACGGTTGGCCCTCCCAGCTGCCAGGGCACACTGATGGCTTGTATTCAGCTTGCTGTCAACTTACTATTAAATCAGCTTGCTAGGTGAATAGGATGAGGAGTATCAGGAGTCCGAGGGTGAGAAGTATCAGGAGTCTGAGAGGGAGATAAGACTCCTGGAGTCATTCCCTACCTTACCTGGGATAAGCCCAACAGGCTAAAGGGACACACATTATGGAGAACCCCTTATCTTCTCTCCACTCAGTTGAATGTGTTGTCCTAATGGATAAGGGGCAGTGGCAAAAAGTCCCTGCCCAGCACAGCACATGCATCCCCTCACATACTTCCCCACTTTCCCAGGTTCCTGTGCACAATAGATATGAAGCTTTGAAGGTTGATCTCAACAATATTGAGGAGCACAGTACATCTGGCTAAGAGGTGTCACTGAGATCATGTTAACCACCACCCTTCATTAAAACAGCTCCCACCAAAAATAAAAGATGGGTTGTTGTCATGGGAAACTCCCTTCTGAAGGCCCAATATGCAGACCAGACCCACTTCATAGGGAGGTCTGCTGCCTCCCTTGGGCCTGGGTTAGGGAAATGAAGAGAAAGCTTCTTTCCCTGGTTTGGTCCTTGGATTAGTACCTGGGTTTGTTTTTTCAACTAGGCAGTGATGAATCTACAAGGCCAAAGGCAATCAAAAGAGACTTCAGGTCCCCTTCAGGGACAACTGGTAAAGGGATCAGGAGCACAAGTAATGTTCTTGTCTATCCCTCTAGTTACAGGGAATGATGAGACAAAAAACAGGAAGAGCCAGAAAATCAATACATGGCTTTGAGCCCAGTGTAACCAGCAGATTTTTTTTTTTTTTTTTTTATTATTATTACTTTTTTTTGATCACGAGTCATTTTACAAGACACTAGGCCTGCTGGCAATGGACAGGGTTCACCTGTTTCTAAGGGGAAAAATGTTCACAGAATCATAAAATGAATCATGGAGTGAATCACAGAATGGCTTGGGTTGGAAGGGACCTCAAAGTTCATCTAGTTCCAAACCCTCTGCCATAGACAGGGACATCACCCACTAGATCAGGTTGCTCAGGGCCTCATCTAACCTGATCTTGAACACCTCCATGGATAGGGCAACCACAACCTCTCTGGCAACCTGTTCTAGTGTCTCACCACAATCTGAGCGAAAAATTTCCTCCTAATTTCTAATCTAAATCTCCCCTCTTTTAGTTTAAAACCGTTCCCCTCTCCTGTCATTTTCTGATTGAGCAGAGTCAATATCCATCTTTTTTATAAGTCTCCTTTAAGTATTGAAAGTCTGCAATGAGGTCACCCCAGAGCCTTCTCTTCCGTAGGCTGAAAAGCCCCTTCTCTGGACCCATTGTAACAGATAAACATCCTTCTTGTGCTGGGGGCTCCAGACCTGTATGCAGTCTCCAGGTGGGGTCTCATGAGGGCAGAGCAGAGGGGCGCAATCACCTCCCTTGACCTGCTGGCCACTCCTCTGTTGATGAAGCCCAGGATGCAGTTGGCTTTCTGGGCTGCAAGCATGCACTGTTGGCTCATGTCGAGCTTTTCATCCACCAGAACCCCCAGGTACTTCTCTGCAGGTCTGCTCTCAATGAGTTCTTCTCCCAGTCTGTACTCATGTCTGGGACTGCCCCAGCATGTCCGGGATTGCCCTAGAAATCTTTGCTCAGAATTTAGCAAAGGTCATTTATAGGACTTTAAACTAGATTTGAAGGGGAAAAGGGATAAAACAAGGCTTGACAGAGACAAGCCTGGACTGGTATGACAATGGTTAAGGGATGGTGTGCTAGCACAGTCCATCGATCTGCCATGCCAGGTGAAGTAAAGGATGGAGAGTCATGTGACACCAAAGACACAAGGGGCATTGGTGGTTTAGAAATCACAGAAAGTGCATGGGAATAGTCTGCAGGAATTAGGGCTTCTCCCCACAAAATGTTGATGGGTTTGCTAGCTTAACTGAAGTGCACCAATGCTCGCAGTATGGGCAACAAACAGGAGGAGCTGGAAGCCATTGTGTAAAAGACAAACTATGACATAGTTGCCGTCACAGAAACTTGGTGGGATAGTTTGCACAACTGGAGTGCTGCAATGGATGGCTACAAATTCTTCATAAGGGACAGGAGGGTGGGAAGGAGAGGTGGTGAATCTTTAGCAGCAAGACCTCTTTTTCTCTGGGTACCCAGTCTCCTGAGCTGATAGATAGAGACAGGGAGCAGAATGAAGCCCTCATAATCCACAAGAAATTGTTTAGTGACCTGCTAGACAACTTAAATGTATGCAAATATATGCATACATCATCTGGATGGGATCCACCCAAGGGTACTGAGGGAGTTGGCAGAAATGCTCATCAAGTAACTTTCCATCATTTATCAGCAGTCCTGTCTATCAGGGGAGGTCCCAGCCAACTGGAGGCTAACAAATGTGATGCACATTGATAAGGAGGGCAAGGAGGAACCAGGAAACTACAGGTCTGTCAGTTTGACTTTAGTGACAGGCAGGCTCATGGGGCAGATTACCTTGAGTGCCATCACATGGCACCTACAGGAGAACCAGGTCATTAGGCCCAGTCAACTAAAGTAAACTTGAGAGAATTTCTTGAATATTTTTTGTCCAAGTTTTAAGAGTGTTTTAAAATTCCCTTGAAAATTGCAGTTTTTGAGAATTACTTTTTGGATGCATCTTCTAAGAAAAGATTAAGCTTTCCATTTAGCCAACAGCAGGCTGCTTCCGGCTCCAAGGAGGTGATTTCCTTCTGGCAGGCAGATGTGTAAATCCAGTTTTGGTTTTGTGTTTCAGGTGCATAACATGCTTTACTGAGACAAAATGTGAGATAGATGCTCTTGATAGAATGTAAAGTACCTGGCTTGTTTTTTTAAAGTTCATTTTAATGTACCAATTATATGGTCCTAGAATATTTGTAATGTCTCAAAGTTAATCACTTTCAGTAAAATCACTTTCAGTAAAATCGATACTGTAATCAGTAAATGTTCGTGTACAATGGATATTCATAAACAGCTTTGTCTGCTTTATGCACTGTTTGCTTTACTCACTCAAAAATAAAACATATGTTAAGAGTAAGCACACCATGATCTTTTAATTCTCAAAAGCGGAATACTTTTGCCATTTCTATCTATCTATCTATCTATCTATCTATCTATCTATCTATCTATCTATCAATTGACAGGAAAGACAATGCTGTGACAGTCCAAAAACCTACAGATATTTATCGTGTGAGGTTTTTCCCACTGGTTTCCTCAAGATACAGATGCCTTATCAATCTTCTATTTTCCGTTGCTACTTCTTGTGCTTAGTCCATATCCTCTGCTTTCAGACAGTTATTCTCTTTCCCATCTCTTCTCTTCATGTCTTGTTAGCTTTCACTGCTGTGTGAAGAACATAAGGACAGTATTTCATCAGTTATGAATTCATCTGAGATTACAGGCTCTTCATGCACAGTCATGTGATAGGATTAAATTGCAGCTATATTAAGATAATTTCTTAATGATAGATTCATAAAAACACACACTCTGATCTGAACATTTATTATCCCTGCAGACACTTTCTTTCAAGTTCTGGGAAAGTTATTGTGTTTTCTTCTTTACTAATTCTAGTTGCTGTTCTTGTATGTTGTTTTGCATACATTTGCCAATTTATTCTAGAAGTTGCTTGTATGATTAATAGCCAACCCTAGGGACAGAGCACTTAACTGCCATCCCATTATAGCCTGCTCATGTAAGAGCTCTTCAGTTGTTCCAGTCTTTGGAATAATTTAATCTATAACTACCCAAATTGTGAAATATAATAAATAATTTGAAGGAAGAAAGAAATCTCTAAAAATTAAAAACAATATTTAGTGGAAATAATTTAATGTTGTTTAAACAATCTCATTTATATTTTATAGTAACTTCAGATCATTAGTGATATTTAAGTGATATTTAGTGATTTATTTAATGATATTAAAGATATTAATATTATTAAAGATATGAACAATTATTCAGAATAAGTAAAAAAATATAGATCATTATCTTATTTGATAACAGTAAGTGTTTTCCCTTTTCCTATGTTCCTGTCAAAGTAAAGTATTCACTCAACTTGAACAAGCAACTGGATTTTCCAGTATTTTCCAGTATTTTCTGGTGTCATTTGTTATTCACAACAGCAATAAATCTGGAGCGTGCTGTCTGTGGATCTACCCTTGTATAACTGAGACTGAGGGAATGCCTGTCTGTGGCCTGATGCTGTTCTTATTTATTTATTTATTTGGTTAAACTCCTCCCCTTCTTATCTCTTGCCAGCCCAGTGAAATAATTGGTGTGAATCAGCCTTTAAACAGAGGTGTTGGTACTTAGGAATTTCCCCCTAGCTCTTCTCTGCTCCATTCACTGCTCCCTGGGGAAGTACTATGATGCAGATAATGCTTCTACCAAAACAATGGTACTGTATCACAGTAGTTTCATGACACATGACAACTGCCAACATATATGAATTTTCTGGGTTCAGACTACTCCTTAAATCGAGAATATGCTGTTTCCTCATTATCTGTACTACAGTTTAATATTCATACGTCACTGTTGTCACCTTTTTTTTTTTTTTTTTTTTTAGTGATTTAAATACAAGGCATTATTACCATGTGGTCCTGTTATATGGTGTTGCCATAACTAGTAACATACTTTGCACTGAATTTACAAGGCCCATGGACTGAGTTTGTCAGGTTTGTCCTGTCTGAACCTTTCTTTACCTGCCTGAAGCTTTGTTTTACTTGGTTTAACTGTAACACCAGTTTCTCTACTTGATCAGGTGCATACGGCTCATTTGTTTTATTTTCGTTTATCTTTGTGGGGTACAACCATAGTTTTATATAGATAGCAGCAGTAAGGAGTTATTCTACTGCTTGCTTATTCTACATAGGATGAGGTATTTACCACTCTAACATACTGATGCAGTGCAGAGGAAAACAGACTTTATTAATGTTCCTATTGTGAAATGTCAGGTTCACAGCAATTTGATGCAGCACTTAAATTTTGTCCAAGATCCTCCATCTGTTTCATATTTCCACATTTTGATTGTTTTTTGCATGCTTAAAGAATCTATCTGTCCCACGAGCATGCATAGGTTAACATATTTTATTCACCTCTGTCATAGGACATAATATCTCTGAGATACCATTTTTTAGGACATTCTTCCTCATATTCCCTTCCCTGGCAAATATATCTAGTGTCCAGGAAATAGAAAGCTCAAAATAAGAATAATTACAATGAACAAGGGAACAGTTACTGGTATGTTGAGATATATGAACATTCTAGATTCAGTTTTACACAAAAGAAGACTTGTTATGCTAAGGTATTGTTTTACCAACAATACTTTAGCATAACAAGTCTTCTTTTATATACAAGATTCTTTCTTTCTTTCTCTCTTTCTTTCTTTCTTTCTTTCTTTCTTTCTTTCTTTCTTTCTTTCTTTCTTTCTTTCTTTCTTTCTTTCTTTCTTTCTTTCTTTCTTTCTTTCTTTTCTTTCTTTCTTTCTTTCTTTCTTTCTTTCTTTCTTTCTTTCTTTCTTTCTTTCTTTCTTTCTTTCTTTCTTTCTTTCTTTCTTTCTTT